>NC_066549.1:2154681-2472181 GCF_024679095.1 Eriocheir sinensis
ATTTTTTCTTCTATTCAGGCATCGGTGAGCAGAGACCGCCAAACAGCGAGCAGCACCCGTCACGGACTTGCTGAGGTGTGTGCGGCCTGTCTGGAAGGTCTGTTAGTTCGCGGGTTTGCTGGTGAGGTAGATGGTGCAGCAGGCGACCCTCCCGCCGGCGTTCCCGGTCTTGAGCGAGCCGTCGTTGTTGCCGAGGCCAAGATCGTCCTCGCCTGCATGCACGACGATGGCGCGGCCCACGATGGAGTACTGGCCCCACAGGCTAAGAACGTTGTCCTGCGGTAGATGGGGAACTGTTTTAAGGTCTGCCCAGCTAACATGCCGATGCAAACATTTCCTCACCCCCTTGTGGTACGGGGAAGAGCAATGAGGCCACGCGCAGCTATGACGTATGCTTCCTTAATCAATAATAATAAATAATGTGTTTTCCCGTAGCGACCAGTGGCATCAGCTCCAAGCGTAACACTTAAGATTTTTAGACTGACTGCATGTGTTCTTTTTTGTGTGTTGAATATCACTAAAATGATAAGAAGCTTTGGAAACAACCACTTGATAAAATGACAACTATGCATTGTCTACTTTTCTCCACACAGCTGAGAACAGAGGTAAGACAGGACACGTATCACAGCCATTTTAGCTTAAGACATTTCTAAAGACATTTTTCTCCACAACTGAGAACAGACGAAAGACAATGCTCGTATACTCACAACTATGCTGGTGTTGGTGGCTGTCCTCCCAAATGCGTCGAGCTGGACAGACCTCACGTTGCCCAGATCCCCGACGTGGCGCTCCGTGGCGTTAGGGGCGGAGTGTTTGTTGCCCATGGGGTTGTAGTGGCCGCCGGCGTCAGTGCAGTTGTTCTCTGAGCCATCCACGCCCCACTCATGCACGTGGAAGCCATGCAGCCCTTCCGTCAGTCCTGCAGGAATAGCGAACAGGGGTGGTGATGGTGATGGTCATGAGGAGACACTATAAAACTGTATGGTGATGTTTTGTTTACATTGTGAAGTGAGAAAAAGTAAGGGGCAGGGTGGGCTTTCGCGTGTGTGTGTGTGTGTGTGTGCCACTTTCTGACATGTACTCATAAAACTGACTGAAAATAAAAGTCCAGCATGTGATCAGAGTGTGGTAAATTGTACACACACACACACACACACACACACACACACACACACACACACACACTGGCTGAAAATTACAAGTCCAGCATGTGATCAGACTGTGGTAAATTGTACACACACACACACACACACACACACACACACACACACACACACACACACACACACACACACAAGGAATGACGTAAAGCTGTATAACTAAATAATAGGAACCATTCTTTATCGGGGGGCCTGCAGGGATGGCGGAGAGGGAAGGAAGGAGGGAACAGGTGAGTGTGGCGCGGGAACCCCCGAGGAAAGTCCACAGGTTATCTCCTTACCTGGACACACAGACAGACAGACAGACAGACAGACAGACACAGAGACAGAGACAGAGACACACACACACACACAGACAGACAACACACACACACACACACACACACACACATCACTTTTGATATACTTTTGCTATGGAAGACATGCAGTGTTGATACCCATTTATTGCAGTTTCTCTAACATTTAAGTACAAATCACCTAGATAGGGCTGTGTGGCCTTAACATCTATGCATATCTTTGTAATTCTTTGTAAATCCTTCTCTTACCATAGATAACGCCGTTGATGAGGACGGGTGAGGTGGGTCGGAGCTGCTCCAGGGTCAGCGTGCCGCTCACTGAGCCTCCGACAGGGGTGTCCTGTAGCACACACCGGGCGTATCGACTCTGAGGGGAGAGACATCGGTGAGGGAGGGTCTGTCTTTCGTCAGCGTTAGTAAAACTGTCTATGATTCATACTCACACAATTATGAATCTAACACGTGATCAGGCCGTGGTGTGTGTGTGTGGGTGTGTGGGTGGGTGTGTGTGTGTGGGTTGATGTATTTGAGCTGCTTCAGTAACTCCCCCCTCCCCTCACCAAGTTACAATCTAGATAACTCATGGTTCATCAAATCACTGAAAAAATAATGTGACCATCATTGAATATGTCGTTCAATGTGCTTAAAATATGTAAACCAGACGCGCAACCATGCAGGCAGCGTTCCGAGGGAATACATGATGAGGGGTGAAGCGGAACACGACTTAATTAATTCTTCATGAAGCGCGAGACACTGCGCAAGGGGACTCACTCACCTCGGAGGACTGCTGTGATGTCATGAGGTCGGGGTGGGCATAGTAGACACACAGGCCGGCCACCAGCGCGCCGATCCCAATGCACACCACCGCCGCCACCACGTAGGCAAAGGTCTTACTCATGATGCTTCTCCTTTGTGTTCCTTTCTGACCTTGGTTCCGGGATGCTGCGTAGTGGAAGACAAAACAGGTTTTAAATTGTGTTGAGTTTTTCCACAACCATGTACTGTACACGTTTATATTACGGTGTGTTAAGAGAGCAATTACATGCGCACGTACGTCTCCTCCAATGTTTGGTTTTGCTTACCGAGTGACTACGACGAGGGTAAACTACGCGTAAAGATACATTACGTAGATCGTCTTTGGCTTCTATTCCACAAACACTTATAAAATAGTTACATGTGCAAGTCCCATCGCATGCCTGATCAGGAGTGACTACGCCGAAGGGAGACTACGTGTAAAAATATCGTAGAGAGATCGTCATTGGCTTCTATTCTACACACATTTATAGAGTAGTTACATGCGCACCTCTTTCCCTTTTTTTTTGTTGCATATCCTCACTAGTTTAACGATCAGGAGTGACTAAGACGAGGATGAACGATAAAAAATACATGTAAAAATACTGTATAGCGAGCACGTCCTTGGCTTTTATTCCTCAAACGTTTTAAGCAGACGCGATCGGCGGAGAGTGAGGCATTCTAGGAAAACTCTGCCATGCCACACGATCCTCGCTCTTAGTGGAACCCCTTAACCCAGATGCCTCGCACAGCCACAACACTGAGCCAGCACACAGTTATTACCCCCTTAAAACTATGCATGCTGAAGCCGTGAGGGGGAATGCCATTAGTATATATGAGTCCGTATTCTCAGAAGCTTCCGCCTCTCAAATTAACAATCTCCTTAGGCTGAAAAGGAGTTTAATCCTGTTCTCATGAGTGGTTTTCACGTTCCTTGTAAAGAGGTCTTGTCACACTATCACCGTAGTCATAAAGCTATACCTCCCATTGAAATCCCTACACCTCCTACGAAAGCCTTGCCAAATGTGTGTGCTAGGGCGCCCTAGTCCTTAGAATATAGCCCTTGTCTTCAAGTTCTAGTTGCTCATTCTACATGGTCTTACGCCTTAAATTTTCTTTACTTACGAATCCATCATTTTATTTCTCACTTCCACTAATTTTCCAGTCCTTTATTAATACTGCAGTGTAACATTCCCTCCTTCCTTAATTCCTTCCACTTAATCCCGTACAGAATATATGATACAACACTATAACATCTGCATTGCTGTTCAGATCTATACGATTACATTCATGAAATATAATATACGCGTCATCATCATTTTGTGTTGTCATTATTATTACTACTACTACTACTACTACTACTACCAAGACCACTACTACAACTACCACTACTATTACTATAGTCATAATAATAATAATAATAATAATAATAGACCTCTTTAAAACAACGCACCAAGACTATTCACCTGCATATATATCATATCAGAATTTGCTTGACGGTCCTGGCATTCAACATATAGTACACAGGCTCCATTTTTCATCATAATGCCATATATGGCTGACATTGTATGCAAGATGGGACACACACCAAAAAATGGCAGAAATGCGATAATTAAAGCAGGCAGAGCAACTGGCAGCTCTGTGGTGTGTTGGTTTGAGTTGAGACAACGCCGCCGCGCAAACGCTGCCAAGTGTTGTACAAATTTCTTTGTATTCACTCACAAATAGAGAATCAATCATAAAAAAGAGAGAGAGAGCACGGTGTGCGAGGAGAGAGGCGGTGTGCGAGGTCAGTTCTTAAGATTTGCCGGACTATACTACTACTACTACTACTACTACAACTACTACCACTACCACAACTACCCTTACTGCTACCACCACTACCACTACCACTACTACTACTACTACTACTACTGTTCGCCTCTCAAACTTGTATAATAGATGAGGATTCCACAAGCACTAGTACCAGCCCCCTCATTCTCATCCTCCCGGCGTCACACACCTGGTAGCGAGGAATACTGAGGGAACTTTTATGACTCTTGTATTCTCCCTCCTTCTCCTACTTCCCCTGGGCCTCACAACGGTTCTGGACTGGCCTTGACGAACCCATTGGACGCCCATTTCTGACTTCCTGCATACGTGAGGTGGATATTTTTTTTTTTTTTTTTTTTTGCTTGCTTTACTTCTCGGATGCCACATTTTTTTTTACTTGTGGTGAAATAAAGGTGGTTGGTCTTGTAGTAGTGTATAATTTGGTTTGTTATTGTTGTTATTATTTTGTTATTTTTAACAGTTATTGTTGCTTTCTTTTTGTTCTTCGCCTTTGTCTTTTTTATTGTCTTCTTTTTTTCGTCTTCGTATTCTTCTCCTTCTTCTACTTCTACTCCTTCTTTTCCTCTTTCTCCTTCTTCGTCTTCTTCTTCTTTTTCTTCTTTCTATCTTTATTTTGGCATGCACTATTTTTTTTGGCTAAGCATAAATACATAAGATTAGCACGCACGCACGCACGCACGCATCCCATATCAATATCATCACAGTTATTATTGCCATTCGTTATTACTATCGTCATTTTCATTATTTATGTAGGTGTATCATTCAGATTTTTTTTTTTTTTTGTTTTTTTTTTTACTGCTCATGTATATCACCTCGCGCGTAGTGCATCACAGCAATCAATAACTCAGGGACAAACAGGCAGAGCTTGAAATATCAAACTTGATGAAAGCTGTGGTTATACTTTTCATAACGAGACAATTACCAGGAGTGCATTGCCTTACTAATAGACACTTCGAGATAGCAGTAACGTCTGAACTCCAAGCAGACACTTATTATCAGTAGGCCACAGCGTGAAATATTAAATCTGATGAAAGTTATAGATGTCCATCGCCTGTTTTTTTTTATATAGTTGGTTTTGTCGGCTATCTTAAATCACTGTTTAATTAAGACTGAGTTTGTAATATGTGGATTTAACACTGTGAAAAGCCAACACTTCTGACTAACTCCGTCTCAAAAGTGCTTGGAATTAAAAAGTCAAACTAGCCGCATGATTTTATGAATACTAAATACGACGTTTAAAATAAATCTGCCGCCTGTGTGCTGTGGTTTTAGTTATATGGGTTTATCATGAGCATTTCCTTTCCGTCCCCTTTACACGTTATACGAAGGATATGACATCACCCATGCGCCGACGTTTCATGGTCTCTGAAGGGAGGGGCTACATGATGCGAGTGTGTTCGTGTGTCACCCGAAACTGAAGTACGTGTGAATGAGTAAGGCTGGAGGAAGCGGAAACAACGAAAGCATCCATTCCATATATACGTCACCCAAAATTTAAATATTCAAATGACTAGACGCGTAATGTTGGAGGAAGCGGAAACAACGACAGCGCCCTTTCCATATATGCGTCACCCAAAATTTAAATATTCAAATGACTAGACGCGTAATGTTGGAGGAAGCGGAAACAACGACAGCACCCATTCCATATATACGTCACCCAAAATTTAAATATTCAAATGACTAGACGCGTAATGTTGGAGGAAGCGGAAACAACGAAAGCATCCATATAATCATCCGTCACCCAAGACCCAAATATACAATTGAGTAAACGAGTAATGCTGGAGGAAGCGGAAACAACGAAATGATCTATACGTCACCCCAAAACTGGAGTACAAAAGAATAGTTGAGTAATGCTGGAAGAAGCGATAGCATAATGAAAGCCTCCATGCGTTACCCAACACCAAAGTACAAATGAAAAGATGACTAATCCTGGAAGAGGCTTAACCTAATGAAAGCCTCCATGCGTCACCCAAAACTGAAATACAAATGAAAAGAGGAGTCACGCTGAGTGGTCGATTTTCCAACCCGCGGATTAGTCCGGGTCCGCTGCGCTCGGCTCAGACATGGCTTAGATCGTAGACTTTGTAATGGGAGAGTTGCGACATTGCATCTATAGCGGGTATGGCCCGTGATTAGATTGGGTTCGTGGGCGCACCTGTGTGAACATCATCGACTTTGCTAACTAGTAATGAAGGATGAATGATGGGAGTTCTTGTGGATTCTTTAGCAATATGGGGTTATGTTCCGTGATGGGCTGCAGTCACGAAATAAGACGTGGGTGCAAATTTTAAAGAGTCTTAGTCAGTCCTCAAGAAGATGGGAGTGTATACTGGCGACGCGCTGGAAAACAGATCGTCAGTAACCTAGATTAGATTGGAAATGAAGTTATTGGAAAGCCCCACCACACACACACACACACACACACACATACAACCCCAGTCCCCCCACACATCACACATACAATCCCCCCCCCCCACACACAAAAATACAACCCCCCCACACACATACAACCCCCCCCAACCCACACACAATACTACAACCCCCCCCCCACACACACACACATACAACCCCCCCCCCACACACACATACAACCCCCTCCCCACACACTCGTACAACCCCCCCCTCCCGCTCCCACACACACACTCAAAAGTTCTGCAGTTAGAAAATTGACTGCAAGAAAATCACCTAGGGAAAACGACTCCTCCTCCTCCTCCTGGAAACGTTCATACCGATTGAGTGTCGTGAAGGAAAAACAAGAAAAACAGAAACTAAAAAAAAAAAGGAAAACATCTGGGTACGAAAAGGCAAAGTTATTAGTCTTCGAAAAAATGTACTTAGCTGGCTCACGGACGTAATGTAGCGGGTCTGTTGCGATGCCTTACTAAAACTGCACCGCAACGTACTGGGACATTTTTAACAATCGGCTGCCAAACACATACATTTAACAAGGCTTTCGTAGGCGATTTGGGGGCATTTCCAGGGGTAGATTCATGACCCTGGTGGTAGTTTGACCTTTCTTCTGTACCATGGATGTGAAAAATAGCCCTTTGGAAATAGTTGGTGAGATTGGTGACAAGGTTTTCGTAGGCGTTTCGGGCATTTCCAGGGGTAGATTCATAACCCTGGTGGTAGTTTGACCCTTCTTCTGTACCATGGATGTGAAAAAATAACCCTTTGGGAATAGCTGATGTGATTGGTGACAAGGCTTTCGTAGGCGTTTGCGGCATTTCCAGGGGCAGATTCATGACCCTGGTGGTAGTTTGACCCTTCTTCTGTACCATGAACCTTAAAAGAAAACCCACTCATGAGAACCCGATTGATCTCCTTTTCGGCCTTTGGATATGGTGGCTGTACTCGATTGGTGGAAATGTCTAAGAATACCAATCCAGAAACGTTTGGTGCAGAACTGACAATATCCGGCGTCGTGGAAAAATGGGGCATCTTGACAAATTGCAGTATCCGTGACATATTGTTAATCGATATGCGAAATAGCTGCATGGCGGGTTGAATCTTGGCCGTGGAGGGGGAGGTAGGAGTAAGGGTAGGGGGGGAGACTGGGACACTGCTAAAGGGGGGCATTGACTCTTTACATTTTGAGTGAACGAATAAATAAATAAAAAATATGAGTGTGCGTGTGTGTATCACTTGACATATCATAATTCAGACTCAAAACATGTATCTCTTATTCATTCTCTTGCCAGCTGATGTGTTCTTGCGGGGTCCTTTTTCTGTACTTTTCCTTTGTTACTTGACGAATACAAATGACCCGTGCATAGCTCAGCCGTAAGTTCCCCTATAGCGGGCGGGGAACCCCAGTCAGTCTTTTGCATTCACCTCGCTTATTCCTTCGATTATTTATTCTCTCTCTCTCTCTCTCTCTCTCTCTCTCTCTCTCTCTCTCTCTCTCTCTCTTCTGTCTGTCTGTATCTGTCTGCCTGTCTGTGTCTGTCTGTCTGTGTGTTTGCCCGTCCGTGTCTAAGAATAAAAAAAAAACAAGTCCTCGGCAATTCATATGATACCAACAGGGATATCCAGCAGGGGAAGGTAATTTGT
This sequence comes from Eriocheir sinensis, assembly GCF_024679095.1. Classification (NCBI taxonomy): domain Eukaryota; kingdom Metazoa; phylum Arthropoda; class Malacostraca; order Decapoda; family Varunidae; genus Eriocheir; species Eriocheir sinensis. The sequence goes on from NC_066549.1 coordinate 2,162,816, forward strand.
GCGTGTCTCAGATTGTTCAGGTCAGGGATTGGCTGACGGGGAAGGGTTATCAGAAGAAGCATCGCGCACGCATAATTAGTCCTTTGTGAGGGTGTGTATCTATCTATCTATCTATCTATCTAACTGTGAAGAAAGGCGGGGAAGAAGAAGGGAGTGCCTGTTCTTTTTTTCCTTCCTCTCTCTCTCTCTCTCTCTCTCTCTCTCTCTCTCTCTCTCTCTCCCCCTCATCGTTTCTCTTCCCATTTTCCTTCTTTTTTATCTTTTCCTTCTCTGTTTTCTTCATTTTTTTCCTCTCTCTCTCTCTCTCTCTCTCTCTCTCTCTCTCTCTCTCTCTTAGAAGAATAACGTAATACTGAAGGAGCTGGAGGAGGCCTTTAAGATTCTTTGATTGTTAAAAGTACGTACGCTGAATTAGTATTTAATGTTGAAGTTCTTTACTCTTCTATTATTCTCTTGTCCTCCTCCTCCCCTACGCCCCTGTCCACCCAGCAGTGAATGGGTACCAGGTATTAATCGGGGGTTCTGTCCCGTCTCCTGGGATCTGTTCCCTTATCCTATGATTTCTTCCCCTCCTGTCTCTCTCCGGCATATGACCACAGATGTTGCGCCGACTAAACGAAACTTTCCAACTTTCCTCCTCTTCCTCCTCCTACTCCTCTCTCGTCGTTTTCACTTTACATTTTCTCTTTCTCAGCATCTCAGGTGTTTGGAGGCTGCTGAAAAGGTAACGTATAAAATCTGCATTCCTCCCTCACTATGTATACCTGTTTCGTCTCTTAATATTGATAATGATAAGTATTCGCGGACTGTTGCTGTGCTAAGAACAACAGAACAACAACGTACTAATGATGAAGAATTTCCCGTCGCGAAGGTCATGCGCGGGTTGCCAGGGATTTCCAGAAGGAGAGATTAGTCACTTTCCGGTTGGAGGCTATTCGACCAAAACGTTTCGGTACCCAAATTCTCACAAAAGACAGGGCTTTCGTAGTAGCGGTGAGCATTTCCATAAGCACCTGTGTGACCCTGGTGGTAGTTTGACAAAGTTTCTGCACCATGAACCTAAAAATAGCATTCATAAAAACCCGACTGATTTCCTCAATGTCGCTGCCCTTGGAAATAGTTGAAGTGACAGGTGGTAAGCGACTGGCAATACCTGTCCTTCATTATCTCGAGCTACGCATGACGCAGGTGGCTATATCCGTGGCTATATCTATCTCTGGTTTGAAGCCGAATTCTCCGGAAACTATGCAATGCCAGTGCCTACGCTCTTCCGTCACACCCACATATGATATCCGGATTCTCCTGTTGTTTGTTTCTTATCTTGAATGAGTAAGATGAATTGATTAGCAAGCTTTTGTCCTGCAGTGAACTAGCTGAAGATATAGACATAAAAATAGATAGATAGATAGACTTAGAACCTGTAACTACGAGACATCTCAAATAGGTTATGATAGATTTTAGACTACGGTTTCATGTATTATTTCCGGCTCTGAAAAATCGCTTTTTTGGTAACGTTTGCAACACAAGTTTTCCTCCGCTATCCATCCAAGTTATACCTTTAGTTAGTTTTCTTTTAGCAACACAAGAACAAGAGCTTTTTCACAACACTTAAGAATTCGTAAAGGTAAAAGTACAGTTGAGGGCGTACGATGTAGCTACGCGTGGCCCAAGTGCTCATCTAAGTCTCGATCCTTGGCCCTTGAGACTGTGGAGGGTGAGAACTCATAACCTCGGGCGACAATGCAAGCGTGACATCAGCATAAGACGGTTTATCTTCCCAGACTTTCTCCAGGTATTCTTGTGTGGCCTTGTTGGAGGTGTTGTGGCAGGATACGTGTATGGTGACGGCCACTGATGCTAGAACACACACACACAGAGAGAGAGAGAGAGAGAGAGAGAGAGAGAGAGAGAGAGAGAGTGTCTGCGTCAGTGTGTGTGTGTGTGTGTGTGTTCGACATCCGCCTAACTTCTACTTAAGACAGGATGTGCCACTCCCTGCTAAGGATTTTAATAACCGAAATATATATTGTTTGATAAGTGGTTAATCTGGGTTTATCTGCACCGCCGCTTTCACATGCCTGCAGGCTTAGGATAATGGAACTTAAATCTCTCTAAACTTTAATACGTTTATATAAAACTTTAAATGATAATGTATTTGATGAATGTTCCCTCCCAAGTCCATGTTAAAGGTGTCTTGATACTAACAGGTAAATTAGGTAGCTTGATGAGGCACCGTGACGTTCAGAAGGTGTAAAATTACTGCAGTTAATGGCAAATGTTTCATTACTCAAACCATTGTTATATTATGCACTTAAAAGGTCTTCCATGTTATATGCAAAGGAATCGTTAACTATACCTGCTGACAACACAATCAACGTCGAGAATGATGAGAGCAGACACTATCTTGACGTACCTTGAGCGGGCTTGCAGTGCTGTGAAGGTTCTGTTCCTCCTCTCTCGTTATATGCACACACACCAACACCGAGCGAGAGACTGACTGAGACTGGTACCGTGGTACGCCATACGCGTACGAGGAGGTGGCAGCCACCGAATGCTAGTTGTCGGACGGCACCACTTAGAGATCCTTACAGGAGATGTCATACTATATCTAATAATAACTACGGATAACCTTTTTTTTCGGTATTTCGTTGGGGATATACCCTAAGGGAGGAAGGCGGTGCATGCCGCGCAACCACCCATACGGCGGGTAGAGAGATGAACTTAATGAGGCAACTTCCTTGTTTTATCCATTGTTTCATTTTTATATTCTTGCCACACTACATGGTATTTTCATTGGTATGGCAAACTTACGAATATGAGGGCCACTAGTGACTAGTGAGAAGAAGAAGAAGAAGAAGAAGAAGAAGAAGAAGAAGAAAATAAGACGATGATGATGCGGTTTTATGTTAAATCCCTAAAGTTGCGACATACTCATCTGCGTGCCCATTGCCATCCTGACGCACTAGGAGCAACACTGAAGGTAAAATTGGTGCTTTCTCTACATCTCGTGGCGGCGGTGCTTATACTGTTGACCCTTTGAGGCTGTGGTAGGTAAAAACTCATGAGCCAGAGACAAGGGCCAGTTTAAAGACCGGGATCGCCACAGTTTACTTTCCTCAGGTTTCCCCAGGTACCCATTAATCGACCAGCCCGAGAGGGAGGATGAACAGCTGGGTAAGGTGCACGTCGACTGCCCGGACCGGAATTCGAACCTGGGCCCGCGGAGTCGTAGTCGTACGCTGACCACTGCTCCACGGAGGCGTAGCAACATTAGGGCAAAATCATATACTAAAAGCAACAGAAAGACTCACCCTGTCAAAATGAACTTCCGCTGTCTTAAATAACTTCTATACCTATACCGAACAAATTACAAGCCTCTCCAAATTCTAGGTGATAATATGAGCTTTTCTTGACCATTAACACTTGTAGAGAGGCATCGCAAGTTTCCTTTAGTATGTTTTGGGAGCGCAGTGATGCTGGAAATAGAGAGAAATGAGCGAGGAATCAGGGCGGCGTGGAGACCCTCAGTCACACACACGTTTGTTCTTTCAGCGGCCTACAGCACCTTGAAAAAAAATATTAGCAAGTGCAGATACTGACAGGGAGTTCTTTACTGTTGTTTAGAATTCAGTCACATATTCAGTCACACACAAGTTTGTTCTTTCAGCTGCCTACATCACCTTGAAAAAAAAAATAGCTAGTGTAGATACTGACAGGGAGTTCCTTACTGTTGTTTATAGCATATGGTGGGACAGCAGTGAACTTGGAAGTCAAGAGAAGTAAAAGATGCTTGGATCATGTAGATATTTATTATTTCTCAGTCCATCAATAAAAAGAATGTAGGCCCTTAATCATACTTGAGCACCGGCAAGATGGCCTCGCAAAGCAGGAAGCCGAAGACATAGACGTGATTATACAGAAACATTCCGGCCGACCTTGAGCCTTGTGGCGGCGAGGACGGAGCGTGTCCAAGCAAGGCAAGCAAGTAACGGATCATTGTGGTGGATATGGATCGGTTTGGGCGCTTAGAACAATGACGGGTGGACTGTCGAACTGAAGCGCCCAAACCGATCCATATCTACCACAATGATCCGTTACTTCTACTTAACACCAGATACTAATAAAGAAATTTCCTGTGTGCTTCTCTAAAATTCCATCCTCCTTTTTATATCATCGCCAAACACTAGAGCTACAAGGAATTTCGTCGTGTTTTGTGTTTGGTTAGGGAGCTTACGAACTTGCTGGACTGTAAGACTGGCCCCAAGTGTCTGGCCTCAGCCTCACCAGCCGCGGGTGGGGCGCCAAACGTCCACCACCACGTCCCCCTCCACCACCTGGTACTCGGGATACATGGCTGCCGTGGCGCATGACTGAAAACACAAGACTTGAGGATGATGGATGAATGACTAAAGAGGTCTCAGCCAACAGCAAAGGCAAGCAGCTACGTTATCATGCGTGTTTCATCCTAATTGTATGGCTGGTTGCAACAACAACAACTACTACTACTACTACTACTACAACTACTACTACTATTACCACTACCACTACCACCACCTCCACCACCATTACTACTACTACTACTATTGCCTCCTCCTCCTCCTCCTCCTCCTCCTAACACTACTTTTCTTAGGGCCTTATATCATTCATTCACCGAGCACACCATTCATTCCCTTAGACAACCTTTACCTGTACCAGAGATCGACTTTGCACGTGGGCACCTACCGCTACCATATCTTTCTCTTGTCGCCAGTATACTTACGTGCCATGGAAGGAGGAACAACATGCAGCCTATGGGATACTGTTCGAAGTCTAGACGGCCCTCAACGGCGTCCACGAAACCGATCTCCTGAGTCATGTTGTCCAGTCTGTCACGGAGAGGTGTTAGAGTATTAGGAACCTCAAGCACACACATTTGGCAAGGCTTTCGTAGGGGTTGTAGGTTGTAGGGTAGATTTATGGCCTTTGGAGTAGTTTGACAAAGCTTCTGTACCGTGAAAGTGAAAAAAACACTAATAAAAACGCGGTTAATATTCCTTACGGTCTTCGGAAATAATTGACGTGAAAGGTGTAAGCATTTGAGAATACCGACCTCGCAATCCTGAGCAAGGTTAACCGAAGTGCTAATGTTTTGTAGGTTAAGGCGAAGGTTGGGGGCTTGAACTATACCTACGCGTGGCCTTAGTGCTCATCTCTGTCGCAATGTCTCTTGAGCCTAGATAGGTGTACGATAATATATTTTTTTCCTGTAAGGTATGTGACTACTTTATTGACTGTGAATATCCAAGAAAAATAGCTTTCTTTTAACTAATGGGGTAACTAAATGACAGCTGATGAGGCATTAGGTTATAGGAGCTGTTATGTGTGGACCGACTGGCCTCTGATAAAAAAAAAAATTGTAAATGTGTTAAAATATCTAAAAAAACAATTACTTCTTTTATCAATGGTGTAAGGAAATAATGGGTGATGAGACATTAGTTTATAGGAGCTGTTATGTGTAGACCGACTGGCCTCTGATAAAAAAAAAACTTGTAAATGTGTTGAAATACCTAAAAAACAATTACTTCTTTTACTAATGGTGTAAGGAAATAATGGGTGATGAGGCATTAGTTTATAGGAGCTGTTATGTGTGGACCGACTGGCCTCTGATAAAAAAAACTTGTAAATGTGTTGAAATATCTGAAATACAATTACTTCTTTTACTAATGGTGTAAGGAAATAATGGGTGATGAGGCATTAGGATGTAAGAGCTGCTGCGTGTAGACCGATTGGCCTCTTACAGACACCTTTCGTTACTCGCCGACTTTTTTGTCTTTATTTATTTTTGCCCTTGAGCTCCTTCCTTTACTGTAAAAAAAATGACGGAAATATTTGGACGTCATTAAAATTGTCATCAGAGAACATGCACGTCTTCACATCCAGTTCGTATATCGGTTTCCTTCTCTTAATCATTATAAATACTTCGCCCTGTAGAAACTAAGCCAAATAATAGACTGAAACATTTGGACTTCATTAAAATTGTCATCAGAGAACTTGCAAGTCTTAATATCCAGTTCGTTTATCGGTTTCCTTCTCTTAATCCTTATAAATACTTCGCCCTGTAGAAACTAAGCCAAATAATAGACTGAAACATTTGGACTTCATTAAAATTGTCATCAGCGAACATGCACGTCTTCACATCCAGTTCGTTTATCGGTTTCCTTCTCTTAATCCTTATAAATACTTCGCCTTGTAGAAACTGAGCGAAATAAAAGACTGAAACATTTGGACTTCATGAAAACTGTCATCAGAGAACTTGCAAGTCTTCACATCCAGTTCGTTTATCGGTTTCCTTCTCTTAATCCTTATAAATACTTCGCCCTGTAGAAACTAAGCCAAATAATAGACTGAAACATTTGGACTTCATTAAAATTGTCATCAGAGAACTTGCACGTCTTCACATCCAGTTCGTTTATCGGTTTCCTTCTCTTAATCCTTATAAATACTTCGCCCTGTAGAAACTAAGCCAAATAATAGACTGAAACATTTGGACTTCATTAAAATTGTCATCAGAGAACTTGCAAGTCTTAATATCCAGTTCGTATATCGGTTTCCTTCTCTTAATATTTAGAAATTCTTCGCCTTGTAGAAACTGAGCGAAATAAAAGACTGAAACATTTGGAGTCTTAATATCCAGTTCGTATATCGGTTTCCTTCTCTTAATATTTAGAAATTCTTCGCCTTGTAGAAACAGCGAAATAAAAGACTGAAACATTTGGACTTCATGAAAATTGTCATCAGGGAACATACAAATCTTAATATCCAATTTGTTTATCGCTTTCCTTCTCTTAATATTTAGAAATACTTCGCCTTGTAGAAACTGAGCCAAATAATAGACTGAAATATTTGGACTTCATTAATATTGTCATCAGAGAATTTGCAAGTCTTAATATTCAGTTGGTTTATTACTTTTCTTCTCCTGATCTTTAGAAATACCTCGCCCTGAAGAAACTGAGCGAAATAAAAGACTGAAACATTTGGACTTCATTAAAATTGTCATCAGCGAGCATGCAAGTCTTGACGCCCCTAAGTGGGATGTTGTGTGTGTATGGTAAAGGGGCGAGGCTTACTTCAGGTTCGGGTGGCCGCGGAAGATGCAGCAGCCTGAAGGGAGCTGCCCCATACCCTGCTTCGTCAGGCCGGTGAACCCGCAGTCTATCAGCAGCTGGAAGGAAAGAGGTCAATTAAGCATAAGAGTAAAAAGAATCTCAGAGCTTTCATTATTATTATTACTATTATTATTATTATTATTATTATTATTATTATTATTATTATTATTATTATTATTATTATTATTATTATAGTTAACTGACAAAATCTTTCCAGTCATCGAATATGTAAGACCACAAAAAATACTACAAAAACAGCAATAACATAATAAACCCACCATCACCTTTTAGTTAATAAAGAAAACTACAACTTTAACATCTTTCAAAATCATCGTCCACTCTCCCCACTAAAAAAAAAAAAAAAAAAAAAAAAATCACATATACATATACTCTCTATACATAATATTATATCTGTACAAAAAAATAATACATCTTATATATTCCTTATTTTTTTCTGATAAATTAACTTATATCAACGGGTTACGCTCTCAAGACCTTTAAGTAAGCCTCGGCCCTTCCATACTCGATATATAGTATTCCAGAGTGTCATATTTTATTTGCGTCGCGTGCCGGGGATTCAAAGGCGTGAGTAAATTCTGCAGGCGGCGTCATGCAGCATTGATTGCGCTGAATACTACATGAGCGCCAGGCATCAGTCACCCGCGGCCCGGTAAACACTCTTATTTGGATGAGGAAAAATGTAATTGGTCATCGGTATTGAGGTTCGGTTGACTGCTACTACGTATTAAATGTTATATGATAATAATAATGATAACAACAACAGCAACAACAACAACAACAACAACAACAACAACAACAACAGCAACGGCAATAATAATAATAATAACAACAACAGCAACAATACTACTACTACTACTACTACTACTACTACTACTACTACTACTACTAAAAATAATAATAATAATAATAATAATAATAATAATAATAAGTAGAAGAAAAAAAAGACGATGATGAAGAAGAAGAACGATAATAAGAATAAAAACATTAATAATAATAATAATAATAATAATAATAATAATAATAATAATAATAATATATAATGATGATCAATAATTAATCAACAGAGGCACACGCCGTGGAGGAGGGGTGGAGGGTAAGAGAGCAGTGCCCTCCATAAGGTAAATCCCGTGCCTGGTTTAGCGGGAGGGCGCCGCTCTCTTCCTAACCACCGCCGGTCGCACATTTCCATTCTCTCTGCGGACGGGTATACCACTTTTGAACAGGTCAGGTCATGCTAGGTTAGGTTACGTACGGGGTAGATTATGTTGGGTTAGGACACAGTAAGTAACTTTGTACGGGAATCACAATGAGAGTATTTTTCATGCGATCCTATGGTTAGTTTTGGAGCTACAGCCGAGGGTCTACACTTGAGAGCACATACCCGTAGAGAGATCGGGAAGAGGCACCACAGCCACCTCCAAAACATAGGTTAATACTGTCATGACGCCCCCAAAATGCACATATATAACGATAAGAAGATAATGATAAATAATTACTATCTGTAGCAGTAAGCTGACACGGAGGGAAGATACCAGTGACTCTTGCATAAAACAGGCTGCCTTACTGACCTGGTTTCTGTCTGGGTGGTGCCCGATGACCCTGGTGGCCACGCAGCACGCCACGTCCTCCTGCCGACACGAGCCCAGTGACACCTGCTGCGCGTCTGTCAAACACACGCAGGGATCAAGATGGTAAACACTTCTTTGCCCTTCCTCTCCTTTGCTTCTCCTCAGCCTGAATCCATCTCCCTCTCTTTTCTCTGCTCTCTCCTCCCTCCCCCGTCCTCCCTCCATTCTGTTCTTCTCTCTCATTTCTCTCCTTTCCTCTCTATGCCTTTCCATTGTTCTCGCTTGCTTGCTTTCTCTCTCATGCTTTTACAGAATTTTGTAAAGTACTAGATGTCGTCGTTAAGTGGGTAAGTTAAAGCATCTCCCATCCATCACTCTATTGCCTGATTGATGGTCGTGTTAGTCGAATTAATTAAAACTGAACGCTAACAGCAAGGGCACGTGTGGACTGATGTAAGTGAGAGCCACACAGTAGTATTGCCTCTGTCCCGACCCCGACCCCACCGAACCCTCTCAAACGTTTGGCATTTCCTTGTGTGTGTGTGTGTGGTGGGGGTGGGGGAGGGTCATGTGTTTTTGTAAGCGTTGGTTGGTTTCACGTTAGAGGGAACTGCACTAAGGCGATATCTAAGCGTACTTGGATGGATAGAAGGGCGTTGGGGTGACGTGAAGTTTGAGTTGAGAGAAAGAGGGAGAGAGAGGGAGGGAGGGAGGCAGATGTCGGTGTCGCTGGTTGCTGTGTGTGTGTGTGTGTGTGTGTGTGTGCTGGCAGAATACTCACCATAGAATATATAATTTCCCGGGTGGAGCTCCGTCAGTTGCTTCATGCTAGGGCCCGGGCGGCTGCAGGTGGGAGTGGAGCCGACGCCTATCCCGGGGCAGGCCACTCCACGCCCCTTGATGCGGTCCACCACGGCAAGGAGGCGCTCTGAGGCGGAGATACGATTACTGACGCACCCTCACCCACACAACCACACACACACCTGACACACACAGTTTCACAAGTTGGCCTCACGTGAATCTTTTAGACAAAAAACGGATGTGTAAATGGGCTAACTCGCTTAATGTTGTGCGGGGAGCGAGGTAGCAAGGACACTCCCAGATTCCCAGCCGCAATTTTGCTCTACTGATGCAGGAAAAGAGACCCACATTTTGTCTCCCAGCTCTCACTCCTTACCACCACCTGCTTGCTACCTATTGTTGTTTCCAAGTGTGCAAACTCGCAGAACACACGAAGTAGACGTGTGTTAATGTATAAACGGACTTGGCTGAGAAAGAAAAGAATGAAAAGTTAGAATCTCAGACTCTGATTTAAGAAAAAAACAAGGTTGAGTGATCTACGGTTAGTATGATGTGACGTGTTAGCTCAGTAATGTATGAGGTAAAATATATGACTCACCCGAGCTGCAGACAAACAACCCTATTCTCAGACGCTATCGGCTCTCACGACTATCACTTCTAAAGGCCACAGAGGAGATCAATCGGATTCTTATGAGTTGTTTTTCACATTAATGGAGCAGGAAACTTGCCAAACTATCCTCAGGGTCATAAATCTACAAATGGAAACACGATCACAATCTCTACGAAAACCTTAGCAAATGTGAGCGTGTGAACCCCGAAAGGTTTGAGAATATGTGCCAAAGACTCACCAATAGTCTGGTCCCGCACACCCTCGACGTCTCCTGACTGCACAGCCTTGTAGGAGTTGCCGCAGTGGACATAGACGCCAGCGAAGGTGACGGAGGGAGTTTTGTACAGCTGCCAGGCCAGGGCCTCCGCCTCGCCAGCCTCCCACCACACGCCCTCTGCGGCACGGTAACCATGTTGGCTTCCTTTATACACAAGGTTCATGTAGGCAAGTCTTTGAGTCAACTAGAATCGTGGGTTCACATAATGTCATCCCGACAACAGGTTCCCCCCATCCAAAACAAAGCTAAAGTGTATTAATTTAGAAGCAATCATAAAATAGAATTGTTAGAATATAATCATCGATATACTACTGTCCCTGTTCATCAAAATTATTTATAAGCAGCTAAACGTACTAAACTTTCAGTTGATTCAAGAAGCATTGAAATGCCAGAATTTTTACTCTTTACAACACTCCCACACGTCCTCTGCGTGTAACGAAACACACGAGAAATTAATCCAGACAAGGAAAGGTTTGCCGGCGCCGGGGATCGAACCCGCGACCAGCGTAACGGGAGAGCCACTCCTTTACCAGTCGGCCAAAGAGGTACCCCCATGGCTAAATGGGTTATGGGAGGCTTGCCCATCAGGCAAGTCGTGTCACTACATGGCTCCCCATTCCTATTTAGATTAATTTCTGTGTTGAGTTCCCGTTTTCTATGAACTTCGGAGAGCATGGGCCATCACTCTGCCTGTTACCCTCTCGGGGTGACACAACAGAACCACAGGAGAGGATGCCCACCGCTTTTGCCACCAGTGAAATGCCAGAATTTTTCTCATTACAACACTCCCACACGGCCACTGCGTGTAACGAAACACACGAGAACTTAATCCAGACAAGGAAAAGTTTGCCGGCGATCGAACCCGCGACCAGCGTAACGAGAGAGCCACTCCTTTACCAGTCGGCCAAAGAGGTACCCCCATGGTTAAATGGTTTATGGGAGGGAGGCTCGCCCATCAGGCAAGTCGTGTCACTACAGCATCGTGTTGTGACATTATTTGAATCCATGTTCCCGGCTGGCTGGTAACTTGACCAAATAGGTCTTGCATTCGCTAGACGATAAATAATTCCTTGTAAGTGAAGATTAAAAGCACACGCCTGATCTGAGGGATTCGTGGTGTTTAATTTTTCTACAGTAACCAACAGGGAGCCTCACCTCTGTTGTTTCCACAGTTGATAGCAAGGAGCGCAGACCACTGCTTGCCGGGCGGCGGGTCGTTGGCCGCGAGTGTGTCCACGGCGACCTGAGAGTCAATCATCACATGGAACTTTTCCAAACGTCTGAAAAATAGCCCAACGAGCCGGTCAAATAGATATGGTGGTCAGGTTTCGTCTCGTCTTCCTCGTAGTGTCGTGAAGGTTTCCAGTGTAAGTTATCAAGGTACAACTGACTTAGGACAAACATTCTCACAGCTGGGTTTGCAAGCGTTTCCATGTGATATTTTGATGGCTGGCAAATGTATTTCTTCTTAATCAGTTTCACTCCTGTGTAGTAATATTAAAAACTAGTAAATATATTAATGTCTAACAGGTGTCAATATAGTTATTACAGTATCAAACATCTATTAATACCCACTTTATTGCCATTGAACTGCATACTGAACCAGTCTTGAAGTAGCATCGTTCCATATTCACTCTCAGATAATAATAGTCGATGGTCTGACATCTCAAAAGCTGCATGGTGAGGAAATGACAGAACTAGTTTATAATACTTGATGGAAAAAAAAATCTTAAGTTAGCAACGTACTTCGTGAGTTGTGCTACACGCGGCATGTGGTGTGGGATGAAGGGAAATCCGTAGAGAATGTCGTCGAAGCCATGCTCAGCGTAAAACTCAGCTTCCTGAAGGGTGGAGGTGACCAGTCCGCGCCGGCTGCCACCCGTCTGCAGTACTGCGCCCTCGCTGCTCAAGGCGTGCAAACAACAGGAGGATTAGATATATGGTTTGTCGTTCCTTCTGCAGCTCACACACAGTAGTCATGGAGGATCAAATTCAACGTGTTATTCCCAAACGAGTGGATAGTGATTTTCTTTCGACTCGCAAGCTCTTCCGTAAGCTTTTGTTTTTACATTTATAATACACAGCTGTCTACCCGCACCATGGAGCTTGAAGCAGTCATGGTGTTTCATTTGCACCCTACGACAAGAAGCCGGCGAAGCGTTAGGGTACACATGGAGGGAACCAGGGACTTACACAAAGACGTGCAGCATTACAGGTCCACTCGACTACCACAAACACAAGACATACGCGAATGAAACACCTCGAAAATGACAAAAAAAAGTAAAAAACAAAGAACTTCCTCTCTCTCTCTCTCTCTCTCTCTCTCTCTCTCTCTCTCAATCACATACATGGTCTTGTGGGTCTTGGTCTGGGCTCTAAGCGTGAGGCCCAGCTCGGTGCAGGCGGCCAGGATCTTCGCACAGTTGGCAGCCACCAGGGACCGATCGACCACGAAGGCGGGAGTGACAAGTTCGCTGACTCGCCGCTCGCCGCCGCTACTGGGACCTTCCATTTCTTCGTGTCCTCAGGTTCCTGTGAGAGATAAGTCCCAAATTTAGGTATGAAGAGTACCCTTAATCAAGATCTTATTATATACCCCAACGATGCAATTCTGGGACTGGGAGGCTGAGTTTTATAGCTGCGACCTTCCATTTCTTGAGCACGGGGTCGTCTTTGTGTTCGGAGATCTGTGAGAAGTGAGTGCCAAGTTTAGTTTAGTTTAGGAAGGTTTCCCAAATCAAGATCTTATAATTATACCCTAATGTTGGACTTCTACTGGGACTGGGAGGCTGGGCTTTTGGTACTGCGACTTTCCATTTCTTGAGCACGGGATTGTCTTTGTGCTCGGGGTTCTGTGAGAGATGATTGCCAAGTTTAGGCTTTGGTACACCCCCAAATGAAGATCTTATATATCACAATTTCGTTTTTCTACTGAGACTGGAATGCCGAGTTTAGTTAGTCTGTAATATACTGTAGACTAACAAGGGTATACAAACATAAATTTCCGGGCATCTTCATCGCCCCGACTGTTATAAGTGCCCACCAAGGTGTCTTTCCAAGTAACTGGGAAATTATACCTCCTCCAACTCTTTTAACCCGGTAGCTGCGGGGGTTATGTTTCGTAGGTTAGGTTAGGTTAGGTTAGGTTAGGTAAAAAATAATGAGACAGAATCATCACTCACACAAACCATTTCATAATATATATCAACGCATATGTGATCAGTTTATGCATCATCTGTTTTGGGAGGTTTATATCATGGCGGAAATTTGGCCCGTCGCTGGTACACGGTAAAGCCACAAATTTGGCCCGTCGCTGGTACACGGTAAAGCCACAAATTTGGCCCGTCGCTGGTACACGGTAAAGCCACAAATTTGGCCTGTCGCTGGTACACGGTAAAGCCACAAATCTGGCCCGTCGCTGGTACACGGTAAAGCCACAAATCTGGCCCGTCGCTGGTACACGGTAAAGCCACAAATCTGGCCCGTCGCTGGTACACGGTAAAGCCACAAATCTGGCCCGTCGCTGGTACACGGTAAAGCCACAAATCTGGCCCGTCGCTGGTACACGGTAAAGCCACAAATCTGGCCCGTCGCTGGTACACGGTAAAGCCACAAATCTGGCCCGTCGCTGGTACACGGTAAAGCCACAAATCTGGCCCGTCGCTGGTACACGGTAAAGCCACAAATTTGGCCCGTCGCTGGTACACGGTAAAGCCACAAATTTGGCCCGTCGCTGATACACGGTAAAGCCACAAATTTGGCCCGTCGCTGATACACGGTAAAGCCACAAATTTGGCCCGTCGCTGCTACCGGGTAAAGAGGAGAGTATTGACATCTCTCCACCCGAAATTGATCTCTCTTCTTGCCTCTCGTTCTTTTTTCTTTCGTCGGAGCAGAGTCTGACGGGCTTTTTTTGTTGCTGTTTTTGTGATTTGCCCTTGAACTGCCTCCTCGGCGCCGGCGGCTCGTCCAGCTCCTCGTGTTATTATCGGTCAAGTAAACATCAAGAGTGAGCGGAGGAGGGAGGAGGGAGGGAGCGACTACCCACCCCCCTCTCTCTCTCTCTCTCTCTCTCTCTCTCTCTCTCTCTCTCTCAGCAACTTTTCTATCTATCTATCTATTTATCTATCGGTATATTATATAAGCATACATACAAACAGAGAGAGAGAGAGAGAGAGAGAGAGAGAGAGAGAGATATTACATCGAATTCCTTTTTCTTGAGGCTTGTTAGCACTTCGTGGTGTAGTAGTTAGGGACACTATGAATTTGTGGGCCTGAGTTCCATCGAGTTCCGGCCTGGGCAGTCAGCGTGCTGCCCACACAGCTGTTCATCCATCCCTTTGGAATGGTCGGCATATGGGCGCTTGGGGAAGCCTGGGGAATTAAGGTGGACTGTGGTGACCAGGGTGCTGCAATGAGCTTGTGTCGGGTTCTCCTCCATCACAAGCTCAAAGTGTCAACGGGACGAGCGGAGCACCGCCACCACGCGCAGCTGTAGTGTGTGCTACTAACCTTACCTCACTTAGTGACATCTGATCTTAGGATCGACTGCTTTAACAAACTTTTTTCTTTCCCTGGCACCCTTCGAGTGTTAAGGCTCACACTCACGTGAAACTGTACTCTAACTAGTAATTACTGAATTTATTTGCATTTCAAAACTCACATTTTGCGAGTGTCTTTACTGTCCCTGATTTTGTTCATAATGTATTGTTATTTACTCGCCCTCCAATAAATACACATTTTGCGAGATAATTAAATCATCCCGGAAATCATCATCATCCTATGTCTTTCCCTTGTTCATATTTTTTTTCACTAAACAGTTAATAAGACAATATACACTAATTGTCACCATACTCATACTGTAGCAGAAGAACATTTCGCTTTAACAGCAAATAAATACTTGAGTTGCCCTCAAAATACTTGGCGGCCTCCGCTTTCTATACAGAGGCCTCCTCCCTCAGAGGCGTCCGCTCCCCGACACTCCTCGTGCACTGTCTTTACATAATTGCTGATCTCCTTGAATGTTTTGTGTTAGGTCAACAGCTTCTATAATAGTATCCTTGTCGCCGTGAGAGGCGTGTCACCCACCGGTCAGCAGATGTCAGTCCCTGACGTCTGGCCCACAGCCTGGCGATGAGAAGGTCTCGTTAACTATAACCCCCTGACTCAAGCCCGTGGCCCAGCCTTCACTGTCACTGTCCCTGGCCCTGCTGCCTGGGTGCCAGAGTTGCCTGGCAACTGCTGCCATCTCTCGAGCGTACGATGATTTCTGGGGCCCAAACGAAAAGGGGTCTGCTGGCTCCGCGTGGAGGGGGAAAGTCGGATCTTCCTTATTATTATTGGTTGTAGTTGTAGTTGTAATTTTTGTTTTATTGTTCAGAGTAAGAGATAAAGTTGGAGGGATACACAATAGCTGCGAGTGGCCTTGATGCTCATCTCCGTCGCATTAGCTTTCGAGCCTGTAGTCGCTTGCTCAGCCCTGAGCCTGAGGTAGAGATGAACACAGGAACAGTACGAATCACATCCGGGCTAATACAGTTTACCTTCCCCAGTTTCCCCAGGTACACATTACTAATAAGAACTTAAACTAAATGGTCTCAAAATCCTGAACGTGTTAATAAATAACTTTGAAAACGTTTACCTTTCTTTTAATTAAATTCTATATTCGTTCTCCAAGAATTAATGATAGTTTGAGTTTTACGTGTACGAATGATAATAAGACATCTGAGCGTGCTTGTTTATGGCTTTATTAGCACGGATGACTGCAGGGAATAGTTGTTCTTTTGAAGCCTTACTATGTGGACAAAGTTAGTAAGAGAGTTTCTCCATAATTTATTCCATCTGGCTTCTCCTCAGTCAGATTATGACCTTGCCGCTCACGGAGTGACGCCAGTATGGGTCTGGATCCAGTCCAGGAAGTAGGTGACGCGGGTGAAGGCGTCAGGGTAGCCTGCCTCGCAGCCAGCCGCCGCGCCGAAGGACGTGATGCCGTAGGTCTTGCCGCCATAGTTGAGGGGGCCGCCAGAGTCACCCTGCGGCACGAAGAGGTTTCTTGCAATAAAGGACTACCGTTTGGATCCACATACACCAGCACTAAATAGTAAGAAGTATATAGGACGTCGTACACCTACTCCACCTACTAATCTGCTCTATTATTAGGAAGTGTCGTGTTTATTAAGATTAAAAGTGTCCTCTACTGAACGAAGTCTTTTCTTTCTGGCACATCCTCCATAATTCAGTCTGAGTTGACGTCTGTTCGAAATGAAATATTAACGGCTCATTTCAGTGTGCCTTTAACAGAAAATGCAACTCCTCCTCTGGTTCCCTCCGTTTTTATGACACACCTGAGAACCCTCTAGTACAGATTTCGACAAGTAGTTTCTCATTGCTTTATCAATACACGTCTCCGACTGATATCATGTCATCATTTTCTACGCATACGTTTTCACCCAGTACATGAATCTTATTTTCAAAGCTCCTTTTGTTAGCAAAACAAATCCTGGGGATCATCTTGCCCTCTTCTACGAATATTATGCAGCTGCCTAGTTATATGCTGAAATATAATGCGCATCCATATCATAAACTGGACGTCTACATACGTTGCAGGTGCCCTTGCCACCAGTGGCGTCAATGCAGATGTTTCCATCGGTCACAGTGCCGTAGATAGCATCGCATGCCGCGTTGCTCATGATGGGGACATCCACTTCGCGGAGAACGTTCGAGATGCCACTGGCAGCTGTGGTGGTGGGAGGCGGGGGGGGCGTGATGAAGAATTAGTATTAGTATAGGTATTAGTAGTGGTAGTACTATACTAGTAATAGAAGCAACAACAGTAATAGTAATATTGTTTTTACATAAATCAACGTCATTGTCACATCATCGTCATCATCATCTTCAACGAGTCACATTTTCAACGAGCCACATTTAGAATACTCACAGTCCGATGACTTGCCCCAGCCAGTGGGAGTTACAATGGTTCCAACTGCAATGTCAGAGCTGGGCAGGGCGACTGGTTGGATCTCAGCTAAAAATAGATGCTAGCGTGTTATTATTTGTCTTGCCATTACAATCCTTATTGTTATTAACATTATCATTATAATTATTTTATAATTACTGTTATAATACATGTTGGCTTAGTCATTATTATTATTATTATTATTATTATTATTATTATTATTATTATTATTATTATTATTATTATTATCATCATCATTATTATTATTATTATTATTATTATTATTATTATTATTATTATTATTATTATTATTATTATTATTATTGTCATTGTTATTGTTTTGAAGTATTTTTCGTAAACTTCATTTTTTTTTATCTTACTGGTAAACGATACGGCAGAAGGCAGTTTGATCACGGCAATGTCATTCCTAATAAAGAAGGGGCCATAGTCTTCGTGGACTGTGAAGTCTGTGCTTGTCATGGAGACCTGGGTATCTTCGTTCAGACGGATGTTGTGTGCGCCCATGACCACCTCAACAACCGCGGCGCTGAGACACAAACAACGCCGAGGTTAGAAAGTAGAATAAAACAATTAGGGCGGGAAAGTTTCCTTCACCGCCACACGCAAGAGTCCTCTGAAACGATGAAACACTCACCCGTCCATGCAGTGAGCAGCGGTCAGGACCCACTGGTTGGAGATGAGGGAGCCGCCGCAGAAGTACATGTCGTCAATGAAGAGAGCCACCTGGTGGGGCCACGTGTGGGGGGTGGCCTCTGCTCCACCCACGATGCGGGCTGTAGGATAGGTTATATTACGATCCCCACTCTGCTTGTGACTTTTTTAACATGTGGTTTATTCGATCTTTCAGTTCCACAGTGACTCTACAAGTGTACGAGATTGGTAACTCACGTGACTTCACCGGGCCAATGGGAGTCAGAAGTGGCTTGGGAGACTTCCAGTGCCATGGCTTGCCGGCAGCGGGGTTACCGCTCTGTGGGAGGTTAGAAGACAACATTATTTACATAGATTTACATAGAAAACCAGACCACACAGACCCTATGGTCCAGACTTGGGGGTCTGTCCTTAAACCTAAGTGATTCTACATTAATCAGATGGTTCCAAAACTTTGCATTTCAAATCTAGTTAATATTAAGTTGAAGGAAGTGACGGTCAAGCTTGTTTTTAAAGGAGATCATCGTGTTACACTGGGCCACTGAAGGTGGGAGCTTATTCCATTCTCGCACTACAACGTTGGTGAAGAAAAAATTGGTGCAGTCTGAATTTACTTGTCTACATTTAAGTTTTGTGCCATTGTTCCTCGTTCACAAAGTGTCATCGATCATTAATAAAAATTTGATTTGTCCACGTTCGTGAAACCATTTTAAAATATTCGATCAGTTTTCCTCGGAGGCGACGTTTCTCAAGAGAGAACATGTTAAGGGTGGAAAGCCTCTCTTCGTAGGATTTGTTGCACAAGAAAGGGATAATTTTTGTTGCCCGATGCTGAACACCTTCTAATTTAGCAAAGTCTTTTGCATGGTGGGGAGACCAAAACTGTACCGCATATTCCAAATGGGGTCTGACTAAACTATCGTAGAGCGGAAGTATTACATCTTTATTCTTGAATAAAAAGTTTCTTTTAATGAAGCCAACATTCTATTCATTTTATTTGCTGCGTCGATGCATTGCTGTGATAATTTAAGGTTTGAGGCGATTTTGACATCCCGGGCCTTGACGCACTGAACGCTTTTGAGTATGATGGTATTGTTTTTGCGATAGATTCTTAGCCAAAGGCAGTCTTCTTAGAGCTGAGCAGGATGAGGGTCATTATAACAGAAGTAGAATTTTCATACTTACGGCCAAAGCAACACAAGCGAAGAGGAGAGCAAACTTGACGATCATGTTGGCGGCTAACTGACAGAAGCTTGCTTGAGCAGTCTTTTTATACGAAGCCGATGGGAAACTGATCATTTGTGTTCGTTTTTTTATCATTCTTTTTTTGTATGCGAGTGTTTGTGTGATATGATAAGGATATTTTATGTTAATTAATCAAAAACAAAGGATTTCAAGCAGCATATATAACTCAACTATAAACTGGAGAACAAACGAGCATCACAAAAATATAAACAAAACTCTCCTAAATCCACTAATGAAAACTTTTTTATTTACTTATGAGACATGTCATACCAAAAACTAAAAAAATATTAAAATAGTTTGTAGTTAGGGCCATTCACCTACTACCCGACCACCACCTGTTGTTATACGAGCATGGGCCGCTCTCGTTCATCCCCCTGCATCTGCTGCTTCCCAACCATCGCTCGAGAACAATTTATTTTCTAAGGAGGATCGTCATTGAACAGTAGAGAGAGAGAGAGAGAGAGAGAGAGAGAGAGAGAGAGAGAGAGAGAGAGAGAGAGAGAGAGAGAGAGAGAGAGAGGCAACAATAATCAAGATCACCCTCTATTGTTTCTGCCAATGTCAGAGGGCTCCAAACAAATATTGGTGACATCATTCACTCCTTTGTGATTCCTCACACGCCTGGCATAGTGGCAACAGTGGAAACATTTCTGAATGAGACCATCCCAAGCAACTATGGTCAGATTCAGGGATACACAAGTTGGCACAGAAGGGACAGATCACGCGGGACCTTCGGTGGTGTCGCTGTCTATTTTAACAAGAACTTGCCAGTCCAACCTCTTGATGTAGCTCTCCCTATCCACCTTGAGATGATGTTTTTCAAGATATGGACACCAAAACATGGCTCCATCCTACTGTGCGTGTGTTATCGCCCTCAGTGGCAAGGAGGTGAGCCCATACAATTCCTACACACTAATCTTGACCAGCTTATGCAGCAACACTCCTGCAGCCACATCCTCATCGTTGGCGACCTAAATCAACACTTGGTTGCTAGAGTGTTTGACGATCTCCTCACTGTACATGGCCTTACAAACCATGTCACCTTTCCCACCCACAACTCTGGCTCTTCCCTGGATCCTGTTATTAGTGATCTGCCAGAGGATATTGTCACCTGTCGTCCCCTTGGTGCCGTGGGATCCTCAGACCACCTGGCTGTCCTAAGCACGATTCAAATCGCCGCACTGAGGGACGCCCCTACGATGCGTACTAACTGGCTCTGGGGCAAAGCCGACTGGGAAGGACTTCAGGAAGCCCTGTGTTGTACTCCCTGGCATACCATCCTCACAGGTGACGTGGACGAACAGGTCAGCACTTTCACAAGTACTGTTCTTTCACATCAGAACACTTACGTCCCTAACCATACCTTCAAGGTCAAGCCTCGTGACCAGCCTTGGTTTGGGTACGAGTGTAGGATGGCTGCCGACGCTAAGAGCAGGGCATGGAGACGCTTTAAAGAACATCCAACCTATATAAACAAGCTGCTCCACAAAGAAGAGTGTGCCAACATGCGAAGTGTGCAGCGTTTGGCTCAACAACGATGGCAGGAAGACTTGAAGTCACGACTCTCTGGCCGCTCTGTGGGAAGCAAGGCTTGGTGGACTGCCCTCAAGGACCAACAAGGCCTCGCTCCTGTAGACCACATTCCTCCATTAGACAGGGCGGACGGCTCGGTAGCCACCAAAAGCAACGACAAGGTAGAGGTATTGGCAGCATACTTCTCAGGGAAGATGACTGTCCCTGACCCTGAACGTCACCCACCTGCCATGGCTCAACACCACCTCCCTCCAATCCATCACTATTACCACTGAGGATGTCAAGCAACAATTGCTCAAGGTCGACACCAAGAAGGCCCTTGGACCAGATGGGATATCTCCACACATCCTCCAGCACTGCGCAGCCCAGATTGCAGGCCCCATCACCACCATTTTTCAGAGCTGCCTTAACACCAGCAAGTGGCCCTCCCTCTGGAAAGTTGCTAACATGGCAGCCATACACAAAAAAGGAAAGAAGACAGATCCTCGTAACTTCAGGCCAATCTCTCTCCTGTCCGTCCTTGGCAAAACCTTTGAATCTATTCTTGCCAAGAGGATCTCAGGCTTCTTCAACACACACCACATTCTCAGCGACAGACAGTATGGCTTCCGCTCCAATAGGTCTGCCAACGACATCCTCCTCAGCATGTCCTCTGCTTGGCAGCATAACCTCGACAGAGGACGCGACACTTTCGTCATCGCCCTGGACATCGCAGGAGCGTTTGATAGAGTGTGGCACTCCGGACTCATCTCCAAACTCCAGAGTGTGGGTGTTAAAGGCAGGCTCCTCCATCTCCTTCACGACTACCTCGAGGACAGATCGCTCAGTGCAGTGGTGAACGGTCACACCTCGGGGGAGTATCCTATTAATGCTGGCGTCCCACAGGGTAGTGTCCTTGGACCAATTTTGTGGAATGTGTATTTTAATGACCTTCTCCACCTCATACCTGAAGCAGACGCCTACGCGGATGACTGTACCCTCATATTCCCTTGCGACGGAACAGATCACTGTGCAACCGTCGCCCTTATCAACCAGGTTTTACAGACCGTCTCATCGTGGGGACATCGTTGGCAGGTTGACCTGGCACACGACAAGACACAGGTCATGCTGGTCTCAAGGCGACGCTGCCCCCCAGCCATCCCCACTCCCCCCATAATCCTATAAGGGAAGGTGCTGCCCTTGCAACAGTCAATCACTGTCCTCGGCGTGGAGGCGAACAACAGCCTGTCCTTCACCAGCCACGTCAGGAAGACTGCATCCAAGGCAGCAGGACAGCTGAACTGTGTCAGGCGTGTCTCCCACCTCCTTGATGCGAAGGGAGTGTCGAACCTTTATGCTGCCCATGTTCGCTCCCTCATGGAATACGCCCCCCTGACATGGTCATCCTGCCCTCCATCATACCTGGGTCTTCTCGACAAGGTACAAAACCGCGCCCAACGGCTCATCTCTCAAAGGGCCGCCCCAAACCAGCAGCAACCCACTCCACTTCATCCTCTTCAGCAGAGGCGAGACGTGGCTGGCCTGTGTACCATCTACAAGGTACACATGCAGGCTGCTCCGCACCTCGGAACTCTCCGGCAAAAGTGGGCAACACCACACCCCCACGCCACCAAGGTCGCTCTGTCGAGGGTACACCAGCTCACCGTGCCCTTCGCCAGAACGGAGACTTTCCTCCGCTCATTCGTGCCCCGATATATTAGACTCTGGAACTGCCTGACAAGACACACTGACATTCACACATCCACTACACTCCACACTATTAAAAAAGAAGCGAACACCTGGCTATTGTCTAATGAACACCACTAACTTTATCACTGTACTGTCCATTATCTTGTAACACAACTACAGATAGTTATTCAGAACCTTACCGGTAACTTTTAGTTGTCATGTACCACCTTATGTAATCATGCTTAGTAAATAAAAAAGAAAGAGAGAGAGAGAGAGAGAGAGAGAGAGAGAGAGAGAGAGAGAGAGAGAGATACAACAGAACCCTGCGGAACACTACGACAGCTTTTGGGGTGAAATTGATTTGAAATAATACGTGTTTAATATTTGTTTATATTTATTGCCTCCATAACTTCTACACTGATCAAGCTCTTCATATCAGCCTATAAAAGGATTGAAGGTCCCTCATGCTTCTGATCCTCGTGGGAATGTTCTCAGAGCAGCTCAAGCGGTGATGCCAGTATTCGACTCGATCCAGTCCAGGTAGTTGTAGACGCGGGTGAAGGCGTCGGGGTAGCCGGCCTCGCAACCAGCGGACGACCCGAAGGAGGTGATGCCGTAGGTGAAGCCGTCCTTGTTCAGGGGGCCGCCAGAGTCACCCTGGAGGAAGATATACAAAGCCAAATGACCTCTTGTCGGATGCTTTAACAATTATATGCCACTCAAGCAATTCGTATTCACCTCCTGGAAGATAATTCAGGCAAACACACACACACACACACACACACACACACACACACACACACACACACACACACTAATATACTTACGTTGCAGGTGCCCATGCCGCCAGTGCTGTCGATGCACACAATGTTGGCGGTAATAATGCCGTAGGCATCATTACAGTCAGAGTTGGCCATGATCGGGACATTGACTTGGCGAAGGACATTGGAGGTCCCCAGGGCACCTGTTATTGTGAATGGATGAGAAGAAATAGATCAAAGTTAGTAGAAGTTTCGCTCGATACCGATCCATAAAAGTAAGGTTACTTTTTTTTTAATTAATTATATATTGACATGTTGATACTTTGTAAAAACATTTGGTGGTTACAAGGTAGGAAAGAGGGACCAATACTACTACTACTACTACTACTACTACTACTACTACTGCTACTACTACTACTACTACTACTGCTGCTGCTGCTGCTGCTAGTTTAATTACTATTATTAATATTACGAATACTACAACAACAACAACTACAACTACTACTACTACTTCTTCCACTACTACTACTACTACTACTACTACTACTGCTACTACTACTGCTACTACTACTACTACTACTACTACTACTACTACTACTGCTGCTGCTGCTGCTGCTAGTTTAATTACTATTATTAGTATTACGAATACTACAACAACAACTACTACTACTACTACTACTACTACTACTACTACTACAACAACTACTGCTGCTGCTGCTGCTGCTAGTTTAATTATTATTATTATTATTATTATTATTATTATTATTATTATTATTATTATTATTATTATTATTATTATTACGAATACTACTACAACAACTACTGCTACTACTACTACTACTACTACTACTACTACTACTACTACTACTACTACTACTACTACTACTACTACTACTACTACTACTACTACTACTACTACTACTACTACTACTACTACTACTACTACTACTACTACTACTACTACTACTACTACTACTGCTGCTGCTGCTACTAGTTTAATTATTATTATTATTATTAATATTACGAATACTACAACAACAACAACTACAACTACTGCTACTTCTTCTACTACTACTACTGCTACTAGTACTACTACTACTACTACTACTACTACTACTACTACTACTACTACTACTACTACTACTACTACTAGCACCACTACAACTACTACTACTACAATCACTAATATAATTACTAACACGACCACTGCTTTTGCTGCTGTTGATGCTGTTGCTTTTACTTCTCTAGACCTACAACTACTGTTTTCACTTCCATCAGCAATGTATAGTGTGGGTTACTTACTGTCCGAGGGCTTTCCCCAACCAGTGGGAGTGACGATATCGCCAACCGAGACGTCAGAAGTAGGCAGGGCGACCGCCTGGATGTTGGCTGAAAAGGAAAAGTTTATTGTCTTTCATCTCTTCCCCCTGTGAAACTATACTTTTGTTACGGTATCAGTGAAAAGAATAACGTGTTTCTCATTCATTTTACCGTCAAAGGTAACTGGGCTGGGCAGCTTGATGAGGGAAATGTCGTTGGTGAGCAGGAAGGAGTTCCAGTTCTCGTGGACGAAGAAGTCAGTGCTGGTCATGCTGACCTGGGTATCTTCGTTCAGACGGATGTTGTGAGCGCCCATGACCACTTCAACGAACCCGGCGCTGTGGCACAAACAACGCCGAGGTTAGCAAGAGTAGAATCAAGTAGATTTACGTCGGGAAAGTTTCCTTCACTTCCACACGCAGAAAAAGGAGGGTTCTCTTAAACGATGGAACACTCACCCGTCCATGCAGTGAGCAGCGGTCAGGACCCACTCGTTGGAGATGAGGGAGCCGCCGCAGAAGTACATGTCGTCAATGAAGAGAGCCACCTGGTGGGGCCACGTGTGGGGGGTGGCCTCTACTCCACCCACGATGCGGGCTGTAGGTGGGACATAAATTTGCGTAAGTTACCAGGTCTTTGCTATGGTTTCCAGGTGGACATGTGTATGTTCAGCGCAAGAGATGTTGTTGCAATTCTTTCTTAATCAATAATGAAACTTACATGACTTCACCGGGCCGATGGGAGTGACGAGAGGCTTGGGAGACTTCCAGTGCCACGACTTGCCGGCGGCGGGGTTACCGCTCTGTGAGAGGATTATAGGATTGGTGCTGGTGAGGAAGTGCTTTTCGGGTTTTTACACCATCAGAAGTGTCTTTGAATCAGTGGCGTAGCAAGGGGGGCGGTGGGGGCGGCCCGCACTGGGAGGCACATTTTAGGGGGCGGCAAATCAAGCCTTTCTCTCTCTCTCTCTCTCTCTTTTTTTTTCCCTGACACTGAACACTAATTTTTTAACAATATGGCAGAGAATAACAAATTTTCAACTAAATCATCAATACATCAGAAGGAAAATACTTATAATTATGAGTAATATTTTTTTCTTTTTTTTTTTTTACTTGCTGTGAGTGTTGCTACATGTGAGATAAATTTTCAAAGCTGAAACTCATAAGCAACTACCTGAGGTCTACAATGAGTAAATTTCGTTTGAAAAATTTAGCCATTTTATCCATTGAGCACCAATTGATAGAGGAATTGGACTTTGATTATGTGCTTCAGGATTTTGCAAAGAAAAAAACAAGAAAGGAACATTTTTGAAATGCCTCGACAGCTGTTATTTTTGCTTTTAATAAATAAAAATCTGAATCATCAGTTTCATCAGTAATAGTCTGGACACACACAAAGGGGCCTTTTTCCTGAAAGCAGTAATCATTCCACGGGAAATCTGAAAAGCACATCCTCATATCGTCCTGCCGAGCTGATGCAAAATACCAGCAGCAAAGATGAATGAAGGTACGGCTCCAAAAGTACTAATGTTGAGGCTGTCTACTTACGGCCGCGGCGGCGCAGAGGAGGAGCAGTGCTAACTTGGCGATCATGCTGGAGGCTGACTCGTGGTGTGTCCCTAGTTTTTCGAGTTTATATACGAAAAAATCAGCTTATCACTGGAAGCCGGTGAGTTCATAAGGTCGAGGTCTTATTCTTTACCATATATGTTGTATGTCTCACCTGCTATGGTTATGCAGACCTTAATGCTCCTTATCAGTTCTCTCGTCACTCGCTCGGTTTGAGAGGGTTTTTACGAGTCTTTACCACGCCTATAGCGCCGGTAGGCTTTCTTCAGGGGCCAGATGGTCGGCCCAAGCCCGTCGTGGCGCAGGCAATTTTTTTTATTGTGGCGCCAGATATGCTTGGCTCATGCTGCCCCCAGGAACTCATTTTTGGTTCACTGGACGGTTTCTTTTAGAGTCCGGGTTAATCGGTCGTCTTCTGGACAGCATGTGAGTAGTCTTAGGCCACTCGGCGGTGACTGAAAAATCCCAGGTGGTAGCGTGGGGATTCGAACCGACGTTGTCCATGACGCCGTGAAATGGAGGGGATTACGAGTTTTAGAAGAGGAGTAAGAAGTTTACAAGAGGTTAACGAGGGTGAGGAAGAGGATAAAGAGATTTAGAAGAGGATTAAAAAGAAGAGGAGGATGATTACGAGGTTTAGAAGAGGATGAAGAGGAAGAGGAAGAGTGTGATATGCCTTCAGTGTGGGTTCGTGTTTCCATGTAAATAACTTGAATTCGCCACATAGCGTTCATCTACTTTAAGTTTCTACATCTCTAATAATATTAAATACTATTATATGTCCGTCATGGAGTTTCGGCTCGACGGACCGTGGCTAAGGTTTATGAAACTTTATAAATGTACAAAAATATATGTTTACAGACTTACTCACTTTTACACCCACCCAAACACACACACACACACACACACACACACACACACACACACACACATTTCTCAACATTTTTCAGTTTTGCTAATATTAAGACCGTGTTACAGCTAATGCAATGAAATAAAGAGAAATATAGAGACTGGAAACTAAAAGCATAAAATGAAATATTTCTTACAGTGAAATGGTAAACGTTTCTGGTAAAGCATTTTGTGATTTCATAAAAAAAAAAAAAAATCGTAGTTTATTGTAGACAGTGTCCTTCCCCCACCAGCCCTCTGCGGGGACACTGAAACGCAATGTGCTGGATGGGGAAGACCAAACTGATGGCGCCATCGCGCGGTGACACGGCGTGGGAGCAGCGCAGCTGGCGGCTGGGGAGTCTACATGTTAGATAATATTCACGGCACAGATGTGCGTGACTCCAAGGGCAAAACAATATTCAATAAGTAAATAAGGCACGGCAGCTGCTGGTCCTTTTATTTTTTCATTAAATGGATTTATATGGAGGCATCGTCAAAAGGACCAAAATAAGAGGATAAAGCCCTTCTTTCTTCTTATTATTTTCATTCTTATTCTTATTCTTATTTTTTTCTTATTGTTATTATATTTGTTCTTGTTCTTTTTCTTCTTCAGTTTTTCCTATCTTTCGTATGGGGTCGCTGTTCCTGGTCTACCGTCTACATTTCCTCTTATCCTTCACGTCTCGTTCCTCCAGTCCCTTCGTTATCAGGTCTTCCTTAGACAATCTATCCATATTCTTGACCCTCCACTCTCCCTTCTCATTGCATCCTTCATCTTCAACAATCCTCTGCCCACGTAGTCTTCGCTTCTTCATAAGTCCGTAATGCTGCTGCTCTTAAAACGAAAATATACTCCTACAAGATCTAATGTAACACTAAGTTCCGGCTTGCGGCGCCCCCCGGTCATGCTTGGTGCTTTCCATCATAATGATGCTGATTAATTCATTGCTCCCGTTTGAGTTACAATGCAACGCCTCCGAAGCCTCATATGCGTTTGGTAATTAAGAGTATGGTAATAATGAAGCCCAAATCTCTTACTGTAACATCAACTTGAATATCCTGGGTACAGATAAATGACACCTCGCCGCTCAAAAGGTGTCATGCGTTGTGAGGGAATTTTCAAGGTGACTGATAACTCGTGAGAACAAAACAGCTTTACCCCGCCACGGTTGGACCTGATTAGTGCCCTGTACTGCGGGAGACCTTGGGTAGAGTGAGGCAGCAAGACGCCTCCAGCAGCTGCTAACATGCCCCCTGCGGATGGGTAATCCTATTGCGTTTTCTTCATAGCCTTGAGACTATTGATCAAACCTGCAACCACTTTGCTTTATCTTTTAACCCAAACCCAAGTTGGAGGGGGTCAATGTGGTCTATTCTCTTTGATATATATATATATATATATATATATATATATATATATATATATATATATATATATATATATATATATATATATATATATATATATATATATATATATATATATAATTGCCCAATGCGGGCTCTGGTAGGTGTTTTGCAGTGCTGTTGAGTAAAGAAGTCAATATACTTCAGTTCTGTGCTTAATACGTATTTTCGATATCAGTTCGCAACCCTTCCTCTGTAATGATCACTGCATTTTACTAGTGCACACCACAGTAAACCAGTAAATTAGCTACACATTATTAGTTTAAATCCTCTTCTTACTGATGAGAGGATTGTAAGGATGTTTTCGACAAGTTGGGTGAAGGAGGAAGAAGGAAACACGGGCGTGTTTGGGATGAGTTAATCCTCTTAAACAATCGTGAACAGTAAAAAAGTATTGTGGTGAATCTCTCTGATGAAAAATACCCATGGGATAACCATTTTTTTGGATCCCCTTTTTTCAGTAATGACAAGAAGACACAACCACGCAACGAGAGTGATCGGTGTGTTATTTAGTGTGTGCGGAGCTGATCGGGTGCTCGGGATCAGGATTATCAACCAGTTAATAATGGAATACTCCCTGATTTTGGCAAGAGAGCAATTTTCCAGGGAAGGGATGCAGGGCCCTCCCAAACCAACCATGATCAGGGGCTAGACTCATATATACTGCTAGGCGTGGGCAGGGACACAACATCCATGAGAGGATAAATCCCCCTGCCACCCATAAAGAAGGAAGCAATAACAGGAAGTAGATAAAAAAAGAGAGGAGCTCGGGGAGGTTGAGGACGCTGCACTCCTCTTCCACACAGACCAGCCCCTACCCTTATGTTTGAGTGTGCAAAATCTTTGACTACTTGGGAAAAAAATATAGACGTATCGACGAACGGTTAGTTGCTTCTGGTCGCCCCGGTAACAGACAAGTAAAATTATCATGTATACCAAAATCCTGTCTGAGATATTATTTATAGCTTATTAACATGATGCATTCAGATGTATTTTCGCAAGTCATTGAGAGTTGAGTAACGGTGAGCAGTAAAAAGTCTGTCCACTCTCCTGTATATATTGGAGGTGAGGCGAGGGGTGACCATCCTGACAACCCTGAAGACAATGTTGCTGCTGCTCCTGACCACAATAGCACTGAGCGCTGGCCTCACTGGTAAGGTGACCTGCCGAGGGGTGACGTGTGTGTGTGTGTGTGTGTGTGTGTGTGTGTGTGTGTGTGTGTGTGAAATGATGCAGGTGGATTTTTTTGTATACTTTAGTTTTATTCTGTTATATAGAACGAGAGGTATCAACGATCATAAAGAATATGTTTTTGTCCATACTCGTAAAATCATAAAGTATTTTTAAACATTTGATCAGTTTTCCTCGGAGATGGCAGATGCCCGTTATTATAGGTAAATGAGGTTCGATTATGAAATGTGTGGCGTCAAACTCAAAAGCTTACAGTATGTTAAAGATCTGCGCCTATGAGATGACTCCTCTCCTTTAATAAAAAGATTAGAAAAAAACATTTCTCTCATACACCAGCTTCCCAAGACCTCCGTTATGACGTCGGCTGCAAGAACAGCTACGCTCTCGGGGCGTACGGCAAGTGCCTGACGCTAGGCTGCTGCTCCGGCTCCGGCCAGGACTCCAGCCCCGCCCTCTGCACCGCCGGGGGCGCCACGGAGACCTGCTGCTACCGCGACGACGCCTGCGGTACGTGTGTGTGTGTGTGTGTGTGTGTGTGTGTGTGTAATTATCATAAATGTATATTTATTTATCGTTTTTTTATATAAAAATTGAATGTGTTTATATATCTTTTGTGTCTGTAAAATTGTGGAGCTCATTGCGTTATGTGGTAAGCTATTTGGCAGTAAAATGTTACAATTGAACCATATTTGTGCGAGAAGGAAATGCGAATACAGCTCACCTCGCTAAATATACCTTGAAAGTCTTGTGTGAGGCATAAGTCCCACTATATCTTGCTTTAAGATATGCGCAATGTCCATGAGAGAGTGCTTATAATTACAAATTGCAATAAAATACTGCAATCGCTAAGTCTGTTCATCACCGCTTACTTTTATTCATGTCAGAATCCCGGACTATTTTGTTATTATCAGAAGAGTTGGTGAAGGGTTGCGCTGGTCTCATGCCACATGGTACATAAACTTATCTTGCCTGGCCTTCTTCTCGTGGTATTTTGGATATTCCCAGCACCGTGAGGCACCGTGAGCACGCTCCACATGTTTGTTATTGTAGTGCAGGAGTACTTATCTCTCGACAGACCCAAAAGTGGGATTGAACTAGAACACTGGGGACTAAGTTTACTTTTAAAAATCAGTGAGATGGTTACTTAAATCTTAATTTTTGTTGAGAAATTCAAGCTTAAATTTTCACCTACTTATTACTGGAGTGTAGAAACGCAACAATTCACTGTTAGGATCAGTATCTAACACGACATAATTGTATACAAAGGGAAACTAGGACGCAGCAGGGGTATAGTTAGCTTGCATATCGTTCTCTTTATAGTTATTTGCATTTCTAATATTATGGTGTTTTAAGCTGGCAAAGTGGTGTGTGAAATCAAGCACGCACGCAGAACTTTCGGTGGAGATCTAGAGCAGGGCGTAGAACTACTGCGTACGTAGCACTAAATTGCAAAACAAAAGCTAACACCTATGAATAACAATAATAACAACAACAACAACAATAAAAGTAATAGATTAGTCTTTTTTAATATCTTTATCTATTTTCCACTTATTTATTTACCATCTACAAAAGGCAGCGTCAACTGCATCAATGTGGCGGCGACTTGGGTGAGCCGCTACGCGTACAGTGCTGACTACAACTCGGTCTACACGGGCTTCACCACGCTCCGCCAGAAAGGCATCAACCGAGTCTACTTCAACATCTGGGCCGACGGAAACCTGTACGCCAACAGTGCCACAGCTCAGGCGAACGGTGAGGCAGATGGCGACACATTGGATAATGAAAAGATCATAGCATTACTTACCATTTTTATTGACACTGTCTTTTTGACAAATCATTAGAGAGAAAGAAAAGCACAGACGAACGGTAGGGCAGCGACGCCATATCAAAGTGAGAGAATAAAAAAAGACTAGCATAGCATTATCATTTTTCTTGTTATTATCTTGACCAAATACTCAGTTAAAAAGACAGAGAAGAAAGGGTAGACCGTCCAAGAAAGGGATTGAGGTGAATAGATACAGTTTAGCTTCTGGAGACTGAAAAGAAAGATGACCGTAGAAAGCCCTGTTTCATTAATAAGTCGTCTTGATAATATGTATAAGCAGAGCCAGGGTAAGTAAGCTACCCACCATAGCCACTGAAAATTACAAATTTGAAATAGGAATGTTTGTCATAAGTGAGTTCTGGTAGGAAATCTGCATTTAGGCGACGGAATGCTGCTATTACGGGCATGTGTATACCCTCTGATGGCGCAGCTCTCCCCTTGTAGGCGTGACGATGGCGGGGGACCGTCTGGCAACCGCTGTGAGTGTGGCGAAGGAGCTGGGCTTAGAGATTTATGCATGGCTTGAGTACGGAACGCAGGCCTGCTACGGCAGCCTCAACGGATTCGCTACGACAGCTGCGTCCAAAGTATGTGTGTGCATGTGTGTAAGGCGGCGGTGCATGTAGATATACACAAACAGACATACAGACACAGACATAAACGCATAACCATCTTGGCCTTTCCATCTCAGGGCTGGCTGTTGTGTCACGACCCTTCCAGCGGCTGCACAGACTACTTCGCCGGAAGTTACGCCTACCTTGACTTGGGAAATAGCGGGGCAGTCGATTTCCTGAAAAACATGGTGGCCGACATAGTGAGAGGTTACCCAGGTCTAGATGGCTTCCAGTTTGATGACCACTTTTCCCTCCCCAACGACTTCGCTTCGGTGAGATCGATACGGACGACAAGCTTAGAAAAAATACAAAGAGGGAAACCAGGTACCTTCATCATCTCCAGTCCGCGCAGAATGAGTAACGGCAGCAAATATCGGAGGGGAAGTGAAAGAGAAACAAAACGTACATCACATCAAAAGAGGTGCAGAGTAGAAAGAGCAGCTTGGGAAACGTATAGGTCTGTCCACGAGCGACAGACCTCCCTTCCTTAATCAGAGCCTTAATTTGCCCGTCTTCTTATTAACATCATGCGCAAGGAGAGACATCTAAACCCAG
The DNA here is from genome assembly GCF_024679095.1 of Eriocheir sinensis. NCBI lineage: Eukaryota > Metazoa > Arthropoda > Malacostraca > Decapoda > Varunidae > Eriocheir > Eriocheir sinensis. The sequence continues at coordinate 2,195,443 of NC_066549.1, forward strand.
TATCCCACCCGGCCGCGTGAAGCTACCTGGGCCCCTCCTTTTATTTGGGCTTAACAACGTATTCTACTTGTACGTTAGTTAGTTTTGGGCATCGAACGGAAATTGTCCAGCCTCTTAGATTGACTAGCTGCCTCTTAATCCAGCATTCCACCCGCGTGAAGCTACCTGGTCCCCTCTCTGTATTTTGGGCTTATAGTCAATCTATTTGAAATTTGCGGAGGAGGAGGAGGAGGAGTAGGAGGAGGAGGAAATGAAGGGAAATGAAGGGAGACAGAGATGTGGCAGCGTGGTACGGAAGGAGAGACCCCGCGGAATCCCCCCCCGCCGCCAATTTCTCCTAGATTGACTTATAACAACATATTCTAATTGTTCCTTAAGTTATGGGTATCGAGGGGAAACTGTCCAACGTCTAAACTTACTGTGCTTATTCCTCATCTTTACCGAGTCGTTCCTGGCAGGTGAGCAGCATGGCCCAGTCGACTCGCTACTCAATCACAAGAAACGCCATGATCTCCATTCGGGACGCCGCGCAGGCCGCCAGATCCTCCGTCCACATTTCCTTCGCACCGTCGCCCCTTGATTTCGCCCGCTCCAACCATAATGTGGACTGGGCGAACTACCTCTATGATGGCGTCGTGATGGAGGTGAGTGAAGCTGAAGAGTGTCTAGCTAAGAGGAGGCGTCGTGCTGTTTGATGTGATGTATGGTGTAATTACGCAGTTTAATACTGATGCAAAAGATATGAGGTTGGATAAATTCATGAATAGTGAAGTAAGGTGGGTTAGGATTACAGGAGCTGCCTTGTATAAGCCAACCGACCTCCTGCAGATATCTACCTTTCACATGTTTTCCTAATAAGATGATGAGAATGCTGTTATGTTGATCTTAATTAAACAGATGTGGGATGCTCTAAACAAATATACGGAACACCAAACTTCGATGCCCTATTTATCTTATCATTCATTAGTTTCTTTACTTAGAAATTCACCTGGTCTCATATTTTTCTCATGTATATTGTATTGAATGTTCAGGAAACTATATACGGTCGTATTACAAGATATTTCGCCGCCCAAGAACATATATTTGACAAGGCTTTCGTAGGAGTTGTGGGGATTTCCGGGGGTAGTTTTATGACCCTGGTGGTAGTTTGACCCTTCCTCTGTGCCGTGAAGATGAAGAACCCGACTGACCCCCTCTTGGACCTTTAGAATTAGCTGATGTGAGAGGCGAAAGTGCCTTATAATACCGACCATAGTGTTGTATGGTTATTGCAGACGTCATGTATTATCTTTTTGCCGTTATTCTTTGTACTGCGCTGCCTCTCTTTCTATATCTGTCTCTACCTTAATCTTGATCATCCATCTCTCTCCCTCATCACTCTTTCTCCCCCCCGCGCAGGTCGTGCCTCTCTTTCTATATCTGTCTCTACCTTAATCTTGATCATCCCTTCTCCCTCCCTCATCACTCTTTCTCCCCCCCGCGCAGGTCGTGCCTCTCTTTCTATATCTTTCTTTACCTTAATCTTGATCATCCCTTCTCTCTCCCTCATCACTCTTTCTCCCCCCCGCGCAGGTCGTGCCGCAGTACTACCGCACCACGTACTCCTCCTTCAAGACGACGCTAGATGCTGACTTGGCACGGGTGTCCAGATACCAGAACGGCCTCGTGGCGGCCATAAGGTGATTACTTCTCTCTCTCTCTCTCTCTCTCTCTCTCTCTCTCTCTCTCTCTCTCTCTCTCTCTGTGTATACTTTCCCGGCAGTGGCGTGTGCCCGTTGCGGTAGGTGTCTGTTTGCCTACTCCTTATTCATAGTTATATATCCTATTTGTTTATTTATTTATGTATTAATTTATTTATCTCTTAATGTCCCCACAAGGGTAAACATTGGAGATGAATGATAAACAATAATACATACGTGCAACAACCCTTGGAAGAATGCATTACCAAAGAATGGATTGATTAAACCGGACAACTGGAGGACTGCTACCGTGCATCTGGATTATCTCTAAACATCCCTTTGTCACCTCGCCTCCCCTCTGTCCACAGGCTCTCAGGTTCAGGAGCCGACACGCCCTGGGCCGACGTGAACTCCATGCTGGAATATTGTTACACCGTTAAGCTCCGCGGCGCCTCCTTCTGGTTCGCTGACGACATAATAAGCGACGCGTCCTGGAACCCTCCGGCATTCAGATTTTGCTAAGGCCACTTGGGAAAGAAAGCAGTAGTTGTATCATACTTTCAGCATATAATAAAAGTGCACAGCATGCAAGAGAATGTTTTTTGACTCCAGTGAAGTGCGCAGTACCAAAGGTGTTCTTCCGTCTCCACTTGGCTCGGAAATTAAACCTGGAACCTCTAAGTTGAGAGGTGAGCAAAAAATTGTGTATAAAGGGAAGTTTTAGGATATTTGCTCCAGAGAATACCTGAGCTGTTGAACCAAAGTTTTGAAAGAAAAGTATGCACTGGTGCATACTTTTCTTTAAAAACTTTGGTTCAATAGCCCAGGTATTCTTTGAAGCAAATATCCAAAAATTTCCCTTTATACACAATTTTACATTATTATTTATTTTCAAAAGTCAGGAACGAAATACAGTATTTAAATTAGTAGAAAATGTTACCCATATAGGAGCAATATCATCAACCTAATCTGCCCAATCCTTAGAACAAATTTAATAAAAAAATCAGTGCAGTAAGTTTTGATCCGAAACTACTTAAGTTGTGGCAAATTAATATTATTTATAAAATGAATTGCTTAATCTTCCTATTGAAAAAAAAGGGGTATTATATTGAACGTGGTGGCGGTCAGACAGGACAATTTTTTTTCCGGGCAAAAAACAAGAGAGTTAAGTGTAAGAGTGCTGAGTTGTAGTTTTCAATCTCCTTGGTAACAGAATGAATTTAATTAAAAACTAGATTAATTTGTGAAAAATATAGTAGTTTCTGATTGCTACTTACTTGATGCTCACTCACTCAGATGTTCCTTATTTTACTAAAGTGCATTGTAAAAACAGCCAATTGCTTTCCATCTGTTTTTAGTGCCTTGTTCTTTGCAGTAAACGTACCTGAGAGAATGAATTTTAATTTGAAATTGTCTGTACAGTACATTTATATGTATGATACATCAGTCTTAAGCGCATAAATGTGCTTATGCTTAACTAAAATTTGATAATGACCTTGAAAGTTTTATTTTGACACACTTGCCATATTTTCAGTGTTACTGCTTAATACAATAAGACATAAATTGGCCTTAATGCAAGTCACAGGGCTCAGAATTACCCTAAAAACTCCGCGCTTCTCTCGCCTCCAACCACCCAGCATTTTGAGCTGGGCTAGGCCCCCAATGTTTCAGGGTCCTAAATACGCCCCTGTCAAAGACGATATCAGTGACCTTGATATCGCCAACAGATGCTCCTCAAAGACTTTGATCAACAGTTTTGCCCAATACCCAGTCCATGCAAGTGTTGAAAAGTGATATAACAAAGACGCCTCCCTGCCTCACTAATGAATTAACACTAAAGAAGCAGGAACTGCCTTTCCCGTACTTCACAGCACTCAGTCCCAGAGTAAAGACCAGTCATCAGGCCAGTAAACCTTGTAGGAATCCCACGGATCCGCAGAATGCCCCGAGATCGTCATAGGCCTGCGACTAGTAGTAGTAGTAGTAAGAGTAAGAGTAGTAGTAGTAGTAGTAGTAGTGGTAGTGGTAGTAGTAGAAGTAGTATTAGTATTAGTATTAGTATTAGTATTAGTAGTAATAGTAGTGGTAGTGGTAGTAGTAGTAGTAGTAGTAGTAGTAGTAGTAGTGGTAGATGACGCGTAAGAACTGATAAGAGCATTAAGGTCAGCATAATCATAACAGGTGAGATGCTCCCATACCCACGCGATTTACAACATATATGATAAAAAATAAGGCCTCGACCTTATGAACTCGCCGGCTTCCAGTGACATGCTATCTTTTTACTTATATATACTCGAAAAACTAGGGCCACACCACGAGACAGCCTCCAGCATGATCGCCAAGTTAGCACTGCTCCTCCTCTGCGCCGCCGCGGCCGTAAGTAGACAGCCTCAACATTAGTACTTTTGGGGCCGTACCTTCATTCATCTTTGCTGCTGGTATTTTGCATCAGCTCGGCAGGACGATATGAGGATGTACTTTTCCGATTTCCCGTGGAATGATTACTGCTTTCAGGAAAAAGGCCCCTTTGTGTGTGTCCAGACTATTACTAATGAAACTGATGATTCAGATTTTTATTTAATAAAAGCTAAAATAACAGCTGTCGAGGCATTTCAAAAATGTTTTTTTTTTTTCTTTGCATCAAAGTCCAATTCTTCTATAAATTGGTGCTCAATGGATAAAATGGCTAAATTTTTCAAACGAAATTTACTCATTGTAGACCTCAGGTAGTTGCTTATGAGTTTCAGCTTTGAAAATTTCTCTCACATGTAGCAACACTCACAGCAAGTAAAAAAAAAAAAAAACAAAAAAATTACTCATATAAGTATTTTCCTTCTGATGTATTGATGATTTAGTTGAAAATTTGTTATTCTCTGCCATATTGTTAAAAAATTAGTGTTCAGTGTCACAGGAAAAAAAAATTAGTGTTCAATGTCAGGAAAAAAAAAAAAAAAGAGAGAGAGAAAGGCTTGATTTGCCGCCCCCTAAAAAGTGCCTCCCAGTGCGGGCCGCCCCCACCGCCCCCCTTGCTACGCCACTGATTCAAAGACACTTCTGATGGTGTAAAAACCCGAGAAGCACTTCCTCACCAGCACCAATCCTATAATCCTCTCACAGAGCGGTAACCCCGCCGCCGGCAAGTCGTGGCACTGGAAGTCTCCCAAGCCTCTCGTCACTCCCATCGGCCCGGTGAAGTCATGTAAGTTTCATTATTGATTAAGAAAGAATTGCAACAACATCTCTTGCGCTGAACATACACATGTCCACCTGGAAACCATAGCAAAGACCTGGTAACTTACGCAAATTTATGTCCCACCTACAGCCCGCATCGTGGGAGGAGTAGAGGCCACCCCCCACACGTGGCCCCACCAGGTGGCTCTCTTCATTGACGACATGTACTTCTGCGGCGGCTCCCTCATCTCCAACGAGTGGGTCCTGACCGCTGCTCACTGCATGGACGGGTGAGTGTTCCATCGTTCAAGAGAACTCTCCTTTTTCTGCGTGTGGAAGTGTAGGAAACTTTCCCGACGTAAATCTACTTGATTCTACTCTTGCTAACCTCGGCGTTGTTTGTGCCACAGCGCCGGGTTCGTTGAAGTGGTCATGGGCGCTCACAACATCCGTCTGAACGAAGATACCCAGGTCAGCATGACCAGCACTGACTTCTTCGTCCACGAGAACTGGAACTCCTTCCTGCTCACCAACGACATTTCCCTCATCAAGCTGCCCAGCCCAGTTACCTTTGACGGTAAAATGAATGAGAAACACGTTATTCTTTTCACTGATACCGTAACAAAAGTATAGTTTCACAGGGGGAAGAGATGAAAGACAATAAACTTTTCCTTTTCAGCCAACATCCAGGCGGTCGCCCTGCCTACTTCTGACGTCTCGGTTGGCGATATCGTCACTCCCACTGGTTGGGGAAAGCCCTCGGACAGTAAGTAACCCACACTATACATTGCTGATGGAAGTGAAAACAGTAGTTGTAGGTCTAGAGAAGTAAAAGCAACAGCATCAACAGTAGCAAAAGCAGTGTTCGTGTTAGTAATTATATTAGTGATTGTAGTAGTAGTAGTTGTAGTGGTGCTAGTAGTAGTAGTAGTAGTAGTAGTAGTAGTAGTAGTAGTAGTAGTAGTAGTAGTAGTAGAATTAGTAGTAGTAGTAGTTGTTGTTGTAGTATTCGTAATAATAATAATAATAATTAAACTAGCAGCAGCAGCAGTAGTAGTAGTAGTAGTAGTAGTAGTAGTAGTAGTAGTAGTAGTAGTATTGGTCCCTCTTTCCTACCTTGTAACCAGCAAATGTTTTTAGAAAGTATCAACATGTCTATCTATAATTTACTAAAAAAAAGTAACCTCACTTTTATGGATCGGTATCGAGCGAATCTCCTACTAACTTTGATCTATTTCTTCTCGTCCATTCACAATAACAGGTGCCCTGGGGACCTCCAATGTCCTTCGTCAAGTCAATGTCCCGATCATGGCCAACTCTGACTGTAATGATGTTTACGGCATTATTACCGCCAACATTGTGTGCATCGACAGCACTGGCGGCATGGGCACCTGCAACGTAAGTATATTAGTGTGTGTGTGTGTGTGTGTGTGTGTGTGTGTGTGTGTTTGCCTGAATTATCTGCCAGGAGGTGAATGCGAATTGCTTGAGTGGCATATAATTGTTAAAGCATCCGACAAGAGGTCATTAATTTTGGCTTTGTATATCTTCCTCCAGGGTGACTCTGGCGGCCCCCTGAACAAGGACGGCTTCACCTACGGCATCACCTCCTTCGGGTCGTCCGCTGGTTGCGAGGCCGGCTACCCCGATGCCTTCACCCGCGTCTACAACTACCTGGACTGGATCGAGTCGAATACTGGCATCACCGCTTGAGCTGCTCTGAGAACATTCCCACGAGGATCAGAAGCATGAGGGACCTTCAATCCTTTTATAGGCTGATATGAAGAGCTTGATCAGTGTAGAAGTTATGGAGGCAATAAATATAAACAAATATTAAACACGTATTATTTCAAATGAATTTCACCTCAAAAGCTGTCATAGTGTTCCGCAGGGCTCTGTTGTATCTCCCACTCTCTACTGTTCATTGACGATCCTCCTTAAAAAAAAAAAAAAAAAAAAAATGTTTTCGAGCGAAGGTTGGGATACCGATAAAGGTACTGGTTACTGTTAAAGTACCGGAACCCTAACGGTACCCATTCTTGCTACTATAGTACCGGTTCGATTCCAGTACCGGCGCTTATTAGTGACACGCTCGCCAGCCATGCCTGAATGTGGAGTGTGCAGACGAGTTAAAGGCCCGTACCAAGAGTCGTGAAGGTCGAGCCGCTTACGTACCTTTCCTTCGACAATGTAGGCAAGGCCTCAGACCGTGCCTTCAATCCTTACAAGTCGCTCGGGAAGGTAAATGCGCATTCGCACACTGCAACCTTCTTTTCACCTACCAGATCTAATGCACGCACACACATACAAACACACAGAGCTAGTCATGGAGGTATAATACCTCCATGGTGCTATTACAGCCATAATATTGTCCGTTTCATTCCGTCTGTCCACTCGTGAACGTTGATGTGGCACCTGCGCATTGTGAGTTTGTGATTGCGTGAAGATCATTTGAATGTTTGTGTATACAAAAAAATCCTCAAACCATCGTATATGAACAGCAAACAGAAGATTTTCATCGATAATATACCATACAAGGACACGAAGAAACAACTTGTATATCAAACAGTATAGTTTGATCATACTCGAACGATTTATAGCCTTTCAGATACTCATATTTCATCTCATTAAGGGATATAAAGTGACATACTCTGCAAGTGTCTATACATATAAAAAAAATTGCTGTTGCATGTATAAATAACATGGGTAGCCTAATATTCGAAATAGCCTAGCATCGCATTCAACAGTTATTATCTATTATTTCATGGGGGTTTTCCATTATTAATCGTTATTTACATGTAGTAAATTATTAAGATACCCTTCGTTTGTATTTGCAGAGCCAGATGTCTTAACTGAAATGAGAAAGAATTTGAAAACCATTAGATCGTTGGAGAATGTGAGCCACGAAGGTTCCCGCCAGCTGGCTGGTTTCTCTGTGCTTTGAAGGCGCGTGCTGTTGTTGTAAACAAGACAAACATATTCGCTGCAACTATAATATACGATTTACCAATTAGGGAAAATATTTTCTCAGGTTTTTTTAACTGAACCGCAACTATTTGCCACGCCAAATTTGGAAAACAAACATATTTTTCCTCGAAGGTCTGAGGGAAGACACGGGGTAGACCGTGCCTAACCTTCGTCTCTCCCGCAGACCTTCGTTCCAAAAATGCTAGTGTGTCCGTTGTTGCTTCGATCCTCCCTCCCGCCTCCATTATTTTATTAACTTATCTGTTAAATAATTCATGCCCGATTCTTTTTTTTTTAAGGTTTGCTAATATATACTTTTGTTATTAGACAATAAGTCTAATATTCTAGAAGCAATTACGAAACATGAAATTTTGTAGCTATAGATTTCCCTAAAGCTTAATTAAAGTACCACAGATGAAGTTGGGAATTAAAGTAGAATAACTATACCGACCGTCACCCATTTTTATAGACTTTCATAAACTATTATAACTAAACAAACAAAAACAAAAAAACAATCAACCGCCACGACACCGCGGATTGGCGAGGGGCGCGTCACTTGAGCGGAGACACCGACATTAGTGGGGCGCGTCGCCGCCTCTCCCCAGTATTTTTTTTCCTATCTGTGCAACGTGGAGCGGCGGAAGACTGTGATCGGAACAAAGAGGCGGAAAACACTGAACCACGGCAAGGAATGGAAGACTATACGGTGAGCCAAGTGGAGTAAAGGTGAATTTGATAGTGAAATGCGGTAAAATGCATAATACGTGTAGGCTCGTGGAGAGAGAAAAAAAAAAAAAGAGGTTAGAGGGAGGTAGGAGAGAGAGTGAGAACATTGGCTTGAACAGAACGGCGTAAGAAGGGAGGAAAACTTAAAGGAAGTGAAAAAGGAGGAGGATGGAGAGAGGGGTGGAGGCGGATGAGGAGAGGAAGGGAGGAGGGAGAAGAGTGACGACACGGCTGATTCGCAGGAGTCGAAATTGAGTTCCCGAAAGTGGTACGAGTCATAAGTGCTTTAGTCGGAAGTTCAAGTGGGACCGAAGTTCTCGAGCGGAAATATTAAGTGACTGGTGAGTGTAGCGAAGTATGCAGTAGTCTCGTGTTGGTATTAGCGGAAAAGTTGAAAAAAGATTCGTCAGCGCGGCCTTCAAAGTTTATTTTTCTTGATATCAGTGACGCGCGCTTAATTTTTTCTTTATTTATGCCCTTGAGCTGTTTATTGTAGAAAAAGAAAGCAGAGAAACTAAGTCAAGAAAAAGCGGAAAAATATAGTGAAAGATTATACAGTGAAAGTTTATACAGTGACAAAAAGTGAAGAAAAAAAGGCATTCGCTCTAAGTACGCGTGGTCTCAGTGTTTATCTCCACCGCATTGCCCCTTGAGAATGTAGTAGGTAAGGGAAATAGCCGTTCGGTGAAGGCTCGTGTTGCAAAGTGGAAAACGAGGACCGTGTGGCGAACAGCTTATTATTAGCATATCAAGGATGGTTTGTGTTAAGTGAAAGAGAACGAAGAATGTTATGAAATATGTGTATAGCCTATACCAGGGGCAAGAACAACTGCAGTGGATGCTAAGTAAAGAAAGTTAGTTAGTGAATTATGTGTTAACTGAGTGATCGGGCGTCGGTAAATAAACTTAAGCGGACGTGTCGATAGATAAACTCCAGATGTGTCGATAGATAAATCTCAGTGTCGACAGATAAGAAAGAAAAGGGAAATGAAAGGAAGAGTGAGGTAATGAAGATATAATGCGTGTGCGCGTGAAAAAAAAAAAATGGAAATACTAAATAATGAGAATACCAATACGTAGAACGGTCAACACGCGCTGGAGCAAGAAGACAAGAGAAGACGAATGAAGGCAGTCCGGAACAATGTAGAGAGGAGGAGGAGGATGCAAGAGGAGAAGAGAACCAGGGATAGGGTAACGGTTAGTAGGCTAGTTCATCGCCCGCAGCGCACACAGCACACAGGAAGAAGCGTGGGGTCTGTGTCAAGCCCTCTCACACCACCGAGCGATTGTGTTAACTGAGCCTTGTGTGTTGGTGAGGTTGTGGTTGTGATGATAGTCGTAATGGAGGATAGTGTGTTTGAATGGTGATGTGATGATGGCTGAAGGTTGTGTGTGGATGGCGTAGATTTGGTGTGATGGTTGTGGTGATGGAGAATATGGATAAATGGTGATGAGGGTGATGATGGTAATGGTGATGAGGATAGTATATGGTGAGGATTTGATGGTGATTTTTTTCATTTTTTATTTGACAGGAAAACCAAAATAAATGAAAATAAAGGATATGATGATTATTTTCTGATTCTCTCTCTCTCTCTCTCTCTCTCTCTCTCTCTCTCTCTCTCTCTCTCTCTCTCTCTCTCTCTCCATTGTATAATATTTTAACATTTACCAGGAAAGAGAAGAGAAAGAACAAGAACATGTTACACCACCTCACATGTCTCTATGTATATTCATTATCATTGTTTTGTGTATTATTCTATTTTATGTAGATGTATATATACGTATTGCTATTGAGGATTGGATTAGGAAGGTGTGTGTGTGTGTGTGTGTGTGTGTGTGTGTGTGAGGGCGTTCAGGGTTCTCCTCACGAGCTTCCTTTGTGATGTGTGTGTTGCGGGTCATCACCACTATCACCATCACCACAAGGACGACGAAAAGTAAGTGCCAGTTGAAATGTTTTTATTATATTAGGTGTCCTTTTTCTTCCTGTTATACTACTACTACTACTACTACTACTACTACTACTACTACTACTACTACTATTTTGCTCAATCTGTTAATTCTTCATAGTCTTGTTACTGTTTATCTTTCTTTACAGGTTTGAGTAGGTTATTTTTTATTTATCATAGATGTGACATTGATGGACACCAATTTCTTTCTGATTCATTCAAAAATACTAGCAAGGTCAGAGGCTAAGTGATCCGAGGCTTCCAGCTTTGAATTGTATAAATATGTCGAGTGGCTGAAGACTGCAGACATGTTGCCCTGATGATTTACTGTCAGTCCAGACTTAGTAAAATTCTCTAAAGAGGATCGAGTGGTTCTTCGGAGGACAGTTTAAACCAAGTAAGAATTGCACCACTATAAAATACTTGCCTGCGTCGCTTACGGGCTGAGGACGACTACCAGGCCACATTTAGAAAGCTTACCAGCGCTATAGATCTAACGGAAAAAAATAAAAAAGAAAACACTGCTGCAAGTGTATCTCCTTGTCACTCGGTGGTATGGCTGGTCTTGTTCGTGATCCAGTCCATGTAGTGGTAGACACGGGTGAAGGCATCTGGGTAGCCTCCCGTGCACCCCAACGAGGACCCGAAGGAGGTGATACCGTGAATCTCTCCATCTTTGCCGAGGGGGCCGCCTGAGTCACCCTGGAAAGATTCGTTATGCAAAGAATGTCCATATTGTGGATTAGTATTCAGGAAATGTCGTTACTTATCGAAGTCAACATGCAATAATAGTCTGTGCTTACATTGCAGGTACCCTTGTTATTTGAGCCGTCGATGCAGACAATGTTAGGCCCAATGAAGGAAAAATACGCAGCACCACAGTCATGGTTGCTAATTGTGAACAGTTGTACCTGACGAATGACGCTTGAGATGGACCCAGCATCTGCAAATGGGAAAACATTACCGTAACTAAGGAAGTTACTGCTTGTAGATGTTACATATAGCCAGAGGGAAAGTTAAGTAAACGACATGATGCAGAGGGCAGAAAAAAGCGGAAACAGAAAAGCTCTTAGGCGCTGCTTCTATAAATAAGAGTTTGATAAACGAATGCTCGAGGAGCCAAACGAAGAGAATAATCTGAAGGATAAGTGATTAGGAAGAGGTTTAGTGTGTTAGGCGTGCCTCCAAGGTGGTCAGTGATACGTGTATGGTGCTGAATGTGTGTGTGCATATATATATATATATATATATATATATATATATATATATATATATATATATATATATATATATATATATATATATATATATATATATATATATATATATATATATATATATATATATATATATATATATATATATATATATATATATATATATATATATATATATATATATATATATATATATATATATATATATATATATATATATATATATATATATATATATATATATATATATATATATATATATATATATATATATATATATATATATATATATATATATATATATATATATATATATATATATATATATATATATATATATATATATATATATATATACTTTTTTTAAATTTAGTCCCTTGAAAGTAAAATATAAATTGCCCTGTTTGTTAGGTGTCACAGTATTAATATATATTTCGTGTTGGTGCTCTTAGATTGGTGACATGAATCATGGAATATAAATGTGTTGTGTTTACCCTTAATATTGTTATTTCTTCCTTTAACCTTGTATTTAGAAGCGCTTATAAGTCACAGTCATATAAAGGTATTGATAAGAAGATTGTCTCGGACACCACGACTTTGATGGTCATACATAGAGCGCTGTGCTCTGTCGCAAGCTGGGTAAAGGTATTTTCTGATTTCGTACAAAATTATTATTTACGGGATATATTTTTCAACTATCGTATTAACTAGTAATCTTATGTATGTGTTGAATATAATAATATATAGAGATAACATGCATATAGATATTCGCATTTAAATAAATATCACCCATTATTAGAGTAGGTTTTATAAGGAAAATGCCAAAACTTCTACTGCTGGGGGTGTTTGATTATCCCTCTGCTTGGACTCACAACATCGGAAAAGCATGGATGCCACCATCAAGGCAAATTAACTGATGTGTCTACTGTATGAGACTACAGCAGGCGGTCCTTTTGGCCAGTCAAAAAAGAAAAATAAGGATTTCATTATGCCGTTAAGCTGTAAACTCTTCCAGCACACCAAACACTAATCCGCTTTTGGCGATGACATGGTTGGTCACCAACACCAGCAGGAAACTAGTGATGATACAAAGTCTGGTTACCATTGGAAGGCTGCCCCCAGCCAGTGGCGACCACCATTTCATTTGCGCCGATGTCATAGGACGGCAGACTCACGGCACTGATGTGGCCTAGGTAAAAGTAAGTTGATTAAAAAAAAAAAAAAAAAAAAAATATATATATATATATATATATATATATATATATATATATATATATATATATATATATATATATATATATATATATATAATATCCTTTTTATAGCAGATTGTTGTGGCATATTAATTGATAAATTTTATCATGCTTCACTAAAAAACACGTTGCTTACTGTTGAATGTCACTGCTGAAGGAAGTCTAATGAGGGCAATATCATTGATAAGCTTGCGATCGTTCCAGTTTTCGTGAGTGAAGAAGTCAACACTGTGCTGGGTGATCTGAGATGGTTCTGCCTTGCTGATGTTGTGAGCGCCCATCACAACCTCCACGAAGCCAGCGCTGGAGCAGGGATGGTTTAGGTAACAATTCATGAAAGGAACTGTATGTTAACACAAGATTATGTTGTGTAGTTATATAAAAATTGTTTTTGTGTACTCTTTAGGGCAATCATGTTTTGAGGTGTTATTAGGCCATAAAATGAATTTCCTACCATTCTAAGTTTACATTACACAATAGTACAAATGTATCAAATATATGTTTCTCACGACTCCATATACCTTTTATTTTAAACAACATTGCTTAAAGTTTATAATTATTACGAGCACTTTCTTTTGTGTGTCCATATGTAGAGACATTAAAACTTTCATGTATTACAGCAACAGACAGACAGACACATCAGAGGAAGAATTTTTAAACACCGCCAGAGGTGAGGTCACACGACAAGAAACGATCGTTTGCCTTGACCTAACTAGTCTAAATTGAACCTGCCTTGGAGGGATAGACATGACGTTCCCCGCCTACCTCAAAGTCGGGAGCGGCCCGAACCCACTCATCTCGCATTCTTAAGTTCTATAAAAAGTATAGAATAAAAAAAAAAAGATATGATAATAATAGAGTATCTGGTTCTGGGCCCATACTTATAAAGAAATTGAGTCTTTGAAGTCGCATTATAACTAATATGTCGTTATCCTAGTTTTTGTATGGGAGTCAACATCAATAAATCTTTTTCATCCAATAATGTGATTAGTCACTTCAACTTGATGGGGAGTCATATGAAACCAGTTTCAGTTGACTGGGGAATGCAATCTAACTAGTTTCAATTGACTGGGGAGTGTTTTAAAACTAGTTTCAAGAGACTCCGGGAGTCATGTCTAGGGGGAGTATCCTGAAACGTCTACACCGACCTCGAGTTTAGTGCGTTGTCCATGATGTGGGTTCGTATCCGCCGCTAACCACCTGGGATTTTTCAGTCACCGCCGAGTGACCTAAGACTACCCACATGCTGTCCTGAAGACCACCTATCAACCCGGACTAGAAGAAGCTGTACAGCGCAAGTGAAATAATTTTTTATATTTTTTTGTTAGTGAGTGAAGTGCATTCCAAACCATTCAGGCTAGGCCAAAGGTGACGCTTAACACTGTTTTTTTGTAAGGCATAAGACGAGCTGCAAACATTCGTGTGAGGCAAAGTGATACACCGTTTCTCACATTTCTCCTCGTCTGATATACTTACAAAAAGACTGTTGACTCACCCGTCCATGCAGTGAGCAGCGGTCAGGACCCACTCGTTGGAGATGAGGGACCCGCCACAGAAAAAGGTGTCGTCGATGAAGAGCGCCACCTGGTGGGGCCACGAGTGGGGGGCGGCCTCAAACCCACCCACGATGCGGGCTGTGCAGAGGGTTCGCATCATTTGATGCAGGGAAGACTCATTCATTCATTGACATTGAGGCGTGACACTACTATAAATCACCTCAGTGTTTTAAGTTGGAGTAGGTATAGGAAGACACCTACCGAAACGGGCGCAAGCCACTCCCAGCAAGATATATACGGGAAGCGAGGAGGGTGCTGGAATCCCACCAAGGACCCTTCCCGTGTCCTCACTTTCCGTTTCCCTATTGTCTCATCAACACCAGAGAGTAGTTCAGCATGCTCTCTACTCACTACTCTACATGTCTCCCCGCGTCTCCGCTGCACTCAACTTTCTACTCTAGTTCATCCCTATACTTTCCAAACCCCTTATGCAAGAGTTAACCAGCATCTCCATTCTTTCATCCCCTTCACTAGTAAACTCTGGAACAGTCTTCCTTCGTCCGTATTTCCTCCTGCCTATGACTTGACCTTGTTCAGCAGGAGACTATCAAGATACCTCTCCACCCGAAATTGACTTTTCTTTTAGCCTCTCTTTACTTTTATCTTTTATAGGAGCAACGATTAGCGTTTTTTCTACTTTTTTTTCTTTGTTGCCCTTGAGCTGCTTCCTTTCCTGTAAAAAAAGCACGGAAAGTTACCGATCACATGGGGATCGGTTGTTTCGTTTCCGTATTGTCTGCAAGGTTAAGAAGACTTAAGCGCGTATTCTGAAACGTATTTGCGCCTCAGTTCGCCTGTTTGAAGAGCCTCTCGTGGAAGTTTTCTGATTTTCGTGGACTGTGTTTTGGCCCTAGTGATAGTTTAACACGACCTCTACACCATAAGCGGCAAAAATAACACCTAAACACCCAGTTAATCTTCTCTCTTGCTTCAGGAAATAGTCGTAATGGAAGTCCGATAAATTTAAGAATATGGATCTTAATATCCTTGCAGACCTTGCAGACAACAACTAATCGAAGTGGCCTCAACAGATAGACCCTCTGAGGCACTGTCGCCAATGTTAAGATTGACTATTTTTGAGGTAACACAAAGTTCAAGCACTCACAGGCTTTGGCCGGCTTTAGAGGGGTGACTTGGGGTCTGGGAAACTTCCATCGCCATTGCTTCTCAGCCGCAGGGTTACCGCTCTGAAATTCAATAAAAAAATAAACGTAACTGCTCCAGAAAATATGTGAGAACTTCAACAAAAAAGGGAAATATAATGAAGATTATTTCTAGTAACATTTCGTACACTTTTCACTCACACTGGCGGAGAAGCAGAGCAGGAGTAGAAGTGTTAGTTCTCCAGCCATGGTGCTTACAAATGACGCCCGATGGAGCACAGCTGGCCTTTATAGAGTATCCATTGCTCCTCATTTTAATTTGCTGGCACTCGTGAAACCAATTACACACACACACACACACACACACACACACACACACACACACACACACACACACACACACACACACACACACATAAGACTGACTTTATCCTCACGAGTAGGTGTGGCATAATGAAAATAGATAAATGTAACAGCCATGAATAATGCCAATTTTGGGAGTGACCACAAAACGGTTAGACGCAAAATCAAGATCAGTCTGAGAAGAGTACTAAATGACTTGGTGAGAAAGCAACTGACCAACTAACAGAAAACTCGAATTCGCAATCAACATCCCAAAAAGAAAAGAAAAAAAAAATCTGGAAACGGAAGAAGTTAATGAAACCACTTAAATTCTGAAAGAAGCGTGGATATATAAAACGTACTATCAGCAGGGGGTGAAGTAGTAGCAGTAAAATCTACAAATACTAACAATCAGATGGGTAGATGTAATATGAAATGGCGCAGATGGGTAGGTGTAATATGAAATGGTATGTGTGTGGTGTGATTTGCGTGCTCAGTTTCTGTGACAAAGATTAAGTGAGGTCAGGGTGACTGGTGGCCCCCTCAACTATGGCGGCAAAACCTACGGCATCACGTCCTTCGGCGCTGCGGACGGCTGAGAGGAAGGCTACCCCTCCGCCTTCACCCGCGTCACCCACTTCCTGGACTGGATCCTGACCCACACTGGAGTCACTCCTTAAGCGGAGGAGAAGTCAAATGGAATCAATTATAGAGAAACACTCTTATCAACTTTGTCCACATAGCAAGGCTTCAACTATTCCCTGCAGTCATCCGTGCTAATAAAGCCATAAACAAACTCACCCAGATGTCTTATTAACGATCGTCAACATAAAACTCGACATGTCATAAACACATGGCGGAGCAATAAGTTACATAAGCCCTCCTCGGCAAAACACGAAATATTAAAATATACCTAAGTAAAAATTAATTGACTTTTGGTTTTACTAAAAACTCTTGCAGAAAGAAAATCAAAGGTAACTAAAAAAATAATAGGTAGGTAAACGTTTTCAGTTATTCATTAACATGTTCAGTATCTTGAGACCGTTTCGGTTTAGGTACTCATTAACACACACACACACACACACACACACACACACACACACACACACACACACACACACACACGGCGTGTTTGAGATAATGGTATATAATGATTGCACATGTGAACGCTTTAGCTTATAAGAGGCGTTTACACCATTATGTAATAAATTTAGCCTACAACTTATCTATAATTCTCTCTCTCTCTCTCTCTCTCTCTCTCTCTCTCTCTCTCTCTCTCTCTCTCTCTCTCTCTCTCTCTCCCCTTCTTCCCCTCCTCCTTTGTTGGTCCATTCAGGGATTCCCAGCCCATAACCCGTGACTCAAAAAACACCTTCACTCCAGCACAATTTTCCTTCTATGTTTTTTGTTAGTTGTTAAAGATGGCTTCAGGTCTTTATCATGTTCGTTTTTCTTTCCCCGTTGTTGCCACGTAATAAAATGCATGATACATGTTTTATGGAACACCTTACCATATTATTGAAGTATAAGTGAGTGAGTAAGTTTGGGAGCATACGCTGTAGCTGCGCGTGGCCTCGGTGCTCATCTCCGTCGCGTTAGTATCGACTCGTATTAATTTGTTTTATTATCAGTTATGAACCTTTACGTAATATCATTATGTTCATATTGAGATAATTTCTTAAGAGCACCATGCCGACGCGTCTGAGATAAGCTCCTGCCGCTGTTGTTACACCGTCAAAAGAAAAGCGCCAATAACATAAAATAGCTCACGTTGATGCAAAAGGAAAATTGGTAAACTAACAATATGGCGCCAACCTGCAAATTACGAGATGCTTCCTGTGTGCACATGAAACATTGCATTATTTCTTATACAGTCACATAATTACTGGCGCGCACACACACACACACACACACACACACACACACACACACACACACACACACACAATGACATCAACACTAGCGGCAGGTGAGCTGACACGGGTCCTTGCTTATTCCTTGCGATAGTTCCCGAGAAAAGAGACCGGTTGGGGCTGCAGCAAGCGGTTACGGGCTGACTTCCAATTGTTTTCCTAGTGTGTATGGGAGAAAGGTAGAGAAAAGGTGTGTGTGTGTGTGTGTGTGTGTGTGTGTGTGTGTGTGTGTGTGTGTGTGTGTGTACCATTGTCTGATCACGCTCACAATCGCTCAGACTTCCCTCCCTGAATGCGCTTTGGAGCTCTGGTGACGGATCTTTGGGAACAGCTACGTGCATATGATCCTCCTACTGGATTGATATTCCTTTAAATGACGGATGATTTTCATTATTACTTAGTCACCTTTCTAGCACAGGCCAACGTAAGCATCATCGTTGTCTGTCACTGTTATCTTAAGGGCAAGAACCAGTCATACTTTCTTCACGACGATCTCTTGTTTTGCAGAGTTTCTCGACTTTATTTCCCTTTAAGATTCTATACCGACATCTTGCATAAGTAGTCTTCATGTTTAGGTTCTCTGTGAATAGTTTCGTATTAGTTTCTCATATGCTCAGTTTGTCATTATTTTCTCATCAGTGTCTCATCAGTAGCATATCCGTCCACTGATATATTTTCTAACCTTGGGGTCATTGTGTCGGTTTTCGTGGTCTAATCTGTTCATACTGTTCACTGATCGCCTTCTCTTCGTTTTCGTATACTGTTGGTTTCCTTTCTGTCCATCTATCATCTATCTACACACACACACACACACACACACACACACACACACACACACACACACACACACACACACACACGCTAACATTAACACTAACACAAACACAAACAAACATGAAAACAAACATAACCATACAAAATCCTAAAACCTCTCTGTCTGCCATCCCACGGGAATGATTACTGGGAAGAAGCATACAAAGAGGGGGCCAGGCAGCGTCACGTTAATGGGATGCTGGGTCGAACTGTGTGTGTACTTGCGCACGACGTCAGTAAGAAGACAAAGAGGGTCTGAGGAAAAGTGATCGAAACTGAAATAGATCATTAAGTTTGAACACTTGCAATCACGCATGGGACTTCAATATGTTAATACAAATCACTCTGCTCAAAAAAAGAGAAAAAGAGCAAACAAATACTATAATATGTTATTTTATTTTTTGAATGATTTTTATCCTCTCTCTCTCTTATGATCTAACAAGTGAGTAAAACAGTTGAATAACAAAGTATGGCCTTGTCCCAGGAGAAGGCCTCCAGCTTCCCGGCCCCCGATGCCTGCTGGCTGGGAGGAGCCCTCGCCGGCACCAGGGAGGGGGAGGCGGCGGGCGAGCTAGTGGACGGCCAGGAGGCAGGCGTGGTGCTCGAGGCAGGCGTCGTAGCAGCACTTCTCGTTGCGGGCACACTGGCCGTCGTGAGCACACACCTGGTGGCACGAAGAGTTGTGATTAGCGAAAAGAATGTCTGCCCTGTGAGACTGACTTTACATTGGCTTCATGATTCTACGAGACATTTTGTTTCATCAGGATGAAAATACCTTGTGCATAGCTGGGCGTTATCGCGATAAGTTATCGCGATACTTTATCACTAATAACAAAATCGGGTTATCGGCCATCCGCTACTTATTTAAATATATATCGGTATGTTCGTTACTTTTGTAACCAAACTAGCGATAGTCGATACTTTTTTCCGCCTCAGAAAAAAAACGTTGTTTCCTTCATACTGCGCATGCGTGGCCCGGTGTTGTATGAAAAAACTTCGGGGTATGAAATATTTTCGTTGAAGAGATTTCATACTTTGATTATCAACATTAAATCACTAGGTTATTTTTTATGTTAGACTCAAAAATCAATATATCAAAGAGTAAAATCATTTAACTTTGCCCCCAAAATAATCATTCACTGCCTCAAATTTAATATTCCATATTCGTTTGTGTCCATGCCATGGTATTGAAGGAACCGGGTGTTGTGTTATTTGGTGTCCCATCGTCAAAAGCTGGCGCTTTTATTTACAAACACTGGTCTCTCGTGAACTGCGCATGTTCAGACCAGTAAGCGTAGCCCTGTACAGTCTCACAAAGCTTTTTAACACATTAAGAGTTGCTGGTAGGCTGAATCAGACCTTCAGTACCACCATCTTCGCCTTTTCTAGAACGACACTCTGTACATATAAATACAACTCGTACAGTGTCGTTCTAGAAACAGCGAGGAATCGAGGATGGTGGTAGTGGTACTGTATGTCTGATTCAGCCTTCCAGCAACTCTTAATTACGGTTAAAAGGTTTGTGAGACTGTACAGGTCTACGCTTGCTGGTCTGAGCATGCGCAGTTCACGAGAGACCAGTGTTTGTAAACAAAAGCGCCAGCTTTTGACGGTTGGGACGCCAAATAACACCACACCGGTTCAGGCGTTTCGAATATTACCGTCCATATGTACGTGTCAACGTGTGGTTTTCAGGTTTTAAGTTTTCTAAAATACAGATGATGAAAATTTGAATTCATCTATGTTATTTATTTGAAATATCAACATTGTATCGTTTTAGCCTATCGGACTTATCGCTAGCTAGTATCGGAATTGTGGATTTATGTCGGCTACCGGTTATCGGTTATTGCCTATATTTGTGTCTCCAGTTAACGAATATCGGTTTACACCGATAAGGTTTTTCATTATCAATTATCGGTTTCGGGAATAAGGTTTTCTGTTATCGTTTCCAGCTATGACCTTGTGATTATGACAACAGTTTGTTGTAATGGGAAATCAACCAGAACACAGGTGAGGAGTCGCTCGAAATGCATATAATCTCTAAGAAGCTGACTTATGAACTGTTCATGCTATTCAGTATCAGCTTATATGCTGTTCAACACACTTATTTATTATAAATATTTAAAACTCCAAGCTGACAAATAAAGCGTTCCGACTCCAACCCCCAACCTATAGTGACCCAAAAGGTGTAGACGACTAACTCATGAGCGGTAACTCACCTTGGGGCCTCTGAATTTTTGGATAGTAGGAGGGCAGACTGGACGCTTCGGACACTTTCCTCGGTGTTCTGAGGTAGAACAATATGAGTGTTAGTGGCTGTTTGCTCATGCTACTTGAAAGCAGAGTTTTCTGAAAGGGTTTATGAAAATATTACATCAAGGATGTATAAAGTAAACGTTATCAAATATTACATTTTATGAGTATTCGATTATTGCAGTGAAGTAAATCAACGGCCAATCACCTGCGAACTGCCCGACACCAGAACCGTCGTCACAACAGTACACTGAACCAGGTGGGTTATTTGATTTGCAGTAGTGCCTGCACGCGTCCTGGGCGTCCACCACCAGCACCACCAGCGCCAGCGCGGCCACAAACAGCGGGCGAACCTGTCGTCAAACATCAGGTTAAAGGATGCAGATTATGATGATATTAAAATCACACGAAGAAAAGTCTGATTTAAAACTACATACTTGATCTATTTTACATAACTGTTTGATGGGAACACAAACATCTTAAGAAAGGCTGCGAATAGACTACGAAGGACAGGCTATATAGGAAAAATGGAGGGAAGGTCACTGAGTGCTACTTGATCTAAGAGAGTGTATGCACTTCCGTAAAAGGATATGAATGAAAAAAGGTTTGGTGTTGACGAATGTCAAGTCTCAGCGATGAGGGAAATAAGAGACAAACAAAACTAACTAAAGGGAAAGTGAGGAAGCATTGGAAGATATATTTCCTATTTCAGCGAGACTGGTTAACGAAAAGAAACTCGAATATAGGTGTCAGTGTTAATGAAACAAAGACGAAGATGTGGAGCCATGTATAGGGATGGAGCAAGAACGGGAATTTTAATGAGAGAGAAACGAGTGGGAGATGAAGAGCAACAGAAACCTGACATAGGAGGTAATAGTAATGCGTAGGTAGAAGAGGAAGTGCTGGTCGTACTTACCATGGTAGTACCTATTGGGATAGAAAGGCAGGATACTGACAGATTCATTTACTAAAACTGGATGCAGTAATGCGTGGATCGAAGAGAAAGTGCTGGTCTTACTTAGGTTGACAGTATAGAGATAGGAAGGAAGGATACTGACAGCAGTATTAACTAACATCGGAGGTGGTAATACATAATTCGAAGAGTAAATGCTAGTCTTACTTAGGATGACGGTATAGAGACAGAAAGGAAGGGAGGAAACAGACAGGAGCATTAGACAGACTGGTATACGCTGAGAGCATCACCGCTCACCATGTTGAATGAGGAGCAAGGGGAGGGCTGGAACCTTGGAAAATGAGTGCAGAGGGTTGGTGTGATCGCTGGAGCAGGTGGTTCTGCTTATATACCCTCACCGGCCTAGTAACAGCGCGACAGGACTGCTGTCTTTCTCCTTCCCCTCCTCCCTTGGTCCATTCAGGGATTCCCAGCCCATAACCCGTGACTGTTGTGCGATTTTCCTACTATGTTTTTTGTTAGTTGTTATTGATGGCTTCAGCTTGTTTTCATGTTTGTTTGCTTTTCCCGTTGTTGCCACGTAATAAAATACATGATACATGTTTTATGGAACACTTTACCATATTATTAAAGTATAAGTGAGTGAGTAGATTTGGGAGGATACGCAGTAGCTGCGCGTGGCCTCGGTGTTCATCTCCGTCGCATAAGTATCGACTCGTATTAATTTGTTTTATTATCAAGTTATAAACTTTTTTTTTTTTTTTACAACAAAGGAGGCAGCTCAAGGGCACACAAAAAAAGAAAACAATAATAAAAAAAGCCCGCTACTCGCTGCTCCTAAAAAAGAAACAAAAGAGGTGTCCAAAAGCAAGGTCAAATACGGGAGGAGAGATGTCCTGATACCCTCCTCTTGAAAGAGTTCAAGTCGTAGGCAGGAGGAAATACAAATGAAGGAAGATTGTTCCAGAGTTTACCAGCGTGAGGGATGAAAGAGTGAAGATGCTGGTTAACTTTTGCATAAGGGGTTTGGATAGTATAGGGATGAGCATGAGTAGAAGTCGTGTGCAGCGGGGCCGCGAGAGGGGGGAAGGCATGCAGTCAGGAAGTTCAGAAGAGCAGTCAGCGTGGAAATATCGATAGAAGATAGAAAGAGCGGCAACATTGCGGCGGAATTTAAGAGGTAGAAGACTATCAGTATGGGGAGGAGAGCTGTTGAGACGAAAAGCCTTAGCCTCCACTCTGTCCAGAAGAGCTGTGTGAGTGGAGCCCCCCCACACATGAGATGCATTCTCCATACGAGGGCGGACAAGGCCCCTGTATATGGACAGCAACTGTGCGGGGGAGAACTGGCGGAGACGGTACAGAACGCCCAGCCTCGAGGAAGCTGATTTAGTAAGAGATGAGATATGAAGTTTCCAGTTGAGATTTTGAGTTAAGGATAGACCGGGGATGTTTAGTGTTGAGGAAGGTGATAACTGGGTGTTGTCAAAGAATAGGGGATAGTTGTTTGGAAGATTGTGTCGAGTGGATAGGTGGAGAAACTGTGTTTTTGAGGCGTTGAAGGACACCAGGTTCTTCTTGCCCCAATCGGAAATAATAGTAAGGTCTGAGGCTAAGCGTTCTGCAGCCTCCAGTCTTGAGTCGTTAAGTTCCTGTAGGGTGGGTCTTCTATTAAAAGAAGTTGACTAATGCAGAGTGGAATCATCGGCGTAGGAATGGATAGGACCGTTCGTTTTGGAAAGAAGATCATCAATGAACAACAGAAAAAGAGTGGGAGATAGGACAGAACCCTGTGGGACACCACTGTTAATAGGTTTAGGGGAAGAACAGTGACCGTCTTCCACAGCAGAAATAGAACGGTCAGAAAGGAAACTGGAGATAAAGGTACAGAGAGAAGGATAGAAACCGTAGGAGGGTAGTTTGGAAAGCAAAGATTTGTGCCAGACCCTATCAAAAGCTTTTGATATGTCCAGCGCAATAGCAAAGGTTTCACCGAAACGGCTAAGAGAGGATGACCAAGAGTCAGTTAAGAAGGCTAGATCACCAGTAGAACGCCCCTTGCGGAACCCATACTGGCGATCAGATAGAAGGTCAGAAGTCGAAAGGTGCTTTTGAATCTTCCGGTTAAGGATTGATTCAAAAGCTTTAGATAGACAAGAAAGTAAAGCTATAGGACGGTAGTTTGAGGGATTGGAGCGGTCATCCTTCTTAGGCACAGGCTGTATGAAAGCATACTTCCAGCACGAAGGAAAGGTAGATGTTGACAGGCAGAGGCGAAAGAGTTTGACCAGGCAGGGTGACAGCACGGAGGCACAGTTTTTAAGGACAATAGGAGGCACTCCATCAGGTCCATAAGCCTTCTGAGGATTGAGGCCAGAGAGGGCGTAGAAAACATCATTTTGAAGAATCTTTATAACAGGCATAAAGGAGTCAGAGGGGGGATGAGTAGGAGGAATATGCCCAGAATCGTCCAGAGTGGAGTTTTTAGAAAAAGTTTGAGAGAAGAGTTCAGCCTTAGAGATAGATGAGACGGCAGTGTTGCCGTCAGGACTGAGGAGTAGAGGGAAAGATGAAGAAGTGAAGTTGGAGGAGATGTTTTTGGCTAGATGCCAGAAGTCACGGGAAGAGTTAGAGAAAGCAAGCTTTTGGCATTTTCTTTACGTAATATCATTATGTTCATATTGAGATTATTTCTTAAGAGCACCATGCCGACGCGTCTAAGATAAGCTCCTGCCGCTGTCACACCGTCAAAAGAAAAGCACCAAGAACAATAGTTTACTCCTGTGACATTTAACATTTACAGTCACATAATTACTGGCGCGCGCACACACACATGCACACACACACACACACAGATACACACACACACACACACACACACACACACACACACACACACACACACACACACACACACACACACACACACACACACACACACACACACACCAATAGGCTCTGCCCTGTCAGGCTCCGGCTTGGCAGGCTGAGATTCGAGCCTCGCTCAGGCCGAGATTTTTCAGCTGACAAAGAGCAGTTACTGTCCCCACCTTGAACAATGGGGATGTGTGATGTGTGAAGGTCCCGGTAGTACCCAAAGATCGACTAAAAGGAGCTTGCTTCTTTCGGGAGGGTACTTGCTGGCGTGGTGAATTTCACACACACACACACACACACGCACGCACGCACCCACCCACCCACCCACCCACACACACACACACACACACACACACACACACACACACACACACACACACACACACACACACACACACACACACACACACACACACACACACAGACAAAAAGAAGACATCAATACTGCCGGCAGGTGAGCGGACACGGGTTCTTGTCAATTTCTTGCGACGGTTTTCGAGAAAAGAGACCGGTTAAAGCTGCCGCATACGCTTACGGGCTGACCTCCAAAATTAATGTTTTCTAAGTGTGTGAGGGGGGAAGGGAGATAATAGGTGTGTGTGTGTGTGTGTGTGTGTGTGTGTGTGTGTGTGTGTGTGTGTGTGTGTGTGTGTGTACCATTGTCTGTCTGATCACGCTCACATTCGCTCAGACTTCCCTCCCTGAATGCGCTTTGGAGCTCTGGTGACGGATCTTTGGGAACAGCTGCGTGCATATGATCCTCCTACTGGATTGATATTCCTTTAAATGACGGATGATTATCATTATTACTTAGTCACCTTTCTAGCACAGGCCAACGTAAGCATCATCGTTGTCTGTCACTGCTATCTTAAGGGCAAGAACCAGTCATACTTTCTTCACGATGATATATTTTGTTTTGCAGGGAATTTCTCGACTTCATATCCCTTTAAGTCCCTATACAGACATCTTGCATAAGTACTCGTCAAGATTTGGTTCTCATATGTTTAGTTTCGGATTAGCTTGTCATATGCTCAGTTTGTCATTATTTTCTTATCAGTGTCTCATCAGTAGCATATCCGTGCACTGATATACAAGAGAAGATGGCGCCACTATAAACACTTGCCTGCGCCATGACGGGCTGGGGCCGAATACCATCCAGGCCCCTCAAGCAAGCCTACCGGCGCAATAGGCGGAGACGTAAAAAAAAAACAAAAAAAAAAAAACCTTGGGGTCAGTGTACCGTTTTTCGTGGTGTAATCTGTTCATACTGTTCAGTGATCGCCTTCTCTTCGCTTTTGTATATTGTTGGTTTCTTGTCTGTCCATCTCTCATCTATCTACACACACACACACACACACACACACACACACACTCACACAAACACACACACACACACATACACACTAGTCATGTATCGGATGTCAGATTTTAGAGATCCGCGGATGCGGATGTGAATGCGGATGTCATATTTACATATTTTGCGGATGCGGAATGGGATGAGGATATCAGTTTCTACCAAAATGCGGATGCGGATGCGGATATCAAATTATGACATCCTCACGGATGCGGATTCGAATGTGTTCATAATTTTGGTAATTTAATATATAGCACCTTTTTTTTTTTTTTTAATCTTGGCCTCTAGCGCCGGTAGGATTTCTTCTTTGGCCTGGATGTCGGTCCAAGTCCCTCATGGCGCAGGAAATTTTTTATAGTGGCGCCAGTTGTGCTTGGCTCATGGTGCTCTTCGGAACTCATTCTTGATTTACATGGACGGTATCCTCTAGAGTTCGGGTTGATGGCTGGTCTTTTTGACTGTATGTTGGTAGTCTTAGGCCACTCGGCGGTGACTGAAAAATCCCAGGTGGTAGCGTGGGGATTCGAACCGACGTTGTCCATGGCGCCGTGAATTGTATGACAACAATGTATCCCAGACGTTTCCCAAGTGTTTCGGTAAACCACTGGGATACATTTGAATACACTTGGGAAATAATGTTTCCTGTCCACACCTCAGGGTTATTCTCAGGATGTCGGTGTGTGCGGAGACTGCTGCAATGGCCTCTGTGTTGTACTTATTATTGCACTCACTGGAGAGCAAGAAGATAAGGAAACGCGTATGGGTGAGGTAGTTTATAGAAAGTTGAGCATTACAGAATGACTTACTTTTGGCGGAGCCGAGAGTTAATGGAGCAGGGTTTAATTAATTGATAATTTTCTTGGAAGGTCAACCACTGAGTTTAAAGAACTATTACGAACGGTGGCTCCCAAAATACAACGAATCGATACCAGGCACAGAAAAGCCATTCCAGCTCCCATCAGCCTGCAGCTATAATCTGACAGGCGGAGATCCTTTTACGAGCCTCAGTAACACCTTCGAAATGTCAAAGCTGAGTTTCCATACAAAATTTCCTGGTGTGGGCGGTCCTGAGAAACAGTTAGGAAGTTTCTCATGTTTTCCATCCAGGATGGAAAACATGAGAAACTTTTGCTATATATATATATATATATGTATATGTATATATATATATATATATATATATATATATATATATATATATATATATATATATATATATATATATATATATATATATATATATATATATATATATATATATATATATATATATATATATATATATATATATATATATATATATATATATATATATATATATATATATATATATATATATATATATATATATATATATATATATATATATATATATATATATATATATATATATATATATATATATATATATATATATATATATATATATATATATATATATATATATATATATATATATATATATATATATATATATATATATGTATATATATATATATATATATATATATATATATATATATATATATATATATAGATATTGAAATATGTGAATGAATGATAATGATAATCCCAATCCCTTTTCCCCGTGAGTGAGGTGTGGGATATGTCTTTATCCCCGGACCCCTGAGGGAGGTCACTCCCAGCGGTCCTCTCTCTCTGGGTCTCTCTCTCTCTCTCTCTCTCTCTCTCTCTCTCTCTCTCTCTCTCTCTCTCTCTCTCTCTCTCTCTCTCTCTCTCTCTCTCTCTCTCTCTCTCTCTCTCTCTCTCTCTCTCTCTCTCTCTCTCTCTCTCTCTCTCTCTCTCTCTCTCTCATCCATGAATATAAAAATGAAATTTGACTGGAATATAGAAATAGTTTATACTTTACTATCAAGACTTGAAAATCACACACACACACACACACACACACACACACACACACACACACACACACACACACACACACACACGAACGCACGCACACTCACATGCGCACGTGCGCGCACACACACACACACACACACACACACACACACACACACACACACACACACACACACACTCCCAACCCAATACACACACGCACGCACCCACACACACATACACTTCTGTCCAAGACATAGGTTGCACGTCACAGCAGTCTGCGGAAAAGCGGGGGCAGCTGCCATTACACTTTTTACACACACACACACACACACACACACACACACACACACACACACACACACACACACACACACACACACACACACTTGTGACCCAGTCCTGACCGAGGTCGGACGAGGGTCATGGCGCTCCGAAAGGAGCAGCCCGGGGCCAGCCTGTTGGCCTCTCCCCTTCCCCTTCATCCCCGTCTCCCCTTTCATCAAGAAACCTTCTTCAAGAAACACTACTAAGCAAGCTATTTTTTGTGACACTAAGTGATATCATGGTGACAGTCTGACAGAGTGAGTGGAGTGCGTGTGTGTTGCCGGAAAGACACAGATCGCCGAG
Organism: Eriocheir sinensis; assembly: GCF_024679095.1. Lineage (NCBI taxonomy): Eukaryota > Metazoa > Arthropoda > Malacostraca > Decapoda > Varunidae > Eriocheir > Eriocheir sinensis. The sequence goes on from NC_066549.1 coordinate 2,224,004, forward strand.
TCTGTCGCCGCCGCGACCTTCCATCAAGTCCCTGCCGACGCCCCGAGGTCTCCACCAGGCTCACCAGCCCGCCCATCCTGCTGTTGAAGTCTGGTCAGATGCAGTGCAGCGAAGGCTTCGTCACTCAGGTGGGGGCAATGTTCAGTCTGCTCAGGACCAGGCTGTTCAGTCTGTTCCCAGGAACAGCAGCGAGTCTGCACATCTGTCTCGCCACCTGTATTGGATTAGCACTTCACCGCTAAGCCCCTTTCTGAGTGACCACCGATACCGCGTCTAACTGCTCCCAGGCCACCTGCTGCTACCTGACCCAGCATTTTTTGACCTGGGGATGACCTCGGATTAACACCTACTCGCCTTCCAGAAGAGGATTACCTTCCCGCCTCATCGCTCTACCACACCGCACTCCACCACCTCCTCACCACTCAAGTATCACCACAACGTTCCCTCCGTTAATGTAAATTACCTACCCCCACACCCCTTTCATATTGAATTTTTTTTTATATAGCTACACTTTGTAATTTTAATATGTACATTTTCAGCCTGACGGCTGCCATCTGCGAAATAAACCGATTATTATTATTATTATTATTATTATTATTATATACACTAAAGTGCACTTGCTCATGTCGGGAGGGGTACCTGCTGGCGCTTACGAGTCCAACACTCGATTAGTCCGTAGTGAATTACACACATATTCTCTCAATGTTGCTCAATTCTTTCCTGAAAGTATCCAGGTTATTTTTCAACTGCTTCCAGAATCACTGGGGAAACGTCTGGCATACATTGTTGACACACAAAGATTCCTGGTGTGGACGCGGCTTAACACAAACAAAACAAGCAAACACACAAACACACACAAACACTAACAAACATGAAAACAAACATAACTATACAAAACCCTAAACTCTCTGTCTCTGTAGGGGGCTTCGTGGTGCAGTGGTTAGCTCACTCGGCTCATAACCGAGAGAGCCCGGGTTCGATTCCCGAGCGGATTGGAAGAATTTGGGCGGCTTTTCCGGTGCCCTATGCCCCTGTCCACCCAGCAGTGAATGGGTACCAGATATTAATCAGGGGTTGTGTCCCGTCTCCTGGGATCTGTTCCCTTCTCCTATAATGCCTTCCTATAATGCCTTCCTCAGATGTTGCGCCAACTAAACGAAACTTTCCAAACATTTATCTGTCTCTGTCATCCCACGGGAATGATTACTTGGAAGAAACATACAAAGAAGGGGTCAGGCAACTTCACGCGGGTGGGATGCTGGGTCAAACTGTGTATCTGCTTGCGCATGACGTCAGTAAGACAAAGACAAAGAGGGTCTTAGGAAGAAAGTGACCGAAACCGAAATAGATCATTAAGTTTGAACACTCGCAATCACGCATAGTACCTCATAATGTTAATAAAAATCATTCTGCTCAAAAGAGAGAAAACTTAGGAGACAAGAAATCAAATACTATAGTTTATTATTTTATTTTTTGAATGATTTTTTTCCTCTCTTTCTCATGATTTAACAAGTAAGTAAAACAGTTGAATAACAAAGTATGGCCTCGTCCCAGGAGAAGGCCTCCAGCTTCCCGGCCCCCGATGCCTGCTGGCTGGGAGGAGCCCTCGCCGGCACCAGGGAGGGGGAGGCGGCGGGCGAGCTAGTGGACGGCCAGGAGGCAGGCGTGGTGCTCGAGGCAGGCGTCGTAGCAGCACTTCTCGTTGCGGGAACACTGGCCGTCGTGAGCACACACCTGGTGGCACGAAGAGTTGTGATTAGCGAAAAGAATGCCTGCTTTGTGAGACTGTGACTACGTTGGCTTCATGATTCTACGAGACATTTTGTTTCATCAGGATGAAAATACCTTGTGATCATAACAACAGTTTGCTGTAATGGGAAATCAGCCAGAACACAGGTGAGGAGTCGCTCGAATTGCATATAATCTCTAAAAGGCTGACCTATGAACTGTTCATGTTATTCAGTACCAGCTTATAATTTATGCTGTTCAACACACTTATTATAAATATTTAAAACTCCAAGCTGACAGAAAACGCGTGCCGACTCCAACCCCAACCTACAGTGACCCGAGCGATGCAGACGACTAACTCATGAGCGGTAACTCACCTTGGGGCCCCTGAATTTTTGGATAGTAGGAGGGCAGACTGGACGCTTCGGACACTTTCCTGCGTGTTCTGAGGGTAGAACAATAGGAGCATTAGTGGCTGTTTGTTCATGTTACTTGAAAGCAAAGTTTTCTGAAAGGGTTTATGAAAATATTACATTAAGGATGTATAAAGTAAGCATTATCAGATAGTACATTTTATGAGTACTCGATTTTCGCAGTGAAGTAAATCAACGACTAATCACCTGTGAACTCCCCGACACCAGAACCGTCGTCACAACAGTACACTGAACCAGGTGGGTTATTTGATTTGCAGTAGTGCCTGCACGCGTCCTGGGCGTCCACCACCAGCACCACCAGCACCAGCGCGGCCACAAACAGCGGGCGAACCTGTCGTCAAACATCAGGTTAAAGGATGCAAATTATGATGATATTAGAATCACACGAAGAAAAGTCTGATTTAAATCTAAACTACATACTTTATCTATTTTACATAACTGTTTGGTGGGAACACACATCTAAAGAAAGGCTGCAAATAGATTACGAAGGACAGGCTATATAGGAAAAATGGCGGGAAGGTTACTGAGTCCTACTTGATCTAAGAGAGTCTATGCACGTCGGTAAAAGGATATGAATGAGAAAAGGTTTGGTGTTGATGAATGTCAAGTCTCAGCGATGAGGGAAATAAGAGACTAACAACACTAACTAAAGGAAAGAAGAGGAAGCATTGGAAGATATATTTCCTATTTCAACGAGACTGGTTAACGAAATGAAGGAAACTCGTATATATGTGTGTGTCAATAAAACAAAGACGAAGATGTGGAGCCATGTCGGGGATGGAGCAAGAACCAAAATTCATTCCGGAATTTTAATGAGAGAGAAACGAGTGGGAGGTGAAGAGCAACAGAAACCTAACATCGGAGGTAATAGAAATGCGTAGGAAAAAGAGGAAGTGCTGGTCGTACTTAGCATGGCAGTACCTATTGGGATAGAAAGGCAGGATACTGACAGATTCATTTACTAAAACTGGAGGCAGAAATGCGTGGATCGAAGAGAAAGTGCTGGTCTTACTTAGGTTGACGGTATAGAGATAGGAAGGAAGGATACTGACAGAAGCATTAACTAACATTGGAGGCGGTAATATATAATTAGAAGAGTAAATGCTGGTCTTACTTAGGATGACGGTATAGAGACAGGAAGGAAGGGCGGAAACAGATACTGGCATTAGACAGACTGGTATACGCTGAGAGCACCACCACTCACCATGTTTAATGAGGAGCTATTCGGAGGGCTGGAACCTTGGAGGATGAGTGCGGAGAGTTGGTGTGAATGCTGGAGCCGGTGGTTCTGCTTATATACCCTCACCGGCCAGGTACCAGCGTGACAGGACCGCCCCCTTTCTCTCCTCTTGCTTTCCCTCCTCCCTTGGGCCATTCAGGGATTCCCAGCCCATAACCCGTGACTGTAGAATGGTTTTCCTTCTATGTTTTTTGTTAGTTGTTAATGATGGCTTCAGCTTGTTATCATGTATGTTTGCTTTTCCCGTTCCTGCCACGTAATAAAATGCATGATACACGTTTAATGGAACACCTTACCATATTATTGAAGTATAAGTTAGTGAGTAAATTTGGGAGCATACGCAGTAGCTGCGCTTGGCCTCGGTGCTCATCTCCGTCGCATTAGTATCGACTCGTATTAATTTGTTTTATTATCAGTTATGAACCTTTACGTAATATCATTATGTTCATATTGAGATTATATCTTAAGAGCACCATGCCGACGCGTCTGAGATAAGCTCCTGCCGCTGTTACACCGTCAAAAGAAAAGCGCCAATATCAATAGTTTACTCCTGTGATATTTAAACAAACGTAAAATAGCTCACGTTGATGCAAAAGGAAAATTGGTGAACTAACAATATGGCGCCAACCTGCAAATTACGAGATGCTTCCTGTGTGCACATGAAACATTGCATTATTTCTTATACAGTCACATAATTACTGGCGCACACACACACACACACACACACACACACACACACACACACACAATAGGCTCCGCCACGGCCTTCTATATAGAAGGCCGTGGCTCTGCCCTGTCAGGCTCCGGCTTGGCAGGCTGAGGTTCGAGCCCCGCTCAGGCCGAGGTTTTTCCGCTGACAAGGAGCGGTTACTGCCCCCACCTTGAACAATAGGGATGTGTGATATGTGAAGGTCCCGGTAGTACCCAAAGATCGACTAAAAGGAGCTTGCTCTATTCGGGTGTGTACTTGCTGGCGAGGGTGAGTCCAGCTCGGGATCAGGACGTGGTGAATTTCACACACACACACACACACACACACACACACACACACACACACACACACACACACACACATTCCGGTGAATGATGTGAGAATATTGCAGAAGTTTCAAAAGATTATGATGAATGGAAAAAAAAGTTAAATACGAAAAAAGATTTTTTCAAAATATAAAAAAAAATGTTCAATTCCAATCAGTTCATCACGTATTTAGGAAAAACTTTTACATGGGTATAAAACTTGCAAGTGGTGAAACAAAAAGAAAGAGCCAGATTTTTCAAACATTTCTTCACCAACGTTGTAGTGCGAGAATGGAATAAGCTCCCACCTTCAGTGGTCCAGTGTAACACGATTGACTCCTTTAAAAACAAGCTCGACCGTCACTTCCTTCAAATTAATATTAACTAGAGTTGAAATGCAACGTTTTGGAGCCATCTGATTGATGTAGAATCACTTAAGTTTAAGGACAGACCACCTGATGAGACCTGATCAGACCATGAGGTCTGTGTGGTCTGATTTTCTATGTAAATCTCTCTCTCTCTCTCTCTCTCTCTCTCTCTCTCTCTCTCTCTCTCTCTCTCTCTCTCTCTCTCTCTCTCTCTCTCTCTCTCTCTCTCTCTCTCTCTCTCTCTCTCTCTCTCTCTCTCTCTCTCTCTCTCTCTCTCTCTCTCTCTCTCTCTCTCTCTCTCTCTCTCTCTCTCTCTCTCTCTCTTTTGTCATGCTCCGGCTTGGCAGGCTGAGGTTCGAGCCCCGCTCAGGCCGAGATTTTTCCGCTGACAAGGAGCGGTTACTGTCCCCACCTTGAACAATGGTTTTGTGTGATGTGTGAAGGTCCCGGTAGTACCCAAAGATTGACTAAAAGGAGCTTGCTCTATTCGGGAGTGTACTTGCTGGCAGGGTGAGTCCAGCTCGGGATCAGGACGTGGTGAATTTCACACACACACACACACACACACACACACACACACACACAAAAACAAAAAAAAAAGCAGCACTGCCGGCAGGTGGGCTGACACGGGTTCTTGTCTATTTCTTGCGACGGTTTCCGAGAAAAGAGATCGGGTATGGTTGCCGCCTGCGATTACGGGCTGACCTCCAAATGTTTTCCTAGTGTGTGAGGGAGAAAGGGAGAGAAAAGGTGTGTGTGTGTGTGTGTGTGTGTGTGTGTGTGTGTGTGTGTGTGTGTGTTACGATTTTCATTTTTGTCTATCGACTTACCTTGCTTTATGTAGATCCTTGTCTGTTTGCAGTACTGCTTGTTTGGCCGAGGCGGGTCTGGGGGCCTAGGTTTGCACCCTTGAGTTACCCGCCATTGCAGGGACCGGACCGGTGTGTGTGTGTGTGTGTGTGTGTGTGTGTGTGTGTGTTTACCATTGTCTGATGAAGCTCTGATTCGCACAGACTTCCCTCTCTGGATGCGCTTTGGAGCTCTGGTGACGGATCTTTGTGAACGGCTGCATGCATACTATCCTCCTACTGGATTGCCGTAATTAAATGACGGTGATTATTACTTTTTTTTCTGTCGTAGGAAACGGGATGGAAGCGTTTCTTGTATATGCTGACCAAGGTAATCATCATTGTTGGCTCCCACCGCGATATAAAGGGCAAGAACCAGTCTAGCTTTCTCCAGTTTGATCTTGTTTCCATTATTTTGCGCCACACAAAAACCGGTGAATTTCTCGACCTTCTTGCGTCTCAGTCTCTATACCGTGCTCTTGCATTGCTTTTACTATTCATGATTAGTCTCTCGTATAATTAGTTTCTCATTAGATTCTCGTCAGTAGTTGGTTTTTCCATCGCTGAGGAGAGTTTACAGTTTTTCGTTGTCTCATTTCTTCATACTGTTAAGTGTCTCGTATATATACTGTTGGTTTTCTAGCTATCACAAACAAACACAAAAAAACAAACACAAAAACAGAAACACCGATTACGTGCGACACCATCCCGTCCTTACTCCAGTTCACTCTAGGAAAATTCTGCAATGGAACCTGACTGCGGCTGGAGAGGGAGAGGGAGAAGGGACCTAGACGGGGCGGGGCGGGGATGAGCCGGCTGAGCTACCTGTAGGAACTGGCTGGGGTGAGTGCGCTCGTCCCTCGCGAACCCAACAACTGCGTTTTTCTCTTACCTGTCCTGCGGCGCGGCCCAACAATGACAGTAGGAAAAAACCTCTCTTTTACATCAATCCTTAAAGTGTATTATGTAATGCTATTGCGCACAAACTACAAGGCTGCTTTGGCGTGATTTCCTTGACAAGGTTCTTTTTAGGGATTACCTTGTTCTTTTCTTTTGTGTGCTTTTATATTTTGTTCGTTTTCCATATAACTATCTATTACTCTTCTCGCAAACAGTGATCATATGTCACCCAACAGCAAGGAAGCACTATATAACACGCTGCAGGCTTGGTTCTCTCTCTCTCTCTCTCTCTCTCTCTCTCTCTCTCTCTCTCTCTCTCTCTCTCTCTCTCTCTCTCTCTCTCTCTCTCTCTCTCTCTCTCTCTCTCTCTCTCTCTCTCTCTCTCTCTCTCTCTCTCTCTCTCTCTCTCTCTCTCTCTCTCTCTCTCTCTCGAATAACTCCACAATAAATGATCTTCTCAAGATATATATATATATATATATATATATATATATATATATATATATATATATATATATATATATATATATATATATATATATATATATATATATATATATATATATATATATATATATATATATATATATATATATATATATATATATATATATATATATATATATATATATATATATATATCACTGACCACTCGGCCACTGCCTCACCGTAACCCGTACTCGTACTTCACGGCATGGTCTTCGCTTGCTCAAGCCACAAACTCTGTGGAAGTCTCCTACTATACATTTCAGCGGCGGACAAACGCTGTTTTTCAGTATGATATATCAGCACACTACAATTAACATCCGGACCTAATTTATGGCTAACATCCCATATTACTATATGTGTTATGTGAGGAGTTTACTCGTGAAAAATAACACAAACCCGACGCGTCATGTTGACGCATTCGAAGGAAAGTGTGCCCCCCCCCCCCCAACACCCTCCCAAACTATTCCTAACCACAACTACTTCTCCCCCTTCTCGCCCTCATCTCCTAAACGAATCATTGGATCAGTATGATATTTCAGCACACTACCTATAACACCCGGACCTAATTTATGGCTGATATACCATATTGCAATATGTGTTTTGTTAGGAGTTTACTGGGGGCAAAGGGACAACATTGTTGCTAATGGATGCGCCTCGGCAGTCAGTGAGTTATACCCTGCCTCTGCTTAAGTCATAGCCTCGAGCTGGGAAAGGGGGGTGGCGTGAGTAGAGGGGTGAAGAGGGAAACGAGGAGGGGGATACTGCGATATTGGGGTAGGGAAGGAGTGGTCTGAGGGTTGTTCGGGGCGTTGGTGGAGGGGTTAGACGAGTACCCCACACTTGTCCGATTCTGTACAACACCTTAGACATGATGACTGGATTAGGCTTAATATCAGTCAGTAGACTCCTAACATAACACATATTGCAATATGGTATATCAGCCATAAATTAGGTCCGGGTGTTAAAGGTAGTGTGCTGAAATATCATACTGATCCAATGATTCGTTTAGGAGATATTTGCGAAAAACAGCGTTTGTCCGCCGCTGAAATGTATAGTAGTCATCCTTCTCTTTTACAAAAACAACCCGGTAAGCTTCTGGGTAGTGTGCCACATTATCGTGTAGCCAGAGTTGGCGTTGACGGACTATGCAAGTAATAGATATCGAATCAGTCTCACAGCGCAGCTTTCCTTTGTCTGTCTATTTTTCCTCATACACTTGGAAAAAGTATTTTCCCTTTAACTGACGTCAAAAGTTTCCTCGTTTTCTGTTGAGAAAAGGAGCGCACCGCTGGCTTTCTCCTGGGTCCTGCTGCTTCCCGGTGGCGGCAGCGCTGTATATAAGGCGGGAGGTGCACACACAGGGCACACCGTCACCGCTCTCGCCTTTACCTGCGTCTGCTTCAGACAGCTTGACCAAGCACACAACAACTATGGTAAGCTATTATTTGATCATCATATCTTGTCGCGATAAAAACGTACCCATTGAATGGCATTTTCACTTGCTTCCCTAAGATCTTGGTCGGTGCAGTGAGGCCCCATTGGGCATTCCTGGAGTAAGTGGTTCATAGTTTGCACTTCTCCACATAGGCATTCGGGGTTGTTGGCTAAACCCCATCTGTGGAGGTTGTACTTGTTTTTTCCGACCTTTGCTCGTGCTCTGTTTAACGTGACCCAGTCCAGTCCGTTGGGGAGGGTTTCAGCTGGGCTTGGCAGGGCCTCGTTCTGTTGCTGGTTGTCTCTGTTTCCTGCCGGCGTTCTACCTTGTATGCCGCAGGGTCCAGTCCCTCAGTGGTGATGAAGCTTTTCCGGGACTTCAGCCCTTGCCTCACTTCTTGATGGCCGTGAAGTGGGTGCCGGGGATCAGTCATTTGCTTGTACCGCTCGATCTTTGCGATAGCTTCTCTTCTGATATGTGGCGGTAGTATACCAGATAGCCTATATATGGCTGGCAAGGGTGTTGATTTTAAGGTGCCAGTAATTATCCGACATGACTTATTTAACTGTGAGTCTACTTTATGTTTTATGCTCTTATATGATGTAAATATATAATGTGCAATAGATAGAAATTGATAGATAATGATCTGCTATCATATTTATCAATCTACTTATAAGCATGTTTATATAATTCTTTCGAAATACCCATTGTATTCCGGTGTGCTGCAATTAAGCTGCCGTTCTTCATCCCTCAGAGAGGCGTGTACATTGCCGCCGTGGTTATGCTGGCCGCAGTGCTGGCGGTGACGCAGGCCACATCAGTGCCGCCGCCGCCGCCACAGGACTGCAAGTACTGGTGCAAAGACCACAACGACCAAAACTATTGCTGTGGCCTTCCACACGAGGAATTCCCGCCCTTCACGAGTGGTGGGTTTCGGTCTCAAGGGATTAGTTACTCACAGATTCAGATCAGTAAATTCATAAAGAATCCTGTAAAGCTTAACAAAGTGTTCCCTTTAGTCTTGCCTATTAATAATAGTCATGCTCATGTTAATGACGCAACAGTTATGGGCCACAGTACCTCGTGAAACGATGTTAGGCCGCGTGTTTCTTTTAATATTTCGGAGTTCCGATTTTCTCCGTGAACACAACACTAACTCTTCATTATGTTTTCAGAACACCCAGGTTTCTGTCCTGCAGTCCGCGACAGCTGCACTGGAGTCAGGGTTTCCAGGCCAAAGGTGTGTGTGTGTGTGTGTGTGTGTGTGTGTGTGTGTGTGTGTGTGTGTGAGGGTGTGTGTGTGTGTGTGTGTGTGTGTGTGTGTGTGTGTGTGTGTGTGTGTGTGTGTGTGTGTGTGTGTGTGTGTGTGTGTGTATATATATATATATATATATATATATATATATATATATATATATATAGAGAGAGAGAGAGAGAGAGAGAGAGAGAGAGAGAGAGAGAGAGAGAGAGCGAGCGCATCTAATGACTTATTTCTCTCTCCTTTCTCATCGAATCACTAATAGGTTTTCCTTTCAACAGTTATGTCCTCATGATGGAGTTTGTGACTTCGGAAGCAAGTGTTGCTACGACACCTGTCTGGAGCACCACGTGTGCAAGACTGCTGAGCCGCCGTTCGATATTCCTCACTAAGCTGATAAGTCTGAGCGCCGCGCCGGAATACCGCGGCGGACATGTACCAGCAGTGAAAACCCAAATATACCAAATGAATAAAATAAAGGTCACTCTAAGAAACTGATATCTTTCAATTCAACAAACTCTAAAAACTTGCAAAACGATGTAGAACGTGTAACACACATCGTGAAAGCGTTGCTCCTTAGCCTGCATTAATAGGCTTAATAATGAACAAGACTGACATAGGGAAAGGAATAAAGATGAATATGTAAATACTACAGAGTTCTGAAGATGCTCGCTTAATATGCAATAATGTGTCCATAGATAAAAGAAAAAAAAAAGGGAATAGGGAAGGGGCAAAAAGAATCGTTTTACAATTCACGGAAAAAAATAGGACAAGAAAGAATTAGAAACTACTGAATGGAAAATATAATACAGTATGCGAAGTATAGTTGATTTTCCCCTTTTTATCAATAACTTTTACTGCATATGGGTAGGCGGTGGCTGAGTGGTAGCGTGATGGGGCCACATTCACCGCGTTATGGACGACGCGGGCTCGAATCCCCACGCTACCACCTCGGATCTTTCAGTCACCGCCGGGTGGCTTAAAACTACCCACATGCTGTCCTGAATCAATCCGGAGTCTAGAGGAAACCGTCCAAGTGAATCAAGAAGGAGTTCCAGGGGGCAACATGAGCCAAGAGAAGATGGCGCCACTATAAACACTTGCCTGCGCCATGACGGGCTGGGGCCGATTACCATCCAGGCCCCTCAAGAGAGCCTTCCGGCGCTATAGGCGTACACGTAAAAGAAAAAAAAAATTCAAAAGCAAAAATTAAGTATAGAAATAATAAAAAAATGTCGGATTTTTTGTACGCTCTGACGTCTTCAGTAACATTAATGATCATGATTTGCCACTCTTCCTTTTTTGTACATCTGGCAACAGTTCTACGCATGTTATGATCTGCCCAATCACCTTTGTAGTTCTTCATCGTCATTAGATTACCTGTAAACTTTCTCTTTTCCGTAATTCATTGTGCATACTTCCCATTCTCCGTGTTCTTCCCATGTTTTTCACTCCATTCCTCTTTATTCAGTTTTTTGGTGTCCTCTGCAATGCATCATTTGCAAATCGCCAATAATCTAATATGGCTCAGAAGCTTGGCGCACAACAAAAGCTCTGTAGAAAAGTCAAGACGTACGCAGAGTCAAAGAATAAACATAAATACTTTAAATACTCCAAACTTCTGAAGACACCCACTTAGGATCTAATAATTACCTCAAGAAGGTCATGGGCTGCTTAACTTCGATCAGCTTATTTCCTCAGTACGTAATCGATGGATCAGTTAACTCAGACATATATATTTTAACCTATTGATAAAGTTAATGTTCTTTGAAAATGCTGCACCATCCTGTTAAGCAGTAGCATCATCTTCATACACGTCAAGAAAACTAAAGTTTGATATATGAAAGCGCTACAGCACCGTAGGAGAAATGATTCAAGTCGCCCATTACACACTCGTAGTGCAAGAGTTACGGAACCATGTACGCCACTGCCCTGCGTCTGTGTTCTTCAGAGTCGAGTTAAAATTTCCGACTAGGTTTCGAAGACGGTTTTCTGGTGCCAATTGTGATGTCCCTTTATTGACGAAGAGAGTGTTCAGTGCATCGTCACCTCTTCTACTTCCTTGGATGACGATAATCACTGTTTTTCGTCATTTAGTTTTAGCTTTCCTTTAGTCACCCAGATCTAAATGTCCGACATCGACAACAAATTTTTCCTTTTACCATAAGCACTCGTCATTTAGATCACTTAGTAGCAGCTCATATGATCAGTTGTTTCAAAGGCTGCGGAGAGATCAACTAAAACCAGTAATGTGGCCATTCTGTTGCAGCTATTGTCGATTTACTCGTTGTGTGTCCTTGTTAAAGCTTTTTCAGTTGCGTGATGCTGTTTATAGGCAGACTGAACCATAGGTATAAATTTGTTCTGCTCGAGTAGTGGTAGCAGTGATCGAGCATGGCGGGGTCTGAGTCTCCAGTTTGCGGGCGTGGTGTCCTGGAGGACCCGTGTTCACTTCCCGCCCGCCGCTACAAGCTGACAGTTTCCAGCCATCGGCGAGTGGCCGAGGACAACCCACATGCGGTACTGATCTAACACCTATTTACCTGGACTTCAGCGAAAGTTTCTCAAGACTCTTGAGCACTTGATCCTCTTGAGTCAAGAGGATCAAGTGCATATCGTGTGTGTGTGTGTGGGGGGGGGGGGAGGTAGCACGTGCCAAACAAAAATCTCACCACAACAAAAAAAAGTTTGACCCACGCCAGTAACGCTCTGGGGCAGACCATCAAGAAAGCCTACCGAAGCTATGGGCTGAGGGAAATATAAGAGGACGCTAATTTGCTATATTCCCAACAACAAGCAAGCCTTCTTTAATCGCTGATAAAAGAACCAGCTTTTCTTCGGATAACATTTTCTTTTCATCGTTGACTATGGTTACTGCCGCCCTTGTAGCTTATGCATACTGTGCGCATGTCAAGTTATATTTAAAGGGCCTGAGGAAGGTTCATGTAAGAATCGAAACGCGCGCGCCTGCGAGAGAGAGAGAGAGAGAGAGAGAGAGAGAGAGAGAGAGAGAGAGAGAGAGAGAGAGAGAGAGAGAGAGAGAGAGAGAGAGAATTTATAGACAGATAGATATTGAGATAACTTCATAGATAGACATAATAAACAGATAGATAGGTTTAATGTGCATACAATAAAGTAAATGCCACAGCTTTTCTTTGTCTCGTCATGTACGTGGACATTTTATTTCGGGATTTTCCCACTAAGTTTGCTGCCGTCAAAGGTGTTTTTGCCTTCAGAGAATCGGGGTACACTGCCGGCTCCCTCCAGGGTCCTGCTGCTCCCCGGTGGGGGCGGCGCGGATATAAGGCGGGAGGCGACACACACCCGTCACACCGGCCACCGCTCTCGCCTGTACCTGTGTTTGCTTCAGACAGCTCGACCAAGCAGAGAACAAAGATGGTAAGCTCGCCTTCGATCTATCTCTCTTGTATTATGCAACAGATAGGATAGATTGATTGATATAAATAGAGATAGACAGATATTGATGTATTTATATTTATTTATCAACCTGCATATTAACATGTTTATATAGTTATTGTCAAATACCCATTGTATTCCGGTATGCTGAAATTAAGTTGCCGTTTCTCATCCCTCAGAGAGGAGTGTACATTGCCGCCGTGGTGATGCTGGTCGCAGTGCTGGCGGTGACGCAGGCCACATCAGTGCTGCCGCCGCCGTCAAAGGACTGCAAGTACTGGTGCAAAGACAACAAGAACCAAAACTATTGCTGCGGCCTTCCTCACGAGGTTTTCCCGCCCTTCACGAGTGGTGGGTTTCTGTCTCAAGGAATTAGTCGCTCTGAGATTTAGTTTAGTAACATCATGAAGGACCGTGTAAAGCATAGCTAAATGTCTTGTTGATGACGCAAGGGTTATGAGCCAAGAGGTCTCGTGATGCAATGTTTGGCTGCGTGTTTCCTCCAGTCTTTCGTAAATACGATTCTCACCTTGAATACAAAAATATGTGTTTATTGTTTTCAGAACATCCAGGTCGGTGTCCACCAGTCCGCAGCAGCTGCACTGGAGTCAGGATTGCCGGCCCAAAGGTGTGTGTGTGTGTGTGTGTGTGTGTGTGTGTGTGTGTGTGTGTGTGTGTGTGTGTGTGAGAGAGAGAGAGAGAGAGAGAGAGAGAGAGAGAGAGAGAGAGAGAGAGAGAGAGAGTATCAAATGATTATATGATTACTTTTGCTTTCTCAACAAAATACTAATAAGTTTCCCCTGCAACAGTACTGTCCCCATGATGGAGTGTGCGCCTTCACAAGCAAGTGTTGCTTCGACGTCTGCCTGAAGCGTCACGTGTGCAAGACTGCTGAGAAGAAGATCGGGCACTAAGCTGATGCGCCTGAGTGCTGCACTGAAGTACCGTGTCAGACATGTCCACCAGTGTATAGCCAAATGCATTACATAAATAAATATAATCTGAGAAACTGAGATGTTTTAATACGATATTAAACCTTAGACATGAAAGGGGATGTATAACTTGCCACAAACTTGTTGAAGGTGTTTGTCCTCAGCCTGTATTGAAATATTTATAAAACAGTTATGACATAGAGGAAAAGAATAAATATGAATATGTAAATACTTCAGATTTCTGAAAACACCAGCATAGTATGCAGTGTGTATATAAGTGTCAAGACATACAGCAAAAAGGATTCACATGAATATTGTGAAAGTTACGTACAAAGTTTTGAAGATAGCAAATTAGCATGTGCTGAGATGTTTCAGCACAAAAATGGCATTTTGGGAACGGACAAAAAATGTCATCACAAGTTATGAAAGATTTCGGACGAAATAGAATGAAAGAAAGAAAACTAAATAATGACAAGAATCAGTGAAGGAGACGGAGTAGGTGCAATTATCCTTTTAACGAATAATATTTTACACGAGAAAATTGATTTTCTTTCATCATTGAATATATAAACAACATTAAAAATGTAACAGTGAAAGATTTATATCTGTATATAAGCCTTTGTTCACATTTTGGACTCGCCGCTTTGCCACTTGAGTAAAACCGGCAGAGAAAAATGCTAGTCACTGATTTTAAAGTAAACAGCACTTTGCAGAATGTGGACGAAGCGAAAAGGTCAGTCAGCCAGATACGTATGAATGCAAGACGTCCCCATGCTCATCCTTATCATCTTCCTGCTCCTCGCCACCGTCGTGTGTCTGTGTTCTTTACGGTGTAATCCAAGTCTGTATCCAGGTTTCGAAGAGGGTTTACTGGTGTCCCCTGTAACCCCTTCAGTGGTGAAGAGGGTGTTTACGGCAGCGTCACCTCTTCTGTTTCCTTGAACATTGATAATTCACTTGTCACCAATTACTTTTACCTTTCTTTTTGACCTCCTGATCATTATATCTAACATCGATGACCCAATTTTCATTTTACATTAACAACATTTAAATTTTACCCATAAATGTGGTTGTTATGGGAGGGGAAGTTATTAGCGACATTGTGTGTGAAAGTGTGGAAGTGAAAAAGTTGCAAAAAGTATCGGTAACAAAACTGATTCCTACAAGACACCAAATCGCAAAGGCGCCGCATCGGAGACGGCGTGATTCATCACCACGCGCTGGGACCCACCTGACGAATATGAACTAATGAGCATCGGGGCAATGCCATGCGCTGCACAGTTTTGAAAACCACTCAGTAGCAGCTCTTCATCAACCGCATCAAAGGCTGCAGGGAGATCAAGTAAAACTAAGAATGTGGATGCTCTATTACAGGTATCCTCGACTAAATAATCGTGTATCATGGTTAACGCTGTTTCCTTTGAATGATGCTGCCAACGTATAGGCAGACTGAACAATAATATATATATATATATATATATATATATATATATATATATATATATATATATATATATATATATATATATATATATATATATCACTGCGTACATTGATGTAGCATCTATTTCTGTCTGAAACATTGGAATGAGAATGTAGGAGGGAACGGAATAGAAATTACTGTCAGTAGCCTCAGAAACTGTGTTTCAGTTAAGAAGAGGGGAGGCCTGGAGAGGATGTGTTCCACAAAATAACAATAAGAACGTAGAATGTGAAAGCTGCGGAAGTTAAAGAAGAGGAAGTTGGATGAGCTATCAAGACACTTTTTTGGGTCTTCACCAGAAGTGTTCATTGCTTACACTTTTATCTGTTATTTTCATCCTTTCATTTAAAATGCATTTATACACCTTTCCTGGCACACTGTGTAAGCTCGTTCCCCTAAAACTGTTACAATCACACCTACTTCCTTTTATTTTGTGTAGCGGCACAATGATTACTTTCCTCCAGTCACACGGCGCCTCGTCCTGCCCCGCCCGGCCCTGGTGCTGGACTACATGGCAACAATCCACTCCACAACTAAATCTCTTCCTTATTTCAGTTTTCTGCTCTGATGCCATCTATGCCAGGCTCCTCTCTCTTGTCTTTACTGCCTTCTCAATCTCGCTCCTCAAACCAACCTGTTCATCAAGTAATCACTCATCCAGTTCCTTACACTTCCCCCACTGCTCCATTATGTTTCGATTTCCATAGTAATCTATTATGTGGTACTTTGTCATATGCTTTTTATTAGATACAGATATACGCCTTCCGCCCATCCTTCTCTCTGCATACTATGTCAGCTACTCTTGAGTAAATACAGACCAAGTTTTTAACAAATGACTTTCCTTGTTGAAAACTAAATTGGCTGTCATTTATCATCTTTTCATTTTCCAGATAGTCAACCCTTTCTTTTTTAATATTCTTTTGTGTAGTTTACAAACAACACTTGTGAGTGAGACCGGACTCTAAATTAGTGGTTCCTCTCTGTCTCCATTTATATGTACGGGAATCACATTGGCCCTTTTCATTCTCTTGGTACTGCGACCGTCCTAAGTGAGCAATCTGTTATGTCGTAAATTGGACCTATTAGTTCTTCACTATATTCCTTCAGTACTTGGCCCGATATATCATCTGGTCCCATTGCCTTTCTGCCATCCAGTGACTTCATAAGGTTTAATAATTCATTTCTGTCCACATCTTTGTTTTCCAATTATTTTAACTGTTCTTCCTCCTGTCGTCAGAGGTTCAAATTCAGACTCTTTATTGAATATCTTTTGATAACTTTTATCACTTATCTTTTTCTCCTCATCAAATACTTGCTCATCATCCCTTATCCTTATTACACTCAATTTTTTTTATACTTTATTCTTAAGACATTTATAGAAAATATTTTGGTTCGTCCTTGCATTAATCCAATATGTTCGTTTCACAATTTTTTCTTTCTCTCCTCTCACTCTTGTATATTTCTAAGCTGTTTATAACTCTCTCTGTTGGTTTCATTTTTCCTTTTTTCCCAAATTTTCCAAGCTGTCTCTATTTTGTTTGGCCTTAAAACATTTGCACTAAACCATTTATTGATGCGTCTCTTCTTTACTACATAGAGTGGCACACATTCATTTACTCCTTCATTATACACCCTTAAGAAATAATCGTACTTCTCTTGCACACACTTAATTGGTTCATCGCCATGCAGTTTCTTCTACTGAAAGAAGCTTTTAATTCCTTATGCTTTGCCATGTTATAACTTCTCTTTTTTTCATGTTCTTCTTTAATGTAGCCATGACAATCTTCGTTCAGTTTGACTTCCAGGATTTCATGGCCACTTTTTCCAAATGGGCATTCATGTTTCACCTCTCCCGATGTCTTAGTCCCTTTCGTAAATATTACGTCCAATCTTGCTGGTTTATCTCTGCCTCTGTGTCTAGTTTCCTCTTTGATCCATTGAGTCATGAGGTTACTCTTATCAGTTTCAGTAACCTCCCCCCCTCCCCCCCCCATGTATTTTCATTTGCTTCAAACAACTCTCAGGGACTCCCTTGTTATTAAAATCTCCCATAAGCATTACATTTCTGGTCTCATACATTTCTTAATCTAATCTTCGCACTGTATCCTCTATCATCCACTTGTATCTTTCCTTTGTCCGGTGTGCCGTGTGTCGGGAACATAAGTTACTATTATTTCTGTCTTCATACATTGCTGCTAAGTGGGACTTGTAGACTGATGATTTCGGTGGTTTCTGGACATATTTTAACTTCAAAAACTTTTAACTCCGACTAAATCATTACCTCTCCTTTTCCTTTTGTTCTGTTCTCTATGTGTGTGTGTGTGTGTGTGTGTGTGTGTGTGTGTGTGTGTGTGTGTGTGTGTGTGTGTGTGTGTGTGTGTGTGTGTGTGTGTGTGTGTGTGTGTGTGTGTGTGTGTGTGTGTGTGCGTGCGTGCGTACCAGCGTATGAGCGAGCGAGCAAGTGAGTGAGTCAGTGAGAGAGAGAGAGAGAGAGAGAGAGAGAGAGAGAGAGAGAGAGAGAGAGAGAGAGAGAGAGAGTTTATAGACAGATAGATATTGAAATAACTTCATAGATAGACATAATAAAGATAGATAGGTTTAATGTGCATACAATAAAGTAAATGCCACAGCTTTTCTTTGTCTCCTCATGTACGTGGACATTTTTTTCGGGATTTTCCCATTAAAATTTGCTGCCGTCATAGGTGTTCTTGCCTTCTGAGAGGCGGGGAACACTGCCGGCTCCCTCCAGGGTCCTGCTGCTCCCCGGTGGGGGCGGCGGGGATATAAGGCGAGAGGCGACAGACACCCGTCACATCAGCCACCGCTCTCGCCTGTACCTGTGTTTGCTTCAGACAGCTCGACCAAGCAAAGAAGAAAGATGGTAAGCTCGCCTTTCATTTATCTCTCCTTTATTATACAACAGATAAGATGGATTGATTGATATCAATAGAGATAGACAGATATTGATGTATTTATATTTATTTATCAATCTGCATATTAACATGTTTATATAGTTATAGTCAAATACCCATTGTATTCCGGTATGCTGAAATTAAGTTGCCGCTCTTCATCCCTCAGAGAGGAGTGTACATTGTCGCAATGGTGATGCTGGCCGCAGTGCTGGCGGTGACGCAGGCCACATCAGTGCTGCCGCCGTCAAAGGACTGCAAGTACTGGTGCAAAGACAACAACAACCGAAACTATTGCTGCGGCCTTCCTCACGAGGTTTTCCCGCCCTTCACGAGTGGTGGGTTTCTGTTTCAGGGAATTAGTCACTCTGAGATCGAGATTAGTAACGTCATGAAGGACCGTGTAAAGCATAGCTAAATTTCATGTTGATGACGCAACAGTTATGATCCAAGAGGTCTTGTGACGCAATGTTTGGCTGCGTGTTTCCTCTAGTCTTTCGTAAATACGATTCTCACCTTGAATACAAAAATATGTTTATTGTTTTCAGAACATCCAGGTCGGTGTCCACCAGTCCGCAGCAGCTGCACTGGAGTCAGGATTGCCGGCCCAAAGGTGTGTGTGTGTGTGTGTGTGTGTGTGTGTGTGTGTGTGTGTGTGTGTGATAGAGAGAGAGAGAGAGAGAGAGAGAGAGTGAGAGAGAGAGAGAGAGAGAGAGAGAGAGAGAGAGAGAGAGAGAGAGAGAGAGAGAGAGAGAGAGAGAGAGAGAATCAAATGACTATATGATTATTATTGCATTTTCAACAAAATACTAATAAGTTTCCCCTGCAACAGTACTGTCCCCATGATGGAGTGTGCGCCTTCACAAGCAAGTGTTGCTTCGACATCTGCCTGAAGCGTCACGTGTGCAAGACTGCTGAGCAGCAGTACGGGCGCTAAGCTGATGCGCTTGAGTGCTGCACTGAAGTACAGTGTCAGACATGTCCACCAGTGTATAGCCAAATGCATCACTTGAATAAATATAATCTGAGAAACTGAGATATTTCAATACAATAATAAACCTTAGACATGAAAGGGGTTGTATAAATAGTCACAAAGTTGCTGAAGGTGTTTGTCCTCAGCCTGTATTGAAAGATTTATAAAACAGTTATAACATAGAGGAAAAGAATAAATATGAATATGTAAATACTTCAGGTTTCTTAAAACACCAGCATAGTATGCATTGTGTACATAAGTGTCAATACATACAAGAAAAAGGATTCACATGAATATTGTGAAAGGTATGTACAAAGTTTTGAAGATAGCAAATTAGCATGTGCCCCTGGCCACAAAAATGGTATTTTGGGAATGGATAAAAAATGTCGCATCACAAGTTATGAAAAATTTCGGACGAAATAGAATGAAAGAAAGAAAACTAAATATTGACAAGAATCAGTGAAGGAGACGGAGTAGGTGCAATTATCCTTTTAACGAATAATATTTTACACGTGAAAATTGATTTTCTTTCATCATTGAATATATAAACAACATTAAAAATGTAACAGTGAAAGATTTATATCTGTATATAAACCTTTGTTCACATTTTGGACTCGCCGCTTTGCCACTTGAGTAAAACCAGCAGAGAAAAATGCTAGTCACTGATTTTAAAGTAAACAGCACTTTGCAGAATGTGGACGAAGCGAAAAGGCCAGTCAGCCAGATCCGTATGAATGCAAGACGTCCCCATCCTCATCCTTATCATCTTCCTGCTCCTCGCCACCGTCGTGTGTCTGTGTTCTTTACGGTGTAATCCAAGTCTGCATCCAGGTTTCGAAGAGGGTTTACTGGCGTCACCTGTGACTCCCCTTTAGTGGTGAAGAGGGTGTTTACGGCAGCGTCACCTCTTCTGTTTCCTTGAACACTGATAATTCACTTGTCACCAATTACTTTTACCTTTCTTTTTGACCTCCTGATCATTATATCTGACATCGATGGCCCAGTTTTCATTTTACATCAATAACATTTAAATTTTACCCATAAATGTGGTTGTTATGGGAGGGGAAGTTATTAGAGACATTGTGTGTGAAAGTGTGAAAGTGCAAAAGCCGGAAAAAGTATCGGTAACAAAACTGATTCCTACAAGACACCAAATCGCAAAGGCGCCGCATCGGAGACGGCGTGATTCATCACCACGCGCTGGGACCCACCTGACGAATATGAACTAATGAGCATCGGGGCAATGCCACGCGCTGCACAGTTTTCAAAACCACTCAGTAGCAGCTCGTCATCCACCGCATCAAAGGCTGCAGGGAGATCAAGTAAAACTAAGAATGTGGATGCTCTATTACAGGTATCCTCGACTAAATAATCGTGTATCATGGTTAACGCTGTTTCCTTTGAATGGTGCTGCCAACGTATAGGCAGACTGAACAATAATATATATATATATATATATATATATATATATATATATATATATATATATATATATATATATATATATATATATATATATATATATATATATATCACTGCGTACATTTATGTTGCATCTATTTCTGTCTGAAACATTGGAATGAGAATGGATCTGGATCAGGATCTGGATATATGATGCGCAGGGCACCCGTACAGGTGCATAACATGCATATTTATTGGTTGTTTGGGGGACGGAGGAGCCGGGTGTGCAGGGGAGGGAAGTGAATCAAGTGTAATTGTTAAGTGTTGGTGTGTTGTGGTGACAAGTGATTGTGTTTTTGTTTTCTGAATGAGTCTATTGTATTGCAGTCTAAAATCTGATGAGGGAGGTTGTTCTAGTCACGTATGGTGCGTGGAAAGTATGAGTGCTTGTATGCGTCAGTGTTAGTGTGATATGCTTGGTATTTATGGATGTGTGTGTTACGAGTACGTAGGAGGGAATGTAGGAGGGAACGGAATATAAATTAGTCAGTAGCCTCAGAAACTGTGTTTCAGTTAAGAAGAGGTGAGGCTTGCAGAGGATGTGTTCCACAAAATAACAATAAGAACGTAGAATGTGAAAGTTGCGGAAATTAAAGAAGAGGAACTTGGATGAGCTATCAAGACACTTTTTTGGGTCTTCACCAGAAGTGGGATCACTGTCAATGTTCATTGCTTACACTTTTATCTGTTATTTTCATCCTTTCATTTAAAATGCATTTATACGCCTTTCCTGGCACACTGTGTAAGCTCGTTCCCCTAAAACTGTTACAATCACACCTACTTCCTTTTCTTTTGTGTAGCGGCACAATGATTACTTTCCTCCAGTCACACGGCGCCTCGTCCTGCCCCGCCCGGCCCTGGTGCTGGACTACATGGCAACAATCCACACCACAACTAAATCTCTTCCTTATTTCAGTTTTCTGCTCTGATGCCATCTATGCCAGGCTCCTCTCTCTTGTCTTTACTGCCTTCTCAATCTCGCTCCTCAAACCAACCTGTTCATCAAGTAATCACTCATCCAGTTCCTTACACTTCCCCCAACTGCTCCATTATGTTTCGATTTCCATAGTAATCTATTATGTGGTACTTTGTCATATGCTTTTTATTAGATACAGATATACGCCATCCGCCCATCCTTCTCTCTGCATACTATGTCAGCTACTCTTGAGTAAATACAGACCAAGTTTTTAACAAATGACTTTCCTTGTCGAAAAATAAATTGGCTGTCATTTATCTTCTTTTCATTTTCCAGATAGTCAACCCTTTCTTTTTTAATATTCTTTCGTATAGTTTACAAACA
This sequence comes from Eriocheir sinensis, assembly GCF_024679095.1. Lineage (NCBI taxonomy): Eukaryota > Metazoa > Arthropoda > Malacostraca > Decapoda > Varunidae > Eriocheir > Eriocheir sinensis. The sequence goes on from NC_066549.1 coordinate 2,246,196, forward strand.
ACACTTGTGAGTGAGACCGGACTCTAAATTAGTGGTTCCTCTCTGTCTCCAATTATATGTACGGGAATCACATTGGCCCTTTTCATTGTCTTGGTGCTGCGACCGTTCTAAGTGAGCAAGCTGTTATGTCGTAAATTGGACCTATTAGTTCTTCACTATATTCCTTCAGTACTTGGCCCGATATATCATCTGGTCCCATTGCCTTTCTGCCATCCAGTGACTTCATAAGGTTTAATAATTCATTTCTGTCCACATCTACGTTTTCCAATATTTTTAACTGTTCTTCCTCCTGTCGTCAGAGGTTCAAATTCAGACTTTATTGAATATCTTTTGAAAACTTTTATCACTTAACTCATCCTTTTCTCCTCATCAAATACTTGCTCATCATCCCTTATCCTTATAACACTCATTTTTTTTATAGTTTATTCTTAAGGCATTTATAGAAAATATTTTGGTTCGTCCTTGCATTAATCCAGTATGTTCTTTTCACCATTTTTTCCTTCTCTCTTCTCACTCTTGTATATTTCTAAGCTGTTTATAACTCTCTCTGTTGGTTTCATTTTTCCTTTTTTCCCAAATTATCCAAGCTGTCTCTATTTTGTTTGGCCTTAAAACATTTGCACTAAACCATTTATTGATGCGTCTCTTCTTTACTACATAGAGTGGCACACAATCATTTACTCCTTCATTATACACCCTTAAGAAATAATCGTACTTCTCTTGCACACACTTAATTGGTTCATCGCCATGCAGTTTCTTCTACTGAAAGAAGCTTTTAATTCCTTTTCCTTTGCCATGTTATAACTTCTCTTTTTTTCATGTTCTTCTTTAATGTAGCCATGACACTCTTCGTTCAGTTTGACTTTCAGGATTTCATGGCTACTTTCTCCAAATGGGCATTCATGTTTCACCTCTCCCGATGTCTTAGTCCCTTTCGTAAATATTACGTCCAATCTTGCTGGTTTATCTCTGCCTCTGTGTCTGGTCTCCGCTTTGATCCATTGAGTCATGAGGTTACTCTATCAGTTTCAGTAACCCCCCCCCCCCCCTCTCCTATGTATTTTCATCTGCTTCAAACAACTATCAGGCACTCCCTTGCTATTAAAATCTCCCATAAGCATTACATTTGTGGTATCATACATTTCTTAATCTAACCTTCGCACTGTATCCTCTATCATCCACTTGTATGTTTCCTTTGTCCGGTGTGCCGTGTGTCGGGAACATAAGTTACTATTATTTATATCTTTATACATTGCTGCTAAGTGGGACTTGTAGACTGATGATTTCGGTGGTTTCTGGACATATTTTAACTTCAAAAACTTTTAACTCCGACTAAATCATTACCTCTCCTTTTCCTTTTGTTCTGTTCTCTATGTGTGTGTGTGTGTGTGTGTGTGTGTGTGTGTGTGTTTGTCTGTATGTGTGTGTGTGTGTGTGTGTGTGTGTGTGTGTGTGTGTGTGTGTGTGTGTGTGTGTGTGTGTGTGTGTGCGCGTGCGTGCGTGCGTACGTGCGTGCGTGCGTACCAGCGAATGAGTGAGCGAGCAAGTGAGTGAGTCAGTGAGAGAGAGAGAGAGAGAGAGAGAGAGAGTTTATAGACAGATAGATATTGAGATAATTTCATTGATAGACATAATAAACAGATAGATAGGTTTAATGTGCATATAATGAAGTAAATGCCACAGCTTTTCTTTGTCTCCTCGCGTACGTGGCCTTTTTTTTCGGGATTTTCCCACTAAATTTGCTGCCGTCATAGGTGTTCTTGCCTTCTGAGAGGCGGGGAAAACTGCCGGTTCCCTCCAGGGTCCTGCTGCTCCCCGGTGGGGGCGGCGCGGATATAAGGCGGGAGGCGACAGACACCCGTCACATCGTCCACCGCTCTCGCCTGTACCTGTTTGCTTCAGACAGCTCGACCAAGCAAAGAAGAAAGATGGTAAGCTCGCCTTTCATTTATCTCTCCTTTATTATGCAACAGATAAGATGGATTGATTGATATAAATAGAGATAGACAGATATTGATGTATTTATATTTATTTATCAATCTGCATATTATCATGTTTATATAGTTATAGTCAAATACCCATTGTATTCCGGTATGCTGAAATTAAGTTGCCGTTCTTCATCCCTCAGAGAGGCGTGTACATTGTCGCCGTGGTGATGCTGGCCGCAGTGCTGGCGGTGACGCAGGCCACATCAGTGCTGCCGCCGTCAAAGGACTGCAAGTACTGGTGCAAAGACAACAACAACCAAAACTATTGCTGCGGCCTTCCTCACGAGGTTTTCCCGCCCTTCACGAGTGGTGGGTTTCTGTCTCAAGGAATTAGTCGCTCTGAGATTCAGATTAGTAACATCATGAAGGACCGTGTAAAGCATAGCTAAATGTCTTGTTGATGACGCAACAGTTATGAGCCAAGAGGTCTCGTGATGCAATGTTTGGCTGCGTGTTTCCTCCAGTCTTTCGTAAATACGATTCTCACCTTGAATACAAAAATATGTGTTTATTGTTTTCAGAACATCCAGGTCGGTGTCCACCAGTCCGCAGCAGCTGCACTGGAGTCAGGATTGCCGGCCCAAAGGTGTGTGTGTGTGTGTGTGTGTGTGTGTGTGTGCGCGCGCGCAAGATGGAGAGAGAGAGAGAGAGAGAGAGAGAGAGAGAGAGAGAGAGAGAGAGAGAGAGAGAGAGAGAGAGAGAGAGAGAGTATCAAATGATTATATGATTACTTTTGCTTTCTCAACAAAATACTAATAAGTTTCCCCTGCAACAGTACTGTCCCCATGATGGAGTGTGCGCCTTCACAAGCAAGTGTTGCTTCGACGTCTGCCTGAAGCGTCACGTGTGCAAGACTGCTGAGAAGAAGATCGGGCGCTAATATAAGCTGGTGCGCCTGAGTGCTGCACTGAAGTACCGTGTCAGACATGTCCACCAGTGTATAGCCAAATGCATCATATGAATAAACATAATCTGAGAAACTGAGATGTTTCAATACAATAATAAACCTTAGACATGAAAGGGGATGCATAACTTGCCACAAACTTGTTGAAAGTGTTTGTCCTCAGCCTGTATTGAAATATTTATGAAACAGTTATGACATAGAGGAAAAGAATAAATATGAATATGTAAATACTTCAGGTTTCTTAAAACACCAGCATAGTATGCAGTGTGTATATAAGTGTCAAGACATACAGCAAAAAGGATTCACATGAATATTGTGAAAGTTACGTACATAGCTTTGAAGATAGCAAATTAGCATGTGCTGAGATGTTTCAGCACAAAAATGGCATTTTGGGAACGGACAAAAAATGTCATCACAATTTATGAAAGATTTCGGACGAAATAGAATAAACGAAAGAAAAATAAATAATTACAAGAATCAGTGAAGGAGACGGAGTAGGTGCAATTATCCTTTTAACGAATAATATTTTACACGTGAAAATTGATTTTCTTTCATCATTGAATATATAAACAACATTAAAAATGTAACAGTGAAAGATTTATATGTGTATATAAGCCTTTGTTCACATTTTGGATTCGCCGCTTTGCCACTTGAGTAAAACCGGCAGAGAAAAATGCTGGTCACTGATTTTAAAGTAAACAGCACTTTGCAGAATGTGGACGAAGCGAAAAGGTCAGTCAGCCAGATCCGTATGAATGCAAGACGTCCCCATCCTCATCCTGATCATCCTCCTGCTCCTCGCCACCGTCGTGTGTCTGTGTTCTTTACGGTGTAATCCAAGTCTGCATCCAGGTTTCGAAGAGGGTTTACTGACGTCCCCTGTGACTCCCCTTCAGTGGTGAAGAGGGTGTTTACGGCAGCGTCACCTCTTCTGTTTCCTTGAACATTGATAATTCACTTGTCAACAATTACTTTTACCTTTCTTTTTGACATCCTGATCATTATATCTGACATCGATGACCCAGTTTTCATTGTACATGAACAACATTTAAATTTTACCCATAAATGTGGTTGTTATGAGAGGGGAAGTTATTAGCGACATTGTGTGTGAAAGTGTGGAAGCGAAAAAGTTGCAAAAAGTATCGGTAACAAAACTGATTCCTACAAGTCACCAAATCGCAAAGGCGCCGCATCGTAGACGGCGTGATTCATCACCACGTGGTGGGACCCACCTGACGAATATGAACTAATGAGCATCGGGGCAATGCCATGCGCTGCACAGTTTTGAAAACCACTCAGTAGCAGCTCGTCATCAACCGCATCAAAGGCTGCAGGGAGATCAAGTAAAACTAAGAATGTGGATGCTCTATTACAGGTATCCTCAAACTGAACGAAGATTGTCATGGCTACATTAAAGAAGAACATAAAAAAAAGAGAAGTTATAACATGGCAAAGCATAAGGAATTAAAAGCTTCTTTCAGTAGAAGAAACTGCATGGCGATGAACCAATTAAGTGTGTGCAAGAGAAGTACGATTATTTCTTAAGGGTGTATAATGAAGGAGTAAATGAATGTGTGCCACTCTATGTAGTAAAGAATAGACGAATCAATAAATGGTTTAGTGCAAGATGTTTTAAGGCCAAACAAAATAGAGACAGCTTGGATAATTTGGGAAAAAAGGAAAAATGAAACCAACAGAGAGAGTTATAAACAGCTTAGAAATATACAAGAGTGAGAAGAGAGAAGGAAAAAATTGTGAAAAGAACATACTGGATTAATGTAAGGACGAACCAAAATATTTTATATAAACGCCTTAAGAATAAACTATAAAAAAATTGAGTGTAATAAGGATAAGGGATGATGAGCAAGTATTTGATGAGGAGAAAAAGATAAGTGATAAAAGTTTTCAAAAGATATTCAATAAAGAGTCTGAATTTGAACCTCTGACGACAGGAGGAAGAACAGTTAAAAAATTGGAAAACAAAGATGTGGACAGAAATGATTTATTAAACCTTATGAAGTCACTGGATGGCAGAAAGGCAATGGGACCAGATGATATATCGGGCCAAGTACTGAAGGAATATAGTGAAGAACTAATAGGTCCAATTTACGACATAACAGATTGCTCACTTAAGACGGTAGCAGCACCTAGAGAATGAAAAGGGCCAATGTGATTCCCGTGCTTATAAATGGAGACAGAGAGGAACCACTAATTTAGAGTCCGGTCTCACTTACAAGTGTTGTTCGTAAACTATACGAAAGAATATTATAAAAAGAAAGGGTTGACTATCTGGAAAATGAAAAGATGATAAATGACAGCCAATTTATTTTTCGACAAGGAAAGTCATTTGTTAAAAACTTGGTCTGTATTTACTCAAGAGTAGCTGACATAGTATGCAGAGAGAAGGATGGGCGGATGGCGTATATCTGTATCTAATAAAAAGCATATGACAAAGTACCACATAATAGATTACTATGGAAATCGAAACATAATGGAGCAGTTCGGGGAAGTGTAAGGAACTGGATGAATGATTACTTGATGAACAGGTTGGTTTGAGGAGCGAGATTGAGAAGGCAGTAAAGACAAGAGAGAGGCCCCTGGCATAGATGGCATCAGAGCAGAAAACTGAAATAAGGAAGAGATTTAGTTGTGGAGTGGATTGTTGCCATGTAGTCCAGCACCAGGGCCGGGCGGGGCAGGACGAGGCTCCGTGTGACTGGAGGAAAGTAATCATTGTGCCGCTACACAAAATAAAAGGAAGTAGGTGTGATTGTAACAGTTTTAGGGGAACGAGCTTACACAGTGTGCCAGGAAAGGTGTATAAATGCATTTTAAATGAAAGGATGAAAATAACAGATAAAAGTGTAAGCAGTGAACATTGACAGTGATCCCACTTCTGGTGAAGACCCAAAAAAGTGTCTTGATAGCTCATCCAACTTCCTCCTCTTTAACTTCCGCAACTTTCACATTCTACGTTCTTATTGTTATTTTGTGGAACACATCCTCTCCAAGCCTCACCTCTTCTTAACTGAAACACAGTTTGTGAGACTACTGACAGTAATTTCTATTCCGTTCCCTCCTACATTCGCTCCTACGTACTCGTAACACACACATCCATAAATACCAAGCATATCACACTAACACTGACGCATACAAGCACTCATACTTTCTACGCACCATACGTGACTGGAACAACCTCCCTCATCAGATTTTAGACTGCAATACAATAGACTCATTCAGAAAACAAATACACAATCACTTGTCACCACAACACAGCAACACTTAACAATTACACTTGATTCACTTCCCTCCCCTGCACACCCGGCTCCTCCGTCCCCCCAACAGCCAACAAATGTGCATGTTATGCACCTGTACGGGTGCCCTGCGCATCATATATCCAGATCCCGATCCAGATCCATTCTCATTCCAATGTTTCGGACAGAAATAGATGCTACATCAATGTACGCAGTGATATATATATATATATATATATATATATATATATATATATATATATATATCTATATATATATATATATATATATATATATATATATTATTGTTCAGTCTGCCTATACGTTGGCAGCACCATTCAAAGGAAACAGCGTTAACCATGATACACGATTATTTAGTCGAGGATACCTGTAATAGAGCATCCACATTCTTAGTTTTACTTGATCTCCCTGCAGCCTTTGATGCGGTTGATAACGAGCTGCTACTGAGTGGTTTTCAAAACTGTGCAGCGCGTGGCATTGCCCCGATGCTCATTAGTTCATATTCGTCAGGTGGGTCCCACCACGTGGTGATGAATCACGCCGTCTCCGATGCGGCGCCTTTGCGATTTGGTGTCTTGTAGGAATCAGTTTTGTTACCGATACTTTTTGCAACTTTTTCACTTCCACACTTTCACACACAGTGTCGCTAATAACTTCCCCTCCCATAACAACCACATTTATGGGTAAAATTTAAATGTTATTGATGTAAAATGAAAACTGGGCCATCGATGTCAGATATAATGATCTGGATGTCAAAAAGAAAGGTAAAAGTAATTGGTGACAAGTGAATTATCAATGTTCAAAGAAACAGAAGAGGTGACGCTGCCGTAAACACCCTCTTCACCACTGAAGGGGAGTCACAGGGGACGCCAGTAAACCCTCTTCGAAACCTGGATGCAGACTTGGATTACACCGTAAAGAACACAGACACACGACGGTGGCGAGGAGCAGGAGGATGATCAGGATGAGGATGGGGACGTCTTGCATTCATACGGATCTGGCTGACTGACCTTTTCGCTTCGTCCACATTCTGCAAAGTGCTGTTTTCTTTAAAATCAGTGACTAGCATTTTTCTCTGCTGGTTTTACTCAAGTGGCAAAGCGGCGAATCCAAAATGTGAACAAAGGTTTATATACAGATATAAATCTTTCACTGTTACATTTTTAATGCTATTTATATATTCAATGATGAAAGAAAATCAATTTTCACGTGTAAAATATTATTCGTTAAAAGGATAATTGCACCTACTCCGTCTCCTTCACTGATTCTTGTCATTATTTAGTTTTCTTTCTTTCATTCTATTTCGTCCGAAATCTTTCATAAATTGTGATGACATTTTTTATCCGTTCCCAAAATGTCATTTTTGTGGCTAGGGGCACATGCTAATTTGCTATCTTCAAAACTTTGTACGTAGCTTACACAATATTCATGTGAATCCTTTTTACTGTATGTCTTGACACTTATATACACACTGCATACTATGCTGGTGTTTTAAGAAACCTGAAGTATTTACACATTCATATTTATTCTTTTCCTCTATGTTATAACTATTTTATAAATCTTTCAATACAGGCTGAGGACAAACACCTTCAGTAAGTTTGTGACTATTTATACATCCCCTTTCATGTCTAAGGTTTATTATTGTATTGAAACATCTCAGTTTCTCAGATTATGTTTATTCATGTGATGCATTTGGCTATATACTGGTGGACATGTCTGACACGGTACTTCAGTGCAGCACTCAGGCGCATCAGCTTAGCGCCCGTACGTCTGCTCAGCAGTCTTGCACACGTGACGCTTCAGGCAGATGTCGAAGCAACACTTGCTTGTGAAGGCGCACACTCCATCATGGGGACAGTACTGTTGCAGGGGAAACTTGTTAGTATTTTGTTGAGAAAGCAAAAATAATCATATAATCATTTGATACTCTCTCTCTCTCTCTCTCTCTCTCTCTCTCTCTCTCTCTCTCTCTCTCTCTCTCTCTCTCTCTCTCTCTCTCTCTCTCTCTCTCTCTCTCTCTCTCTCTCTCTCTCTCTCTCTCTCTCTCTCTCTCTCTCTCTCTCTCTCTCTCTCTCTCTCTCTCTCTCTCTCTCTCTCTCTCTCTCTCTCTCTCTCTCTCTCTCTCTCTCTCTCTCTCTCTCTCTCTCTCTCTCTCTCTCTCTCTCTCTCTCTCTCTCTCTTGCGCACACACACACACACACACACACACACACACACACACACACACACACCTTTGGGCCGGCAATCCTGACCCCAGTGCAGCTGCTGCGGACTGGTGGACACCGTCCTGGATGTTCTGAAAACAATAAACATATTTTTGTATTCAAGGTGAGAATCGTATTTACGAAAGACTGGAGGAAACACGCAGCCAAACATTGCATCACGAGACCTCTTGGCTCATAACTGTTGCGTCATCAACAAGACATTTAGCTATGCTTTACACGGTCCTTCATGATGTTACTAATCTGAATCTCAGAGCGACTAATTCCTTGAGACAGAAACCCACCACTCGTGAAGGGCGGGAAAACCTCGTGAGGAAGGCCGCAGCAATAGTTTTGGTTGTTGTTGTCTTTGCACCAGTACTTGCAGTCCTGTGACGGCGGCGGCAGCAATGATGAGGCCTGCGTCACCACCAGCACTGCGGCCAGCATCACCACGGCGGCAATGTACACGCCTCTCTGAGGGATGAAGAACGGCAACTTAATTTCAGCATACCGGAATACAATGGGTATTTGACAATAACTATATAAACATGTTAATATCCAGATTGATAAATAAATATAAATACATCAATATCTAACTATCTCTATTTATATCAATCAATCCATCTTATTTGTTCCATAATAAAGGAGAGATAAATGAAAGGCGAGCTTACCATCTTTGTTCTTTGCTTGGTCGAGCTGTCTGAAGCAAACAGGTACAGGCGAGAGCGGTGGCCGGTGTCTGTTGCCTCCCGCCTTATATACACGCGGCCGCCACCGGGGAGCAGTAGGACCCTGGAGGGAGCCGGCAGTGTTCCCCAATTCTCAGAAGGCAAGAACACCTTTGACGGCAGCAAACTTAGTGGGAAAATCACGAAAAAAATGTCCAAGTACATGACGAGACAAAGAAAAGCTGTGGCATTTACTTTATTGTATGCACATTAAACCTATCTATCTGTTTATTATGTCTATATATGAAGTTATCTCTCTCTCTCTCTCTCTCTCTCTCTCTCTCTCTCTCTCTCTCTCTCTCTCTCTCTCTCTCTCTCTCTCTCTCTCTCTCTCTCTCTCTCTCTCTCTCTCTCTCTCTCTCTCTCTCTCTCTCACTGACTCACTCATTTGCTATCTCACTCATTCGCTGGCAAGCACGCACGCACGCACGCACGCACGCACATATATATATACACACACACACACACACACACACACACACACACACACACACACACACACACACACGTACAGAACAGAACAAAAGGAAAAGGAGAGTTAATGATTTAGTCGGAGTTAAAAGTTTATTTCTATCTTTGTACATTGCTGCTAAGTGGGACTTGTAGACTGATGATTTCGGTGGTTTCTGGACATATTTTAACTTCCAAAACTTTTAACTCCGACTAAATCATTACCTCTCCTTTTCCTTTTGTTCTGTTCTCTATGTGTGTGTGTGTGTGTGTGTGTGTGTGTGTGTGTGTGTGTGTGTGTGTGTGTGTGTGTGTGTGTGTGTGTGTGTGTGTGTGTGTGTGTGTGTGTGTGTGTGTGTGTGTGTGTGTGTGTGTGTGTGTGTGCGTGCGTGAGTGCGAATGAGTGCGAGCAGATGAGAGTCAGTGAGAGAGAGAGAGAGAGAGAGAGAGAGAGAGTATAGACAGATAGATATTGAGATAACTTCATAGATAGACATAAAAAAACAGATAGATAGGTTTAATGTGCATATAATAAAGTAAATGCCACAGCTTTTCTTTGTCTCCTCATGTACGTGAATATTTTTTTTCTGGATTTTCCCACTAAATTTGCTGCCGTCCAAGGTGTTTTTGCCTTCTGAGAATAGTGGTACACTTCCGGCTCCCTCCAGGGTCCTGCTGCTCCCCGGTGGGGGCGGCTCGGATATAAGGCGGGAGGCGACAGACACCCATCACACCGGCCACCGCTCTCGCCTGTACCTGTGTTTGCTTCAGACAGCTCGACCAAGCAAAGAACAAAGATGGTAAGCTCGCCTTTCATTTATCTCTCCTTTATTAAGCAACAAATAAGATGGATTGATTGATATAAATAGAGATAGAGAGATATTGATGTATTTATATTTATTTATCAATCTGCATATTAACATATTTATATAATTATTGTCAAATACCCATTGTATTCCGGTATGCTGAAATTAAGTTGCCGTTCTTCATCATTCAGAGAGGCGTGTACATTGCCGCCGTGGTGATGCTGGCCGCAGTGCTGGCGGTGACGCAGGCCACATCAGTGCTGCCGCCGTCAAAGGACTGCAAGTACTGGTGCAAAGACAACAACAACCAAAACTATTGCTGCGGCCTTCCTCACGAGGTTTTCCCGCCCTTCACGAGTGGTGGGTTTCTGTCTCAAGGAATTAGTCGCTCTGAGATTCAGATTAGTAACATCATGAAGGACCGTGTAAAGCATAGCTAAATGTCTTGTTGATGACGCAACAGTTATGAGCCAAGAGGTTTCGTGATGCAATGTTTGGCTGCGTGTTTCCTCCAGTCTTTCGTAAATACGATTCTCACCTTGAATACAAAAATATGTGTTTATTGTTTTCAGAACATCCAGGACGGTGTCCACCAGTCCGCAGCAGCTGCACTGGAGTCAGGATTGCCGGCCCAAAGGTGTGTGTGTGTGTGTGTGTGTGTGTGTGTGTGTGTGCGCGAGAGAGAGAGAGAGAGTATCAAATGATTATATGATTATTATTGCTTTCTCAACAAAATTCTAATAAGTTTCCCCTGCAACAGTACTGTCCCCATGATGGAGTGTGCGCCTTCACAAGCAAGTGTTGCTTCGACGTCTGCCTGAAGCGTCACGTGTGCAAGACTGCTGAGCAGACGTACGGGCGCTAAGCTGATGCGCCTGAGTGCTGCACTGAAGTACCGTGTCAGACATGTCCACCAGTGTATAGCCAAATGCATCACTTGAATAAATATAATCTGAGAAACTGAGATATTTCAATACAATAATAAGCCTTAGACATGAAAGGGGATGTATAAATAGTCACAAACTTACTGAAGGTGTTTGTCCTCAGCCTGTATTGAAAGATTTATAAAACAGTTATGACATAGAGGAAAAGAATAAATATGAATATGTAAATACTTCAGGTTTCTTAAAACACCACCATAGTATGCAGTGTGTATATAAGTGTCAAGACATACAGGAAAAAGGATTCACATGAATATTGTGAAAGTTACGTACAAAGTTTTGATGATAGCAAATTAGCATGTGCCCCTAGCCACAAAAATGACATTTTGGGAACGGACAAAAAATGTCATCACAAGTTATGAAAGATTTCGGACGAAATAGAATGAAAGAAAGAAAACTAAATAATGACAAGAATCAGTGAAGGAGACGGAGTAGGTGCAATTATCCTTTTAACGAATAATATTTTACACGTGAAAATTGATTTTCTTTCATCATTGAATATATAAATAGCATTAAAAATGTAACAGTGAAAGATTTATATGTGTATATAAGCCTTTGTTCACATTTTGGATTCGCCGCTTTGCCACTTGAGTAAAACCAGAAGAGAAAAATGCTAGTCACTGATTTTAAAGTAAACAGCACTTTGCAGAATGTGGACGAAGCGAAAAGGTCAGTCAGCCAGATCCGTATGAATGCAAGACGTCCCCATCCTCATCCTGACCATCCTCCTGCTCCTCGCCAGCGTCGTGTGTCTGTGTTCTTTACGGTGTAATCCAAGTCTGTATCCAGGTTTCGAAGAGGGTTTACTGGCGTCCCCTGTGACTCCCCTTCAGTGGTGAAGAGGGTGTTTACGGCAGCGTCACCTCTTTTGTTTCCTTGAACATTGATAATTCACTTGTCAACAATTACTTTTACCTTTCTTTTTGACCTCCAGATCATTATATCTGACATCGATGGCCTAGTTTTCATTTTACATCATTAACATTTAAATTTTACCCATAAATGTGGTTGTTATGGGAGGGGAAGTTATTACCGACATTGTGTGTGAAAGTGTGAAAGTGAAAATGTTGCAAAAAGTATCGGTAACAAAACTGATTCCTACAAGACACCAAATCGCAAAGGCGCCGCATCGGAGACGGCGTGATTCATCAGCACGCGCTGGGACCCACCTGACGAATATGAACTAATGAGCATCGGGGCAATGCCATGCTCTGCACAGTTGTCAAAACCACTCAGTAGCAGCTCGTCATCCACCGCATCAAAGGCTGCAGGGAGATCAAGTAAAACTAAGAATATGGATGCTCTATTACAGGTATCCTCGACTAAATAATCGTGTACTATGGTTAACGCTGTTTCCTTTGAATAGTGCTGCCAACGTATATTCAGACTGAACAATAATATATATATATATATATATATATATATATATATATATATATATATATATATATATATATATATATATATATATATATATATATATATATATATATATATATATATATATATATATATATCTATATATATATATATATATATATATATATATATATATATATATATATATATATATATTTTTAGTGTTTTATTAGGTTTATTATCTTAGGTATTTAATTTATTTTATGTACACTTTTTACTCTTTTATTAGTTTTATATTTTAACAACATATTTTATACAATTTTTACATGTAGTTTTCTCGTTCTTAATTTATCATAGTTATGTCTGATGATGGATTAAGTCTCTCCAAAACGTTGCAAGAATAAAAAGATGTCCTACTCCGTGCTGGTGCTGTTATTATATATATATATATATATATATATATATATATATATATATATATATATATATATATATATATATATATATATATATATATATATATATCACTGCGTACATTGATGTACATCTATTTCTCTCTGAAACATTGGAATGAGAATGTAGGAGGGAGCGGAATAGAAATTACTGCCAGTAGCCTCAGATACCGTGTTTCAGTTAAGAAGAGGTGAGGCTTGGAGAGCATGTGCTCCACAAAATAACAATAAGAACGTAGAATGTGAAAGTTGCGGAAGTTAAAGAAGAGGAATTTGGATGAGCTATCAAGACACTTTTTTGGGTCTTCACCAGAAGTGGGATCACTCTGTCAGTGTTCATTCCTTACACTTTTATGTTATTTTCATCCTTGCATTTTCTAGATAGTCAACCCTTTCTTTTTTAATATTCTTTCTCCATTTATATGTACGGGAATCACATTGGCCCTTTTCATTCTCTTGGTACTGCGACCGTCCTAAGTGAGCAATCTGTTATGTCGTAAATTGGACCTATTAGTTCTTCACTATATTCCTTTAGTACTTGGCCCGATATATCATCTGGTCCCATTGCCTTTCTGCCATCCAGTGACTTCATAAGGTTTAATAAATCATTTCTGTCCACATCTTTGTTTTCCAATTATTTTAACTGTTCTTCCTCCTGTCGTCAGAGGTTCAAATTCAGACTCTTTGTTGAATATCTTTTGAAAACATTTATCACTTATCTTTTTCTCCTCATCAAATACTTGCTCATCATCCCTTATCCTTATTACACTCAATTTTTTTTATAGTTTATTCCTAAGGCATTTATAGAAAATATTTTGGTTCGTCCTTGCATTAATCCAGTATGTTCTTTTCACAATTTTTTCCTTCTCTCTTCTCACTCTTGTATATTTCTAAGCTGTTTATAACTCTCTCTGTTGGTTTCATTTTCCTTTTTTCCCAAATTATCCAAGCTGTCTCTTTTTTGTTTGGCCTTAAAACATCTTGCACTAAACCATTTATTGATACGTCTCTTCTCTACTACATAGAGTGGCACACATTCATTTACTCCTTCATTATACACCCTTAAGAAATAATCGTACTTCTCTTGCACACACTTAATTGGTTCATCGCCATGCAGTTTCTTCTACTGAAAGAAGCTTTTAATTCCTTATGCTTTGCCATGTTATAACTTCTCTTTTTTTCATGTTCTTCTTTAATGTAGCCATGACAATCTTCGTTCAGTTTGACTTCCAGGATTTCATGGCCACTTTCTCCAAATGGGCGTTCATGTTTCACCTCCCCCGATGTCATAGTCCCTTTCGTAAATATTACGTCCAATCTTGCTGGTTTATTTCTGCCTCTGTGTCTAGTTTCCGCTTTGATCCATTGAGTCATTAGGTTACTCTGTCAGTTTCAGTAACTCTCCCCCCCCTCCTATGTATTTTCATCTGCTTCAAACAACTCTCAGGCACTCCCTTGCTATTAAAATCTTCCATAAGCATTACATTTGTGGTATCATACATTTCTTAATCTAACCTTTGCACTGTATCCTCTATCATCCACTTGTATGTTTCCTTTGTCCGGTGTGCCGTGTGTCGGGAACATAAGTTACTATTATTTCCATCTTTATGATTTCGGTGGTTTCTGGACATATTTTAACTTCAAAAACTTTTAACTGCAACTAAATCATTACCTCTCCTTTTCCTCTTGTTCTGTTCTCTGTGTGTGTGTGTGTGTGTGTGTGTGTGTGTTGTGTGTGTGTGTGTGTGTGTGTGTGTGTGTGTGTGTGTGTGTGCGGGTGCGTGTGTGTATGTGTGTGTATGTGTGCGTGCGTGCGTGCGTGCCAGCGAAAGGTGAGCGAGCAAGTGAGTGAGTCTAAGAGAGAGAGAGAGAGAGAGAGAGAGAGTTTATAGACAGATAGATATTGAGATAACTTCATAGATAGACATAATAAACAGATAGATAGGTTTAATGTGCATACAATAAAGTAAATTCCACAGCTTTTCTTTGTCTCGTCATGTACGTGGACATTTTTTTTCGAGATTTTCCCACTAAGTTTGCTGCCGTCAAAGGTGTTCTTGCCTTCTGAGAATCGGATTACACTGCCGGCTCCCTCCAGGGTCCTGCTGCTCCCCGGTGGCGGCCGCGCGGATATAAGGCGGGAGGCGACAGACACCCGCCACACCGCCCACTGCTCTCGCCTGTACCTGTGTTTGCTTCAGACAGCTCGACCAAGCAAAGAACAAAGATGGTAAGCTTGCTTTCGATCTATCTCTCTTGTATTATGCAACAGATAAGATGGATTGATTGATATAAATAGAGATAGACGGATATTGATGTACTTATATTTATTTATCAACCTGCATATTAACATATTTATATAGTTATTGTCAAATACCCATTGTATTCCGGTATGCTGAAATTAAGTTGCCGCTCTTCATCCCTCAGAGAGGCGTGTACATTGCCGCCGTGGTGATGCTGGCCGCAGTGCTGGCGGTGACGCAGGCCTCATCATTGCTGCCGCCGCCGTCACAGGACTGCAAGTACTGGTGCAAAGACAACAACAACCAAAACTATTGCTGCGGCCTTCCTCACGAGGTTTTCCCGCCCTTCACGAGTGGTGGGTTTCTGTCTCAAGGAATTAGTCGCTCTGAGATTCAGATTAGTAACATCATGAAGGACCGTGTAAAGCATAGCTAAATGTCTTGTTGATGACGCAGCAGTTATGAGCCAAGAGGTCTCATGATGCAATGTTTGGCTGCGTGTTTCCTCAGTCTTTCGTAAATACGATTCTCACCTTGAATACAAAAATATATGTTTATTGTTTTCAGAACATCCAGGACGGTGTCCACCAGTCCGCAGCAGCTGCACTGGAGTCAGGATTGCCGGCCCAAAGGTGTGTGTGTGTATGTGTGTGCGCAAGATGGAGAGAGAGAGAGAGAGAGAGAGAGTATCAAATGATTATATGATTATTATTGCTTTCTCAACAAAATACTAACAAGTTTCCCCTGCAACAGTACTGTCCCCATGATGGAGTGTGCGCCTTCACAAGCAAGTGTTGCTTCGACATTTGCCTGAAGCGTCACGTGTGCAAGACTGCTGAGCAGACGTACGGGCGCTAAGCTGATGCGCCTGAGTGCTGCACTGAAGTACCGTGTCAGACATGTCCACCAGTATATAGCCAAATGCATCACATGAATAAACATAATCTGAGAAACTGAGACGTTTCAATACAATAATAAACCTTAGACATGAAAGGGGATGTATAACTTGTCACAAACTTGTTGAAGGTGTTTGTCCTCAGCCTGTATTGAAAAATTTATAAAATAGTTATAACATAGAGGAAAAGAATAAATATGAATATGTAAATACTTCAGGTTTCTTAAAACACCAGCATAGTATGCATTGTGTATATAAGTGTCAATACATACAAGAAAAAGGATTCACATGAATATTGTGAAAGCTACGTACAAAGTTTTGAAGATAGCAAATTAGCATGTGCCCCTGGCCACAAAAATGACATTTTGGGAACGGATAAAAAATGTCGCATCACAGGTTATGAAAGATTTCGGACGAAATAGAATGAAAGAAAGAAAACTAAATAATGACAAGAATCAGTGAAGGAGACGGAGTAGGTGCAATTATCCTTTTAACGAATAATATTTTACACGTGAAAATTGATTTTCTTTCATCATTGAATATATAAACAACATTAAAAATGTAACAGTGAAAGATTTATATCTGTATATAAACCTTTGTTCACATTTTGGATTCGCCGCTTTGCCACTTGAGTAAAACCAGCAGAGAAAAATGCTAGTCACTGATTTTAAAGTAAACAGCACTTTGCAGAATGTGGACGAAGCGAAAAGGTCAGTCAGCCAGATCCGTATGAATGCAAGACGTCCCCATCCTCATCCTGACCATCCTCCTGCTCCTCGCCACCGTCGTGTGTCTGTGTTCTTTACGGTGTAATCCAAGTCTGCATCCAGGTTTCGAAGAGGGTTTACTGACGTCACCTGTGACTCCCCTTCAGTGGTGAAGAGGGTGTTTACGGCAGCGTCACCTCTTCTGTTTCCTTGAACATTGATAATTCACTTGTCACCAATTACTTTTACCTTTCTTTTTGACCTCCAGATCATTATATCTGACATCGATGGCCCAGTTTTCATTTTACATCAATAACATTTAAATTTTACCCATAAATGTGGTTGTTATGGGAGGGGAAGTTATTAGCGACATTGTGTGTGAAAGTGTGGAAGCGAAAAAGCCGGAAAAAGTATCGGTAACAAAACTGATTCCTACAAGACACCAAATCGCAAAGGCGCCGCATCGGAGACGGCGTGATTCATCACCACGCGCTGGGACCCACCTGACGAATATGAACTAATGAGCATCGGGGCAATGCCATGCGCTGCACAGTTTTGAAAACCACTCAGTAGCAGCTCGTCATCAACCGCATCAAAGGCTGCAGGGAGATCAAGTAAAACTAAGAATGTGGATGCTCTATTACAGGTATCCTCGACTAAATAATCGTGTATCATGGTTAACGCTGTTTCCTTTGAATGGTGCTGCCAACGTATAGGCAGACTGAACAATAACATATATATATATATATATATATATATATATATATATATATATATATATATATCTATATATATATATATATATATATATATATATATCACTGCGTACATTGATGTAGCATCTATTTCTGTCTGAAACATTGGAATGAGAATGGACCTGGATCGGGATCGGGATATATGATGCGCAGGGCACCCGTACAGGTGCATAACATGCATATTTATTGGTTGTTTGGGGGACGGAGAAGTCGGGTGTGCAGGGGAGGGAAGTGAATCAAGTGTAATTGTTAAGTGTTGTTGTGTTGCGGTGACAAGTGATTGTGTATTTGTTTTCTGAATGAGTCTATTGTATTGCAGTCTAAAATCTGAGGAGGGAGGTTGTTCCAGTCACGTATGGTGCGTAGAAAGTATGAGTGCTTGTATGCGTCAGTGTTAGTGTGATATGCTTGGTATTTATGGATGTGTGTGTTACGAGTACGTAGGAGGGAATGTAGGAGGGAACGGAATAGAAATTACTGTCAGTAGCCTCACAAACTGTGTTTCAGTTAAGAAGAGGTGAGACTTGCAGAGGATGTGTTCCACAAAATAACAATAAGAACGTAGAATGTGAAAGTTGCGGAAGTTAAAGAAGAGGAAGTTGGATGAGCTATCAAGACACTTTTTTGGGTCTTCACCAGAAGTGGGATCACTGTCAATGTTCATTGCTTACACTTTTATCTGTTATTTTCATCCTTTCATTTAAAATGCATTTATACACCTTTCCTGGCACACTGTGTAAGCTCGTTCCCCTAAAACTGTTACAATCACAGCTACTTCCTTTTATTTTGTGTAGCGGCACAATGATTACTTTCCTCCAGTCACACGGCGCCTCGTCCTGCCCCGCCCGGCCCTGGTGCTGGACTACATGGCAACAATCCACTCCACAACTAAATCTCTTCCTTATTTCAGTTTTCTGCTCTTATGCCATCTATGCCAGGCTCCTCTCTCTTGTCTTTACTGCCTTCTCAATCTCGCTCCTCAAACCAACCTGTTCATCAAGTAATCACTCATCCAGTTCCTTACACTTCCCCCACTGCTCCATTATGTTTCGATTTCCATAGTAATCTATTATGTGGTACTTTGTCATATGCTTTTTATTAGATACAGATATACGCCTTCCGCCCATCCTTCTCTCTGCATACTATGTCAGCTACTCTTGAGTAAATACAGACCAAGTTTTTAACAAATGACTTTCCTTGTTGAAAACTAAATTGGCTGTCATTTATCATCTTTTCATTTTCCAGATAGTCAGCCCTTTCTTTTTTAATATTCTTTCGTATAGTTTACAAACAACACTTGTGAGTGAGACCGGACTCTAAATTAGTGGTTCCTCTCTGTCTCCAATTATATGTACGGGAATCACATTGGCCCTTTTCATTCTCTTGGTACTGCGACCGTCCTAAGTGAGCAATCTGTAATGTCGTAAATTGGACCTATTAGTTCTTCACTATATTCCTTTAGTACTTGGCCCGATATATCATCTGGTCCCATTGCCTTTCTGCCATCCAGTGACTTCATAAGGTTTAATAAATCATTTCTGTCCACATCTTTGTTTTCCAATTTTTTAACTGTTCTTCCTCCTGTCATATGTTCAAATTCAGACTCTTTATTGAATATCTTTTGAAAACATTTATCACTTATCTTTTTCTCCTCATCAAATACTTGCTCATCATCCCTTATCCTTATTACACTCAATTTTTTTTATAGTTTATTCTTAAGGCATTTATAGAAAATATTTTGGTTCGTCCTTGCATTTATCCAGTATGTTCTTTTCACAATTTTTTCCTTCTCTCTTCTCACTCTTGTATATTTCTAAGCTGTTTATAACGCTCTCTGTTGGTTTCATTTTTCCTTTTTCCCCAAATTATCCAAGCTGTCTCTATTTTGTTTGGCCTTAAAACATCTTGCACTAAACCATTTATTGATTCGTCTATTCTTTACTACATAGAGTGGCACACAATCATTTACTCCTTCATTATACACCCTTAAGAAATAATCGTACTTCTCTTGCACACACTTAATTGGTTCATCGCCATGCAGGTTATTCTACTGAAAGAAGCTTTTAATTCTTTATGCTTTGCCATGTTATAACTTCTCTTTTTTTCATGTTCTTCTTTAATGTAGCCATGACACTCTTCGTTCAGTTTGACTTCCAGGATTTCATGGCTACTTTCTCCAAATGGGCATTCATGTTTCACCTCTCCCGATGTCTTAGTCCCTTTCGTAAATATTACGTCCAGTCTTGCTGGTTTATCTCTGCCTCTGTGTCTAGTTTCCGCTTTGATCCATTGAGTCATTAGGTTACTCTGTCAGTTTCAATAACTCTCCCCCCATGTATTTTCATCTGCTTCAAACAACTCTCAGGCACTCCCTTGTTATTAAAATCTCCCATAAGCATTACATTTGTGGTATCATACATTTCTTAATCTAACCTTCGCACTGTATCCTCTATCATCCACTTGTATCTTTCCTTTGTCTGGTGTGCCGTGTGTCGGGAACATAAGTTACTATTATTTCTATCTTTATACATTGCTGCTAAGTGGGACTTGTAGACTGATGATTTCGGTGGTTTCTGGACATATTTTAACTTCAAAAAGTTTTAACTCCGACTAAATCATTACCTCTCCTTTTCCTTTTGTTCTGTTCTCTATGTGTGTGTGTGTGTGTGTGTGTGTGTGTGCGTGTGCGTATGTGTGTGTATGTGTGCGTGCGTGCGTGCGTGCCAGCGAAAGGTGAGCGAGCAAGTGAGTGAGTCTAAGAGAGAGAGAGAGAGAGAGAGAGAGAGAGAGAGAGAGAGAGAGAGAGAGAGAGAGAGAGAGAGTTTATAGACAGATAGATATTGAGATAACTTCATAGATAGAGATAATAAACAGATAGATAGGTTTAATGTGCATACAATAAAGTAAATTCCACAGCTTTTCTTTGTCTCGTCATGTACGTGGACATTTTTTTTCGAGATTTTCCCACTAAGTTTGCTGCCGTCAAAGGTGTTCTTGCCTTCTGAGAATCGGATTACACTGCCGGCTCCCTCCAGGGTCCTGCTGCTCCCCGGTGGCGGCCGCGCGGATATAAGGCGGGAGGCGACAGACACCCGCCACACCGGCCACCGCTCTCGCCTGTACCTGTGTTTGCTTCAGACAGCTCGACCAAGCAAAGAACAAAGATGGTAAGCTCGCTTTCGATCTATCTCTCTTGTATTATGCAACAGATAGGATAGATTGATTGATATAAATAGAGATAGACGGATATTGATGTATTTATATTTATTTATCAACCTGCATATTAACATATTTATATAGTTATTGTCAAATACCCATTGTATTCCGGTATGCTGAAATTAAGTTGCCGTTCTTCATCCATCAGAGAGGAGTGTACATTGCCGCCGTGGTGATGCTGGTCGCAGTGCTGGCGGTGACGCAGGCCTCATCATTGCTGCCGCCGCCGTCACAGGACTGCAAGTACTGGTGCAAAGACAACAACAACCAAAACTATTGCTGCGGCCTTCCTCACGAGGTTTTCCCGCCCTTCACGAGTGGTGGGTTTCTGTCTCAAGGAATTAGTCGCTCTTAAATTCAGATTAGTAACATCATGAAGGACAGTGTAAAGCATAACTAAATGTCTTGTTGATGACGCAACAGTTATGAGCCAAGAGGTCTCATGATGCAATGTTTGGCTGCGTGTTTCCTCAAGTCTTTAGTAAATACGATTCTCACCTTGAATACAAAAATATATGTTTATTGTTTTCAGAACATCCAGGTCGGTGTCCACCAGTCCGCAGCAGCTGCACTGGAGTCAGGATTGCCGGCCCAAAGGTGTGTGTGTGTGTGTGTGTGCGCAAGATGGAGAGAGAGAGAGAGAGAGAGAGAGAGAGAGAGAGAGAGTATCAAATTATTATATGATTATTTTTGCTTTCCCAACAAAATTCTAATAAGTTTCCCCTGCAACAGTACTGTCCCCATGATGGAGTGTGCGCCTTCACAAGCAAGTGTTGCTTCGACGTCTGCCTGAAGCGTCACGTGTGCAAGACTGCTGAGCAGAAGTACGGGCGCTAAGCTGATGCGCCTGAGTGCTGCACTGAAGTACCGTGTCAGACATGTCCACCAGTGTATAGCCAAATGCATCACATGAATAAACATAATCTGAGAAACTGAGATGTTTCAATACAATAATAAACCTTAGACATGAAAGGGGTTGTATAAATAGTCACAAACTTGCTGAAGGTGTTTGTCCTCAGCCTGTATTCAAATATTGATAAAACAGTTATGACATAGAGGAAAAGAATAAATATGAATATGTAAATACTTCAGGTTTCTTAAAACACCAGCATAGTATGCAGTGTGTACATAAGTGTCAAGAGATACAGGAAAAAGCATTCGCATGAATATTGTGAAAGTTACGTACAAAGTTTTGAAGATAGCAAATTAGCATGTGCCCCTGGCCACAAAAATGGCATTTTGGGAACGGACAAAAAATGTCATCAAGTCATCAAAATTGAATGAAAGAAAGAAAACTAAATAATGACAAGAATCAATGAAGGAGACTGAGTAGGTGCAATTATCCTTTTAATGAATAATAATTTACACGTGAAAATTGTTTTTCTTTAATCAAAATATATAACGAACTTAAAAAATATAATAGTGAAATATTTCTATCCTATAAACCTTCGTTCACATTCTGAGTTTTCGCTGCTTTCCCCACTAAAACCACCAGAGAAGATTTTAAAGTACATCGCAGAATGTGGTCGAAGCGAAAAGGTCAGTCAACCAGATCCGTATGAATGCAAGACATCCCCATCCTGACCATTCTCCTGCTCCTCTCCACCGCCGTATGACAGTGTTCTTTACAGTTCCTTTACTAGTCTGCAACCAGGTTTCGAAGAGGGTTTATTGGCGTCACGTGTGACTCCCCTTCAGTGGTGAAGAGGGTGTTTACGGCAGCGTCACCTCTTCTGTTTCCTTGGACATTTAAATTCACTTGTACCTCTTACTTTTTTTTTTTGTGGTATTTCGTTGGGGATGCACCCCAAGGGAGGAAGGCGGTGCATGCCGCGCAACCACCCAGACGGCTGGTAGAGAGATGCCCAATTCTTTCAAGGAGGAGGCCCAACAACGGGGCTGAGGATGTCGGAAAGAGCCTACCTTTCCACTCCCATGGCACCGGGCAGGTCTCGAACCTATACGCTCAAGCACCCCACCGGAGCGCAAGGCGGAGACTACCACGGGAGCCCCCTCTTTTACCTTTCTTCTTGACATCCATATCATTATATATGACATCGATGACCCAGTTTTCATTTTACATCAACAACATTTAAATTTTACCCATAAATGTGGTTGTTATGGGAGGGGAAGTTATTAGCGACATTGTATGTGAAACTGTTAATATAAGTTGCAAAAAGTATCGGTAACAAAACTTTCCTAAAGGACACCAAACAGCAAAGGCGCCGCATCGGAGACAGCCTGCATCAAAGGCTGCAGTGAGATCAAGGAAAACTAAGAATGTGGATGCTCTATTACAGGTATCCTCGACTAAATCATCTTGTATCATGGTTAATGCTGTTTCCTTTGAATGGTGCTGTCAACGTATAGACAGACTGAACAATATAATATATCTGTTCTGTTCGAGAAGTGCGAACAGTTGTTCAAGTATAGCGCGGTTTAAAACCTATGATAAAAAGGACAATATAATTAGTCGTATTGTAAACATCAAGTCCAGGTTTCTTGAGAAGAGGGCGAAGCACAGCCTGCTTGTTACACTGCGAGAAATTGCTCGTTAAAAATCTTATGCTGGATGAGCTATCAAGACAGCTTTTTGAGTCTTCACCAGAAGTGGAGTCAATGTCAGTGTTCATTGCTTACACTTATATGTTATTTTCATCCTTTCTTCTTCTTCTTCTTCTTCCCAGCTTTTCCCTATTCGGGGTCGCCGTTGTGAATGAGCCTTCTCCACGTATTTCTGTTGTTGGCCATCTCTGGGTTTAAATTCTTCTCCCTTAGATCTCCGTTTATGCTATCAATCCACCTTCGTCTGGGCCTTCCTCTTCTTCTATTTCCCTGCACTTCCATTTCCATGACTTCCCTTCCTACATGATCTTCCCCAACTCTTCTTCTCAAGTGTCCATACCACCTCAATCTTGACTCCTGGATCTTCTTGGAGATTTCAATTACTTTCACTGTTCCTCTTATATATTCATTCCTAATTCGATCTCTTTCATTTAAACTAATTCTATACACCTTTTCTGGCACACTGTGTAAGCTCATTCCCCTTTAACTGTTACAACTACACTTTCCTTTTCTTTTGTATAGCGACACAATGATTACTTTCCTCCAGGTATACGGCCCTGCCCTGCCCAGCCCTATTGCTTGACTACATATCTACAACATCCACTCTACAACTAAATCTCTTCCATATTTCAGTATTTCTGCTCTTATGCCGCTAATGCCAGGGGTCTTTCTTTTATGTCTTTACCGCCTTCTCAATCTCACTCCTCTCAGCTTCACCCTGAGGACATGGCCACACTGCATTTACCTTCATTCCTATTTACTGGTCACTTCCGCTCTCCCTCTCACACTCTCATTCATCATTGATTCAAAATGCTTCTTTCGTTCCTCCTTTATCACCTCATTCCTTTTTACAAGGACCCTGTTGCTTTCCTTCATCATTCAAGTGTCTTTCTTCCTTCCCCCACTTTTCACTTCTTTCCAGATAAGTTTCTTGGCCTTCAAATATTTTGCTGATATTTTTTCCTACCAAAATCCTCATCTTCGCTTTCCTTAACCAATCTTTTCACATTCTCATATCTCTCTAGCTCTCACCTCTGTCACATTTCAATGTAGTATTGTCATGTAGGTTCTTCTTTGCATCTTACCTGGGTGTCCTTTTGTGTGCTGCAGTAACTGCTTTATGCTGTATTGGCTAAGTCTGAGCATTTCCATCTTATTACAAACTGTGACTTCAGGAACTTCCTCAAACATTACCATTGTATTTGATAAAACAAAGAGGATGTACGTGCTACATAGAATATCCTTAGTCTTTCAATTAAAACTATATCTGATGTGCATTTATTCTTATGATTGTGTGAAATAACATTTAATTATTAAATAACAAGTTATTACAAATCTTATAAAAAACTTATAGCTATCATTTTAAAAAATATGAAAGGAGACAAGATGCTAATGATGAGTTTGCACTGAAATCAAGCTGTGTCAGATGAGCTGCCTGAGCCGGGCGCGCAGCTCCGGGGTGAAGAACGGCAGCAGGTGCGGCGCGTGCTTGAGCAGCAGGAGCTTTTCTTCCTCCTCCAAGATGCTTTTTCTGTGGGAAAGAAAATGAGAATACAAAGTAGTCTACAGGTTTATAAATAATCAAAAAGAGAATTGAAATATTTAATTAAAATATTTAAGAATTAATGTCTCAGAAATAGCTTCCCTATCCTTTGTGAATTGGCAGCAGCAGTTTTCATATTAAATTTTGTGATGCTGAAAGTGAAATATAATGATATTTAACCACTTGTTTTACAGAGAAATTGTCCTGATACTAAAGAAAGCTCTCAGCCAATCAATATGGGGAATATGCTAGAGGCAAATCTCCATGCAGGCCCATTCCCATCCAAAGTACCTCATGACAGGATCCATCAGCTTGCTCAACCCACAAACTCATGCTAAACCAGAAGTAGGTGTGCCCTACACTACTGATCACACCACTGCCAGGCCTCCCCATGTTAGAGAGTCCCTCTAGATCCATCTTTAGCCCTCTGAGCTCATTTGCCAGGTAGGGCAGTCAGTGATCCTCTAAGAGGCTCAGGACATTCCAGGACCCCACATACAAAGCCTTCCTTAGATTAATTAATCCTGGGCCTGTTTCCGCTGGCACCCACCCCAGCAACTCCTCGAACAAAAAGAGGGGTTATGGGGCCCTTTCTCCACCAAGATCCAGGGGTCTTGTAGGCTTTAATCTGCACCCACAGTTCTATAGGGTTCTCAAGGGTGCTGAGCACACTGAACCAATTTGAGACTGTCGTTCTATAATTATGAGCGTGTGCCAAGTCATTCAGTTTCTCAAGATGGATCAGAGTATGGATACATCTTGGGATTCTATCTTGGGCTGACATGAAGCTTAATTATTGCAACAACAAGCCTATAATCTGCTGCAAAGAACTGTGCATTCAGGAAAACCCTGCAGTCCTGAGGATCCCCCTACAATTGCTTGTGAGGAAGTGACCAGTGTCCTAAGCTATTTCTCCAGCATTGCATTACTGTGTTCAGTAGTGCAGCTTTGGCTACTGATACCAAGCACCTGCAATTCTCAGCCTTCTGGCTCTTGTAAAATTCATGAGAAAGCTGTTGATCTTCCTGGCCCCTGAGTCCTTTCAAGAGACTTATGATTACTGACCTGAGATGGTTATATGCTGATTCTTCCTGGTCTTCTTGCCGCCGCTGCTCCATTAGCTTGGCCCTCAGTGCTCGCCGCTCCTTCAGGAGGCATTCAACCAGCTGGCGGTGATCCAGCTGCCTCTGCCTGCGAGCCCTGGCCACCAGCTGCTCCAGGCGACCTTCCTCAGCCATGACCTCCAGAAGCTGATGAGAATGGCTACAGTAAGACTTTTATATATATACCATCAGAAATTTTTGCCATGATTGAATAATGCTGAATGCTTCATATTACTATTTCTTTACTTGTTATTTTCTTAATTCCTATGCAAAAACAGAATGTTCATCTGACCTACACTAGACTTATCACATCTACAGCCATAACAAGCTGGGAATACCTTAAGAGCAACTTTTATAAATGGAACTGACAAAATAGTTACAATTTTAAGACCAATGATTTATAAACACTTTATAAATAACTATTATAATCTCCACAGTCCCACAATCTAACTTAGTCATCGGCATAATTTACTGCTTGAAGCCAAAATCACTAATTCACACTCACACAAAATTCAAGTTCACACAGTGTATCTGCAGTGTGGGTGACAGAAGACACCCACTCACTGACTGGTAACTGACATGTCTCGCCCGTTTGCACTAGATACCAACTCAGCTAATGACTTGTATTAGACATGCTGAGTGAGCTCTATTGAGCCACATTTCACAGCATATTGTAATACCTCTTTATACGTTCAGGCTGCAGACAACATCAACAACAATGAGAGTGCCTCTAGGTTCCTGGGTATGGTGGGATGCATCTATCGTCTAAAGCACTTTATATATACCAATATTTAAGAAGCAATTCAATCAATAAACCTTGCAAGTTTTTACTAAATTACAAGTAAACGTAAATGTCAATTACTGTATTACCAATTTTCCATATTCTGCCTCTTTTTCTTGCTCCTTAGATTCTTGCTCCTCTTTATATCTGAAAAAGAAAAAAAACAGACGTAAGTATTGCACAGGAATTAAGTTTTACAAATTTTGCAAACCAACAATAATTAATCAAAGCCTCAGCTACAACTGAATCTACAACAGCACAAACTAATCTCTAAATATTACATTATACTGCTTGTCTTTTACTATACATGCAATACAGTATTTAGGCAGACTGACTGAACCTAAACCTTACCTTATTTGGTCATCTAGTCCTTTAAGGAGGTTGAGTCTTGCTTCCTCTCTTTTCTTCTCCTTTTCTTCAATAATTTTCCTCTCTTGAGCAGTTTTTTCCAATATCTCCAATTCCAGCTTTGTTTCCTGAAGCATGTCTCTTTTTATCTGTAAAGAATGGGCTATCAGAACAAAGACTAAAGAAATGCATTACAAATTTTTTTAAAAATTAAATGCGATAATTTTTGTTAAAGTTTGCAATGTTAATTTTCTTCACTTAACTTCATAAATTTATTTTTTCAATCAATCATTAAAATGAAGGTTAAGGAAATGTATGTAGAGGTATGTAATGTATGTATAAAAAAAAAAAAAAAATAAAAAAAGTAGGTTTTAGGTTTTCAAAACACATCCATGATGTGCAATATTTTATTTTTTAATATGTCATTACACAGTTCATGATATTCACAATAATCCGAACATGAAGGAAAATATAAAAAAACGTAATAATAATAAATAAAATGCACTAGTTGCTAAGTCTGCGCAGACAGCTTGAAAAGCTGCTTGCATTGCAGCTCGCTCTATTGGCGCTCGCCAAGATTTTTCTTATCGCTTTATTGCTTTCACTTTTCAATAAATGTAGGATTATTTTATTTTACTCCCAGGCCTATTTCCACTTCAGTTTTTGTACAAACGACATTCTTATAATTATAAAGAAAGGGAAAAGTTATAGTTAAAATACAAAATCATTTTGGCCAGACAGATGCTTTTACATGTTTTTATTTCATACGGCCTCAAATACCAAATAAATTTATGCAAAAGCTACAGTCTCTTGAGTTTGTCTGCTGTTCTCTGCACTGTCCAAGATGATCAGGGCAAAGGATGAGCAAGTCTCCTCGACGTTACCCAGCGTCTCCCCCGAAGTAAAACCGCTCCTCGACTCCACAAGCTCTCCAAAGCACTCCTTGCAGCTTGGAGAGTTTAAAGTTCAATGATATCACACAGGTCTTCAAGGGTGCCAGACACACTGAATCTATTTGAAACTGTCACTGCATATACATGAGCACTCACCAAGTCTTTCAGTTTCTCACGACAAAGCATAAAATACTTACCTCTTGAGATTCTTATTGACCTGACATTGAGCTTAAATGTTGTAGCAACAAGCCTATGGTCAGTTGCAAAGAACTCTGCACTCCGTTAAACCTTGCAGTTCTGAAGGATCCTCTAACAAATACTGTGGTCAGTCCCCTTAGGTAACTCTTCAGTATTGTTATATCAATTAAGAAGGGATTTGTTATAATTATCTAAAGATTGCAATGCCCCTTTACCCTTTGGTTCACTCACCTGCTGCTCCTCTAGTTTCTGAACAAGAGACAGCTCTCGTTGTTGGTATTCAAGCCTCTGCATCTCTGCTTTCTGATGTTCCATTTCCTTCTGGAGTTCTATCTTCACATTATATTCTTCTGCCGATCTGCAAATATGGCATATAGTTGAATTTATTTTGCTTTCAATCCCCTTCTGTGGATTATGAAGTGAAGTTACATATTACACTTTTATTGATTACTTCACCTTGAAAGATTTCTGTCTTCTAATTTATTTTCCTCTTCAAGAAGCTTCCTCAGCTGGGCCTGCTTCTGAAGGATCTGTCGAGTGTTTTCTTGGTATGCTTGCTTCTTCATCCAATGCCTACAGGAATAAGAAAAATGGTAAGATGAGGCTAAATATATTGGATTAAATTTAAAACTAAGAATAGATTATTACATATTGAAAAATTCTTGAAAAGATTGCTAAAACACTTTAGTGAGGGGCAGATAGATTAAAAGGTGTGCCAGAGAGTTATCAAAGGAAGTAAAGCAGTGGCAATGAGCTATAAAGAGGTGCATGTGGTGTGTCAAGATGGGATGGAGGAAAACAATAAAAGCATGTATGAGAAATTTAGTATGGTGTAACAGCAAAGTGTAGAGTGGTTAATGGATGAAGCATGGTGCTCTGAAGTGGTTTGGACACTTTGAGTATGAATGAGGATGACTTCATGAAGAGAGATTATGTGGGCAGGACTGAGGGAGGGAGTGTCAGGAGGAGGCCACGAGTGAAACGGATCAATAGAGTGGACGAGTATTGGAGACAGCATTGGTATGTGAGGGACTGAGTGTGCTTGGGAGTGCCAGAATAGGGACAACTGGAGACTGACAGACTGCTAGATAGAATGCCCTACACTTTATTCTGCATTTGAATTTCTCTCACTGGTGGAGAAAATTCAGAACATGAGTAAACAACTAAATATTATATGATACCAAAGGTACATATGATTTAGATAATGAAAACTTACTCTTTTTTCTCCTCTTCCATCACCTTGCTCTCATCCACCTCAGCCATCATCTCAACCACTTTCTCAGCCTCCGTTTTGGCTTTGTTGGCTTCCTTTTCATTGATCTGATCCTTCAAGACCTACAAGTAAAGTGGTGTTTTTTTCCCTAATACAGAAAATATAAATGCCAGTAGCAACTTAAATATGGATATGAATCCTAATAAAATGTTTGAGTACATAAATTCAATAATAATACTTTCCCTCTGAGTTTCCTGTATTTTGGCATGTTGGTCAGCCAGAGTCAGGGTTGCAGAAAGCTGTTCTTCTTGGTCCATCATCTTCACCAAGTCAGCATATTCTCTTTCTCCAATCTGAGAGAAACAATCAAGAGATGTTCATCATCAAAATTATCACAATCATTAATGCCAGTCCTTTAACAAAAGAGCTTGCTCTGCAATAAGGCAATTACAGAGAAGTTAGGAATAATGAGGAATACGTCATTTAAATACTCAAAGACAAATGTTGAGGTTCTTGGGAAGAGAATAAGTTATAGCATTAAAATTACAGCTGATGGTAAAATGCAACAGAGATGGATGCGGGTTTTTTTTTTTTAAATCAGCATGCTAGCTGTGGTTACTGTCATCTTATTAGCTATCTATCCCTGGGATGACTAGGTGCTCCACCCTTCATGAGCTGTGAGCATCATTTTAATGCAAGAGACATCCATGCACCTCTAAAAAAGGCATCTAAAAAAAAAAAAAAAAAACCCTTACTTTTCTTAATTTCTCATGAACTCCTTTTTCAGCGATGGCTGCCTTGTTGTCACGAGTAACCGCACAGGCTTGAAGTTTTGACTCCAATGCTCTCAACTCTGGACTGGAATTAACAATCTGCTGCCTGAAATGTATTTACAGAATAAGGTTTGTTACGTATATATTCCAACTCTTTACTAAGACGTGTGACTGACATGTCTCTGCTCAGGGAAGTGGCTGCCCTGTTTTTGCAAGGTCTCTTATTCCCTGCATTTCACAGGGTTTAGTATCAGCAAGGGCATGCACCACATTAGACTCAGAAACAGCCCGGCATTTACGTCACCAGGAATTGCTAGCAGGCTCCTGCTATAAGCAGATATTTTCTCTGTCAAGGGCAAATTAAGGTGGAAAGAATATAAAGTTGCTAAATAAATGTAGAGTGGAATAAATGAATATATATGTTCGTGCTCATTTCCATTTACTGACAGGCAATGAGAAAAGGATATTGAATTATATTCTTCTCAGAATTTGAGTGACACTTACCATTCAGTGCTATTTTTTTTCAGTATCTGAATAATTATTTCAATTTAAAAAACTTAAACAAAGTTGAAATCAAACTGTTGTTATCATCATCACTGATGATCTGATTTTCTGGCTCAACATTGAGTTAAAAGTGTCCAGGTGACCAGATTAAAAGTGTTGAAGAGTAACCCAGAAACATGCCTCATTTTCTGTATTATAAGGAGCTGCATTTTGTTTAGTCACTTTATATGAGACATTGGAAATATTAAGATGTCTCAAGGATTGTAATATTTTGTATTTTTTATAATTTTTACTTGTTTGGAAATTATTTTGTAAGCTTCAGGTGCATTCTTTCAGCCCTCACAGGATTATTACAATAAAAGATTTGATTCCTGTGACAAAGAAATTCACATATATACTATTTTTGACAAATTCCTCAGGGTAATAAGAGCAAGATGCACATTAAGTGTACAGATGTAAACATTGTTATAAAGAAATGTCATGAAATACAAATATTATATATGTACGGTAATCAAAATTTAAGGAAAACAACCAGAAGCAAATAATGATTTCTATAAGCAGACGAAGCTTAACTGTCAGATTTAAGGAGGTACAAATAAATGGTATCCAGCCAAACATGACCAACACTTAAAAACATTTTTTGCAATGTTAGAATGATTTAATGATAGACAAGGAACTCACATGGAAAGTGCACTGAAGTTAGGGAGGATAATTAAGGATTCATAAAATCAACGACCTTCAAAAGCATTACCTTAAAGAGGCGTAGTTCCCAAAATGTCTCTCCATGGTGTGCCTGACATGGAGTGGCTGGCTGGTTAAACCTTAACTTGATCTCATTATTTTTGACCTTGGATTCAGTACCTTGAGGGAACAAAGCCTGCTTCCTTAGTCACTGAAAGAGCAATAAAACTTTAAAGCCATCAGGAGAATAGACAATATGTATTTTGAAGCAATCAGTACTTATGTTTGAAACCTAGGCATAAAAATGATTAGTAAAGGTTTGTGATTGAAAGCTGCAGCATATTTTCTAAGCAAACTGACTCTCGCTCTCTCTTTATTGTATGAAAAAAACAATTTAATCAAGAGATTCCCATTAGTAATAAACCTACAAAGAAAAAATAGCGGTAACACAAAATTAAAACAAAATGGTAGTTCTGATGTTTTGATAAAGTCAAATGTGTTTGCTAACTGTGGGAGCAATTTTTAATAACACCATATATAACTTCAATATGGAAAGATCTCAAAAATAAATTAATTCACTAAGATTAAAACTTTGGCACACTTGAAAGCCAACGCCAAAATGGTGAATTGTCAAACTAAATATGAATTTCAGAAATCAAAATCTTCCTGTAATACCAGTTTCTGAAAAGGCCCCTTCAACAGAGCGTCACACCTGCACCATATCAGCAGCGCCAGGTTACAATAATAGTTACAATAAGTTTCTTTCCTTAACAGCGATATGGGACAATTTACCGTTTCACCCAACCAACGATTTTTTGACGTGGTTCATGTTTTTCTGGTGATAAATGTTACTAATTTAGTGGCGATAAGTTGCCATCCATCAGGTTAAGGTGGAGTTCTTTTAGTTTTGGAAGACTCAGAGTGGCGTGTGTGGGGTTAATGGTGGGGAGGTCTTCTTCTTCTTCTTCGTGGGTGTTTTATGGGGCTAGTTAGGCTGTGGGCCCACTGTTACTCTTCTCCTGCGTTTGTTTTTGTTTTGAGCGGTGCTTGGCCTTGGTCTTGGTCTTCTTCTTCCTCTTCTTCTTTTGACCTGTAACGCTTTGTATCGCTTCTTAGGTCCTCCTCCTCTCGTTCCTCCCTTCTTCTGGTCCACTTCGTTAGTTATTTTTGTTTCTCTTGCTCTTGCTGTACAGGTGACCCGTTGGAGAGTCAGGCCTTAATATCGGCACAGCCTGTAAAAATAGAAACAAAACAAGCAGTATCCATTACAAATCATCCTATTCTCTATTTCTTACACACCACATCTTTTCCAGAAAATTCTTCATGGCTTCTATAATTCTCTCATTTGCCTCACCACACAGTCCCAGCAGCAGCAACATCCATTCCCGCTCTGTTTTTGCAATTAATCCTCCCATTCACATCCCAGCCCATCTCACTCAGTGCCACCCTCATCATCTCCGTCCTTTCTCTCTGGTACCTCCCACACATCACATGCGCGACAGTTTCATCCACATCCCTGTCACACATCTGACACACTTTGCTGCGGGACTCAGACCACCTGTAATTTCTTGCATTCACATTCATTCACCGCGCCCGAGCTTGGAAGAGATCACCACCCAGGCTTCCATCATACCAGCTGACACACTGCGGGGCTTCCTTTTCCCCGTACTACTCCAAAGTACTCTTTCGCTCCATCGCATGTTTCCACCTCCTCAGACCGTCACCTTTCACTGCACTGTCTATCTCTCTCTTCCACTTTCTCATCCACTCTCGGACCACACTGCGCTCGAGCTTGGAAGAGAAGACCACCCCACTTCCCCTCCTCCCTCCCCTTCCCTTTCCCCTATATCCACCACTCAACCCTCCATCTCCTATGACCTCCACTCTCCCCACTCAAACTCCACACTCTCCCCACGCCCACTCCCCCACCTCCCTCCCATCTCCCCATCTCTCCATCCCTCATCTCTCGAAGCAGAATGATTGATGATTACTGTTAGGTGACACAGCTGTTCATTTCGCGAAGTGCGGGCATATAAACTTACAGACAGACATTGACAGACAGACATATGGACAAACGGACAGACAGGGATACAGTAAATAAAACTTCATTATGAATTATAAGCTAGAA
Source organism: Eriocheir sinensis (assembly GCF_024679095.1). NCBI lineage: Eukaryota > Metazoa > Arthropoda > Malacostraca > Decapoda > Varunidae > Eriocheir > Eriocheir sinensis. The sequence goes on from NC_066549.1 coordinate 2,279,849, forward strand.
TTTGTTTTGCGGTAAATTTAAAGACACTAAGCTGAAAACATATACCTTCTCCATAAGCTGCAGGTAATTAATTATAAAGGAATAATAGCAGGATACAGCGCAGTCATAAAACGGTATCGACCCGGGTGTGGGGAATGAGGGTGAGCCATAAAACACAAGGCACCTCTCCCTCCGAAATTGACTTCTCTTTTGTCCACTCAACCCAATTTGCTTTTGCAGGAGCAGCACTGAGCGGTCTTTTTTGTTTTTTTTCCTATTCCCCCCCCACACCCCCACCCCCCTTTGAGCTGTGTCCTTTACTGTAAAAAAAAAGTAATTAAGGGCAGGTGTGTGAAAAGGTAGATACAGTGGGCTATCTTATGTTCTTCCTAAATGTTCCTTGCCAAATGACAGGCGAATCCTGCTTGTCGGCGCATCTCATATGGAGGGAAATGCGATGGGTGAACGGCAACAATTAAACAGATTACTGAATGTGTATAGTTAGATATAATGAACATTTAAACACACACACACACACACACACACACACACACACACACACACACACACACACACACACACACACACACACACTTGTATAGATAGATATAGATGAATAGCTAAATAGATAGATTGATAGACAGATAGACAGAGATACCTAAATTCTTTTGTCGTGGTAATTTAATATTCCTCAACTAATCCGCTAAAATACTAAAGGTGATGAAGAGCATAATAGTTACGTTCTTTACCTCATTTTCTGTGGTGTTAACTCTATAGCAAGTTAAATATCTGGCCTCAAGTGCATTGCCAGGTCACCGACTAGGCTAGAAGTGAAATGATAGCTCTGGCGCGGGGCAGTCCAGTAGTAGGCGTGGGATTGCCTTTGTAACGGCTCCCACTTATGTCTTATTTTTGATTCTTGATTATTGATTGGCGTTGTTGATTGGCGTTGTTGTCTTTTAGTTTTGTTCAGTAAATAAATAAGAAAAAGACCGGTTATAATTTCTGGGGACGTATTTGGCCGCTGTTTTTATACCTACGTCCTGGAGTGCCATTTCCCGAGAGTTTCCCGAGGTTATTCTTTAATACCAACATTTTTTTTTATCCATTTAACTTAAAACCACCATCCAAAATGTAAGGTTTATATAAAAGGCTTGCCAGATGCCTTAATTTGCATCCAAAAAATGAAGGCATTCCAATACTGTTTTAGAGGGTATTAAAGTTCCAGAAGTGATTACAGAACCCGATTACACGTGCAAACACAATTAAATAAAATAAAATAAAATGTGCAAATGAAGCACAAGTAAAATAAAGATTAAATACAAGCAAAAATGTTGGCGACATAAATGCGGGCAACACAAAGCCACTCTTTCATAATGCTATCGACACATACGTTGTCACCTCCATTTGGTTCTATAATAATATAAACAAACTTGGGTGGGACAGATCTCAACAAGCAGTCGAGAGAAGACACGGTGCCCTGTCGAAATTCATGTATGTATTCAGGATGGGATGTCTCACGATACGGGATGTCTGACGAGACCACATCGGGGCTCAATTTCCGGGCGGTTTGATAGGAAAAAAATATATATCCTGAGTATATCAATTTTTCAAGTGCTTCGAGGAGTGCCAAACACCTTGTGCAAACACATAAATAGCTAACTGCATCTTCTTTTTTTTTTTTTTGTTTGTTTGTCCGCAGCGTCATACGAAGATGGAATGAGAACTACCACCTATGAATACAAGCAAATCCACCCACAGTCCCTCCAAGTATAGATGGCCACTTAAGGGGTGGCCTCACTCACAGCTGCGCGAAGATCGTTTGATGAATAATTCCTGCCGGTTCTGATTGCTCTGAAGACCGAGTGTGATAATTTTGATTGCATTTTTACGCACACACACACACACACACACACACACACACACACACACACACACACACACTCACTCACTCACTCACTCACTCACTCACTCTCTCTCTCTCTCTCTCTCTCTCTCATTATTTCTCTTGTTTTTGGATCATGGAACTCTTTCTCAATCTATCTATCTCCATCTATCTATCTATCTATATCTATCTATCTGTATCCATCTATCTCTCGCACAAACTTTCTTCTCAATTCATGATAACAAACCTTTGATGTAATTTTGGTCGGTCTCCATGTATAGGTTAAGGGAAATGCATAATTCTATATTTACGATTAAATACATATATACTACAGTCTAAATAAGGGTCATCAAAGAAAAAAAAGTGCCGTCGTTGTTATTTTTTTGTCCTACAGGTGTGCTTGTCATTGCAGAACAGGTGCGAAGCGAAGCGGCTCGTTGTCAGCTGCAGTGAACACTTGTACATACACACCTGTTCGTTTATCCTTCCTCCCCGGCTCAGTATTGCTCACGTTCTCACCTCCGCCGTAAGACTTCCTCACTTTCTTACTCTCGGTTCTTGTGTTATAGTATTCCACGCGGCCTAAATCCCAGTGAAGGTTTGATATCATCCCTTTATCCAACATTTATTCCTGTATCCTTCCACCCTGGCATAAATAATCACTACTTCACTTTCTCACGCTCGGTTCTAGTGTTCCTAATATCCTAATTACTCATAAAACCCAATCAGTGAAAGTTTGATGTCACTCCATTATCCAACACTTGTTCCAGTATTCTTCCACTTCTGCTCAATATCATTATCAGACACTACTCGACTTTTTCATTCTCGTTTCCAGTGTTCATGATATTCTACTTTCTCATTAAACCCCAATCAGTGAAGCTTTGCAACCATTCCGCCGTTTAAACTTCTTCGTATATCCTTCCACCTCGGCTCAGTATCATATAATCAAACAGTATTCCTCCTTTTCATTCTCGTTTCTATAGTGTTCATATGTTCTACTTACTCAGTGAAGTTCTGATACCATTCCACCGTCCAACACCTGCTTCTGTGTTCTACTTTGGCTCAGTGTCATAATCAAACACTACTTAACTCTCTCACTCTCGTTTCCAGTGTTCATAATATTCTACACTCTCATTAAACTCCAGTCAGTGAAGTTCTGATACCATTCCACCGTCCAACACCTGATTATGTGTTCTACTTTGGCTCAGTGTCATAATCAAACACTACTTAACTCTCTCACTCTCGTTTCCAGTGTTCATAATATTCTACGCTCTCATTAAACCCCAATCAGTGACGTTTTGCAACCATTCCGCCTTTAAACTTCTTCCTGTACCCTTTCACCTCGGCTCATTGTCATAATTAAACACTATACCTCACCTTCTCACTCTCGATTTCAATGTTCATAATATTTTACGTACTCACTAAAACTCCTGTGAAGGTTTGATATCGTTTCACCGTTCCCACGCGCGTCAGAAACACACAATAACGCGTGACAGGTGTGTGTTTGTGACAATTAAACCATCACGGCCGCTGCGAGGTGTGATTTATTGCAGCGCGGCCGTTATTAGCAGGCCAATTGCAGCCCGCGGTGAGGTGACGACTGGCTGGCTGTGCAAACTCTCCGTGTGTTGAATTCCCATTTTCCGAGAACTGCCAGGAGTGGGAGTATCCTAAAAAAAGGTATATTTGGACCCTAGCCTGGAATTGGCGCAGCCGTTTTATTTTTTTCGTTAATTAGTAATGACATGCGAAATTTGTCTGGACGCGAAATATTTCCCTGCGTATATTTGATTGCAACCAGTGAATGATTTATGTCTTCTCTCATGCGTAAAATCACTAAGTTCTTCAAGTCGAGTCTGAAATAAGGACATTTTTATATTGAAAGATTAGTCATGTTAGCAATGACTCATCTTTTACAGCACAATCATGGTGCAGAATCCTTGTCAAACTATCACTAGGCTCATAAAACTATCCCCGGCTATACGTAGTAACACAACTTTTATGTTACAAAACCTCTATCATATGTGTGTGAAGTAAGCCCCGAGAGGTTTGAGGGTATGGATCCTTCCTTAGAGCCAATTTCACAGTCCAATTCGGTGGCTTTGTAATCGCCCGAACTTGACTATTCATTCTCCCGCACTCCTTAATGCTTAGGCTTTCAATGCGACAACAGATACACAAGGGATTTCCCATACGGTTTCGTCAACTTTCTTAACTTAAACCTGACCACCGAAACACTACACAAGGAATTTTCGAAGTCTTTGGTATTAGTTTGGAGACTTTCTTACCCATCATGGCGAAGTGTGAAAGTGGCCCTTAATCTTTTCCAGTACGCAGACGAAGGCCATGAAGGGAGGATTGCCGCGCCGAGTAACACGAGTCTTCGGCTACGGGTCTCTCGGGATACCGGTGGATCTTGAGCAGGAGGAAGACTTCTGTAGGTGAGTAACCTTGGGAGAGTGGCGAGGAACAGTAAAGTTTTGTAATGTGTTTGTTTTGTGTCGTATTGGTATGCTTGGACTCGTTTAGCTGTTTTTTTTTTTATCTGTTTACCGATCAATCATATATGTCTCTTTCTTTCTTGCTTGCTAAAGTATTTGTTAAATATTTTTTTTTAAATTCTCAAAAAATGAGTGGGTTTCAAGGTTGGGAACTCAAAAATAGTTTTTTTTCAGTGTTTTTTTGAGAATTTATTCGATTTATTATCCTTTCGAGTCGGTTTTTGAGCCTGGTCGCTTTTTACAATATATAGCCCTTTCAGTTTGCCGTCGATTGATACCAAAAACATTTCTGTAGTCCCGGAAATAAGGGTGTTGTGGCGATTCGCACCAAAGCGGTTGATTTTCCAAAATTCGCGGCTTAATGACAGGGCTGGGGTGAGTTTCCGGTCCATAGTGTAGGGTTCACCGGTACTAGTAATTTTATGCTGACTTACAACTGCATCAAAGCCAGACATGAAAGTTTAGGATATGTTACAAAGATCGTACGTATTATGCTTCTCAGAAAAAAATCATAGCATAGAAAACCATCTCATGAAAAATAACCAGAAAAATTAACTCATATTAGAAAAGAAATAACTCATCATAATAATAAGTTGACCCTTTCAAGCTCACAGTGTGGTGCTGGGGTGTCAGGTTAAAGGCCGCAGAGGTGGTCTCCGGCACGGTGACGCTCTCGCTCGTCAGTGGCTCTGTTGGTATGCTGCCCCCGACTTCTATACTGGGCCCGGGTTCGTATCCCGCTACTCTATTCATATCGAGGCTTTCCACCACGTTATTGTCGTTTCTCTGAAGAAGATATATATTTAGTTGGGCATACCAATAAACTTATAAATAATTGATAACATTTCCAGTAAACCTCCTGTGCGTCTCTAAACACCTAAGTGCTTCAACCTTGGGGCATTCAGTGACTCTAATTGAAGGTGTTTTGATAGGTTGCCTAAGCTGCTGTGTCACGGAAGGACAGTTACCCTAAGGCATGGGGAAGGCTTCTTACCCTTACAGTTCCGTGCCTCAAGTCCGGGAGGGAAGCAGATTACTATAATTTCTTCCTCCCATCCTCGGCTCCCACCATTACGTACCAGCAACTCACGCGGCCCAGGGACATAATGGCAAACTTTGTAGCTTCCTGTTGTTGACTCATAATCTCTCTCTCTCTCTCTCTCTCTCTCTCTCTCTCTCTCTCTCTCTCTCTCTCTCTCTCTCTCTCTCTCTCTCTCTCTCTCTCTCTCTCTCTCTCTCTCTCTCTCTCTCTCTCTCTCTCTCTCTCTCTCTCTCTCTCTCTCTCTTCTCTCTGTGTCCCGCCTCTTGGGCGTATGTGATGGGATGTGAGATTCCGCCCAAACCTAAAGATCCGTTAATGTACAACTCCCAAGCTCTTTCGGGGAAGGCACTGGCGGCCATTGAGTCCAGCACGAGCTCAGGCCATATGTGAATAACATAAGTTTTATATATAACATACACTTTAAATGCTTTTGACTCCTGAGGTGTTGGTGTTAGTGATAGCGTTAGACCGGCGCTGTTCTATACTCTGACTCTGTGGCCCGCGGCGGGGCTCTGATGTTAACAATTAGGGAGCGTGATGAAGCAAGGCTAACCCCGGACGGAAACATAATCCTCTCTGGCCTGACTAATGAAGCGGTTTCGGGAAAGTGGGTCTCCTTAACATTCTTTTCTATTTATTTTTCAAAGTCGTCCATCCTTGGTGTGTAGCTTGTCTCTGGTGTCAAGGGATGCACTCAAGCACCTTCTAATTGCATGTATTAATGTATCGGGGAACGCATTGGGTGTAGACTGATACAAATACGTTACTATCGAGTGTGGAAAAGGACTGGCTGGCCTTCATCCATCTCCACAGGTCTGCCTCTCCTCATCTTGAAGGGTAACAGGCCTCCTCATCCTCTTCCTCTCCTTCCCCGTCTTCCCCGCCCCATGGCAAAGGTGTCAGGTTTTCGGGGTTAGGTACGTTGCTGGGTATCGCGTGGCTGTTACCCGCGGGAGACCGGCCGTGACGCGCATGACAAAAAGGCAAAGGATATCTGCGCGGGGCCTCGGTGCTCATACTTATCGTTTAAGGCAAGACTACGTAGATAGTATTCAGTTGATGGCTTTCCCTCGTGCTCAACAGCTGTACGGTCATCAACACTACACTGGACCCGTTTTTTCAGACGCTTTCGGCTCTCACAGCAATTTCCAAAGGTCACAGAGGAGGTTATTCGGGTCCTCATGAATTTTTCTTCACATTCTTGCTGCAGGAGCCTTGTCAAACTATCGGGAAGCTCATAAAACTACCCATAAAAACACCCAAACCCTCTACGAAAGCCTTACCATTTTGTGTGGGTGTATGCCCAGAAATGTTGGCGAGAATGGGTGCTGGTCCTGAGTCTTGAAGGGTGCTACAAGCCAACCGCCGGGGAATGGCTTCCCGATGAATGGCGCCGCGGTCGAGGCACCCACAACATACGGATCAGGTGTCAAGGCCGGTGCCGCGGTGCCACCCTGCCCGTGTGGCGCCCGTGATGGACTGGTAATGGCGATGCCGCGGAGGGCCGCCACCGCGATGGAGACCACATGTGCGTGTGTGAGACTGTTGTGTGGTCGTGAAGGGGCGTCTCTTTGCTACATGTTGGTCAAGGATTTCCACGCGGCCGAACTTAGGAAATAATCTTAACCCTATAAAGAGGTTTGCCCTTGGCTATTACTTTGGCAGTTTATCCCTTTTAATATCACATAACTAAGATTTTACCTACTACACTGTGGAAGATTCAAGATATATCAAAATAGCGTAAATGTTCTCCCCAAAAAAGTTTAATCCAAATTCTAGTCTTCTCATTAGTATCTCAAACTTGTACTTTTGAGGAACCAGATTGTCGTGTGAGGTAGTATGGATCACTTTTGACTTGGCCGGAATTAATGCCCGTTCCTCTTCTTTGTGTTAATTAATCAAGTGATATTCGAGTGAAAAAATGCTTCAGTCGACTAGTGACGAACTCCCACGATAACTCAGGGCAGGACGGAAGGAATGAAGGAAGGGGATAGGAGGAAGATCGGGCAAGCGTGAATCTGATTGAGTGAGGACAGGAGGGTAATAGGAAAGAAGGAAAGAGCAGAACAGGGAACAGGTAGGAGAGGAGGGAAGGGTTAGGGCAGGGCAAACGTGAATACAACCGAGGACAAGGAAAGAAGGACGAGAGAGAAGAGATGGGATAGCCTCGGTGTGAAGGAAGTAAAGACATATGTGGATGGTGTTCTGACGATAGTGAGGAAAGAGTCGACAGGATGAAGAACCAGAACAGGGAACAGGTAGGAAAGAGAAGGGTTAGGGCAGGGCAAACGTGAATGCAACTGAGGACAAGGAAAGAAGGACGAGGGAGAAAAGGTAGGAAAGGCTCGGTGTGAAGAAAGTAAAGAGAAATGTGGATGGTGTTATTACGATAGTGAGGAAAGAGTGGACAGGATGAAGAGCCAGGACATGGAAAAGAGGTAGAAGAGAGAAGAGTAAAGGAAGGGAAAACGTGAATGCAACTGAGAGCAAGGAAGGAGGAGGAAGGAGGAAGAAAACATATAACAGGTTAGGTGTGATGGAGGTAGTGACGCTGGTGGAGGAGAGGCTGACGAGAAGGAACTACAGGACTGGAAAAAGAGATAGAAGAGAGAAGGGTTAAGGAAGGATAAACGTGAATGCAACTGAGAACAGGGAAGGAGGAGGAGGGAGGAAGAAAATATATGATTGGCTGGGAGGGAGGGAAGGAGCAGGACAAGGAAAAGGGGTAGGAGAGGGAAGGATAAAGGAAGGTCAAACGTGAACGCAACTTATAGGACAGAGATGGAGGAGGAGGAGGGTGAAGAGGAAGAGGAAGAGGAGGAGGAGGAAGAGGAGGAAGAGGAGGAGGAGGAGGAGGAGGAAGAGGAAGAGGTACTACATAGGCTAGGTGTGAAGGCATTAGTGACATAGGTGAATGGTGTTAGATAATAAAGAACACCGAGAGAAGGCCTATATTTGTACTGAAAGGGAGGCGGCAAAAAAAAAAAAAAAAAAAAAAAAAACTAAAAGATAAAAAAAAAAATCCCGCAAATATCCCTGGAAGATCTCTTACGTCATAGTCGCAGGAGAGGAAGATGATGGATGGCAAGAAGAGGAAGGAGGTATGCCCGGTGTCTGCGATCGGTCCGGCAGGTTACGTCGCTTCGGCAGATGTTAGGGAGGACCAGAAGAAGCACTGACAGGTGTGTGGCGTGAATAGCTACTTAGTCACAAAGGGCTGGGGCCGGGATAGACTTTAGCGGGACAGGGTTACGCTGGATAGGGTTACGCTGGATAGGGCTAAGCGGGATAGTGTTAGAGCCGGATAGGGTTAGGCCGGATAGGATACACACACACACACACACACACACACACACGTCGGAAAACCCCGTTCCTTTCCAGCCTCCCTTCTCCCCGTTCCGACGTCTTCCCAGCACTCTTTCTCGATCTCCCTTCCCCCCCTTTCTCCCCCTCACTCTCTCACCCTCCGCCCGCTAGGTGAAGAGGAGAGGGAAGAGGGGAGGAGGGAGGGGGAAGCCTGCCTGTCCTTAAAACAAAAGAGACCATTAGGAAATTTTCTTGTCCGTAGGCAGCAGCACCTCCAACACCGCTCGCTCGCTCGCTGCTGACATTTCTGGCTCATCCGCTTCCCCTGGCCTGTGTGTGTGTGTGTGTGTGTGTGTGTGTTGGCTTCGTTGTTGGTGTTTGTTGTCAAGTTATAGTAATCGTTGGTTGTTGTTGTTGTTGTTGTTGTTACTTGAATCGATTTTCGTGGCTTTGGTTGTCGTGTTGTTGTTGTTGTTGTTGTTGATGAAGATGAGGATGTCCTTTTACGGTTTTCATTGTTCGTTTTTTTGTTGTTGTTCTTGTTCTTCTTTTCCTTCTTGTTTTGGTTCATGTTCTCGTACTTTGTTTAATTCTACTTGTCCTCCTCCTCCTCCTCCTCCTCCTCCTCCTTTATTTTTTTCCTTCCTTCTCTTCCTTTTCTTCCTTTTTTACTTCTTCCTCCTTCCTTTCCTTTTCCTCCTTCTCTTCTTTTCCTTCCTACGTTTCATTTTTCTCATTCTCTTTTCTTTCCTCCTCTTCCTTTTCCTCCTTTCCCTCCTCCTCTTCTTCGTGCCTCTTCCTCTTTCCCTTGTCCCTCTTCTTTCATCGTATTATTTTTCTTCTTTTCCTCTTATTCTACTTTTCCTCCTCATTCTCCTCCACCACCTCCTCTTCCTCGTACTTCTTCCTCTTCTTCTTCACCCTCCTCTTTCTTCTTCTTCGTATCATTAGTTTTGTTTTTATTTTTCTTCTTTTCCTCTTATTCTACTTTTCCTCCTCCTCCATCCCCTCCTCTTCCTACTTCTCATCGTTAACCTTTGTCCCTGTAACATGCCATTTCCACCCACCTCAGAAGACGTAACCTCCCCGTGCTCTCTCTATACATACAGTTACTTCTTTTGCTTACCAGGATTCGTATTCCCAAACACTGCACACTCTCGCTACGACTGTTCTCTAAGACAGGACAAGTCGGGTTCTCATGAGTGGTCTTACCTTGTTCACGGCGCAGAAACCTTGTCAGACCCCAGGACCGTCAAACCACCATCCATGAAATCACAACAGCTTTACGAACCTTAACATGACGCAGTGTACTCTCCTTTTGTCCCTGTAATAAGCCTTCACCAGCCACTTAAGACATACACACTTTTAAAACCTTCCCGTGCTCTCTCTGTATAGTTTAGCAGCTTCCCTTCTCAACCAGACACACCTCAGCCTTCACACCTCCATGGGCAGCTCCCTTTGTCCCTGTAATAAGCCTTTACTATCCACATAAGACATACTCGCTCTTTAAACCTTCCCGTAATCTCTCCTTATAGTATAGCAGCTTCCCTTCTCAACCAGACACACCCTAACCTATACATACTTCCACGGGGCAGCACATGACGCACTGTACTCTCCATTTGTCCCTGTAATAACCCTTTACGACTCAGTTAAACAGACACACACTCATTAAACCTTCCCATACTCTCTCTGTATAGTATAGCAGCCTCCCTCCTCGCTCAGACATGTCCTAACCTACAAACCTCCACGGGGTAGCACATGAAGCACTATACTCTCCATTTGTCCCTGTAATAACCCTTTACGACCCAGTTAAACAGACACACGCTCATAAAACCTTCCCACACTCTCTCTGTATAGTATAACAGCCTCCCTCCCTGCTCAGACATGCCCTAACCAGACACGCCCCAACCTCTACACCTCCGCGGGCAGCTCATGACGCACTGTACTCTCCTCTTCGTGCCCCTTTTCACCCCTACCGTGACGCAAGGGTCGCGCAAACAGTCACGTCCGGCAGTTATTCTTCTTGGAGACGTAGGTTTCCTGATGACCACATCCTCCCGTTTTCTGATCCCGGACGCACCGTTGGGAAACCTGGCTAGCCGCGTCCCGGATCACGAGAGGAGGCATCCTGGATTTCGGAGCCGAGGATGCGCACCCTGTCAGGACCTATGCCCACCCATACCGACACGCGCGCAGACTTACACACACACACACACACACACACACACACACACACACACACACACACACACACACACACACACACACACACATATCTGGACTTCGAAACCGACGCTGCACACCGGACTGCACACCGATAGCGACGTCCACGCACACACTTCCACGCTTACACACACACACACACACACACACACACACACACACACATTCAGGGATCGGCCAAACTAACTCCTTGGGCCGACATTCTCGTGTCTGTACGTTTGTTCAAAGAAATAATAATAATAACAATAATAAACTATATACCTTTGCTCCAAAATAGAGAAAGTTTTAATTAGTAGATGAATGTTGTTAAATTAGATCGGCCTTTCTAGATTTTGATAATTAGTATAGCGTTAAGAGACAAGGTGAAAAATTTGCCGACTTTTGCAAGATAAGTTCATTGTAAAGTGTGACTCATAGTAAGTTATTTTCTGTCGATTACCAACATCTTAGTCTACGGGACTGCTGGTGCTCTTTTACGTATCACAATATTAGCGATTGTAGCGGAATTATTTAGCCCTCATTCTTGAGCATAGAGGGAGGACTGATGAGTGACGGTAAACTTATATCTTTTCACAGTGATGAGAGATGTCCGATGCAGACGCCTATTTGAAAGATGTAAAGAAGAAAGCATTCGTTGTAAATTACCTCATTTATTCAGTCATGCAGTTAGTTTTCTAGTATTCTTGTCTTCTTATTTCTTTCATTTCTTTCTTTTTTTCTGCTTTTCTTTTTTAATTGCTTTCGCCCTTTACTATCAACCTCCTCTTTCTTTTCTTTCTTTCTTTATTCTCCTTTCCATCTATTTTAACTCCTTTCTTCGTTTACTATCGGGCTTTTTTTCTTTTTTATCCGTTTTTTTCTTCCTTTCTATTTTTCTTTCTTTTTTCTTCTTTCTCCCCTACTGTCTTTTTCCTCACCCTTTTCCTATTTCTCTTTTTCCTTCCTTTCAAGTTTCATCTTTCCATCAATTTCTATCAACCCTTTTCTACCTTCTTTATATATATTTTTTAATTAACATTGTCTCTTTACCTCGCTCTTTCATCCCTATATTTTCTCCCTGTTTCCCTTCATGCCCCCTATACCCTTCAGCATATCTCTCTTGGTGAGGGAGGTGCGTTTAATTAACTGTTCAGCACACACTCAAGGTTGCCCCATTGGCCCACACATTCAGAGGCTCTTCTTGCATGCAGCGCGCGAGCCTCACCAGACAGCTGCGGCCTCGCCTAACTTGGTCCCCGACTCTCGCTCGTTTGCCTGGAATATTTATACGTCGGGTGTCATTGAAGTGATTTATCGGGTAGCAGTCAGTGGTGCGTCCTTCTTGGTTTGTTAGTGTTCCTGTGGCTACCGTGGAGAAGCTGTTATCTACTGCTTTGTCTTCTGCGTTTGATTCATTTGTTCGTTTATTGGCTTATCTTTATCTTTCTGGTTTTCTTATTATCTTGTGGTTGCTGTGGAGAGTCTGTTATTGTTTTGCTTTCCGTGTTTCTTATTATTTTCTTTCACTTACGCCTCACTTAGTCATTTATTCGTCGTTGATTTATACATTCGTTTGTTTGTTAGTATATTTTTCATGCTGTATCTTTTTATTCGGGTCTTCATTCAGTAACAACTCTAATTCATTTTTTCCCTTTTTGCTTTCATTCTCTTGTTCCTTCTTGATTTCTCCTCTCCTCTCTCGTTTTCCCCCTCTTCTCCCGTTCATTATCAACTAATTCATGCATCAGTTCATTCATTTATCCAGTTAGTCAGGTATTCAGTTTCCCAATATTTTTCTTCTTTTTTCTTAGTTTCATTTTTGCTGCCAAGTCACGGAACATACCAGTCTCATGGCAAGGGAGTTAGATGCATTTTTTCTTGTATAGTCGAAGTCTTTGTATGGCTATCGCATTACAAACTTACTAACGTCATCAACCCCACCCTCCTCCCCCCTTCCCTTCGACCCCCTTGCAGAGACCGGATGAATGAAGGGGTCCCAACTCTCCATCTTTCCCCGATATGAAAGAAGGGACGAAAACTACAGAATTCAGAAGGAAGCAAGGAAGGAAAAACATAACTGAAATAGAAAAAAAAGTAGAAGAGAAAGACAAGACGCTTTATCTGGTAATTCAAATATTTATCCGTCGCAAGAAGTCCAGGAGTTAAGTATACCACTGGAGAGTGTGGCCAACATGCATATTTAATCAAACGTTTGTGCCCCGGGGTAATGCGTAATGGAGATGAGCACCAAGGCCACGCGCAGCTGTATCGCATGCCTCCAACTCTTCTCCTTTATTTCATTCAGACGCGGCCACCAGTTAGGGAGTGAGGGAGGCGTGCAGCGGTAGAGTCACCTTCCCTCTGTGCTGTCCTCTGCGTCCTCTGCCCACAGATCAAACTTCCCTTCCGCCACACGACTCTATAGACTGAATGGGCGGTCAAACAAGGCAGGTATTTCCATCCATCCCCATGTGTGCGTCATTGTTGCCATGCTTGTCACGATTGGGCGAATGGTATATACATCAAAGGTTTCACAATGTATACGTAATTCACATGCGCGCTCACACAGTCATACATACACACACACACACACACACACACACACACACACACACACACACACACACACACACACACGCACACACACAGCAATTATATATTTAACTCCTTGACTTGTTGCGACGGATAAATATTTGAATCATTACCAGATAAAGCGTCCTGTCTTTCTCTTATTTAATTTTTTATTTTTATTTTTCTATTTCCGTTTTCTCTTTCCTTCCTTGCTTCCTTCTGTATTCTGTATTTTTCGTCCCTTCTTTCATTGCTTCATTATCCTTTCTTTCTTTCTGTTTTCAGCGTTGCTCGATAATGAAAACAAGATTGCAAATTGTTTTTAAGCAAAATACAACTTACAACACATTTATGTTAAACAAATATTTGACATCCAGACTTTTTCGATCGTAGACTTTGTTAGCCAGTTTCAATACGTGTACCTTTCCAATTACTACTTTTATCAGTAAAAAAATTAGTCCTCCAAAAATTTCAGCTAATGTAATAAAATGAGATATTGCCAAAATAAAATACAGTGGCATATTTTTACAATAGTTCACTTCTGTACATTACCCCAGTGTACCAGAGCAAAGATTCGCCTGATAAGAGTGCTAATAGGGATAGTGTTTCAGTGTGTGCAATTTGTAAAGTAAACTCTACATGCTTACTACACCATGGACTACAGTACATTGGAGCTTAGTAACGCACAACCTACTACCACTGAAACGAGGCTCCGCTTGGGAAGTGTATAGGATGAACGCCAGCAGGCTCCCGGGTCTTTAAAAGCACTTAGTTATGTGTTGAGTACGAATTACGGGAAACATGAACTAATGATCGCTACGTTGCCGGCACTCAGGCGCGCGTGTGTATATTAGAGAAAAAAAATACACCAAATATTATCATTATGTGTGTGTGTGTGTGTGTGTGTGTGTGTGTGTGTGTCATCGTGTACTGCCGGGCGGGAGGGGGGCTCGGGTGACAGGACTCCGCCTCGTCCGTCTTCACTCTTCCCGGAAATCGAACTCGGGATCTCTCGGTCGTGAGTCGAGCGCGCTAATTACAGCAAGATGGAGCTCCGTGTTGGCGTGGATGTGTGCTGTAATTATTGTTATTAATTATTTAACTCCAAGCGTTCTATACATAAAGATAATGAGATGGCGAATATTGCACGTTAATGTAATGAGAATTCCAAGAACAGCAATAACAAGAATAGTGACATTAATATATACAACATACGTATAAATTATTCATGACCAGAGATGCAATTTTAATCCCCGGCAGACTTTCTCCTTAACGATGATAATAATAATAATAATAATAATAATAATAATAATAATAATAATAATAATAATAATAATAATAATAATAATAATAATAATAATAATAATGATAATAATGATAATAATAATGATAATAATAATAATAATAATAATAATAATAATAATAATAATAATAATAATAATAATAATAATAATAATAATAATAATAATAATAATAACAATAATAACAACAATAGTAGTAGTATTATCATTAATAGAATAGTCAACCAGACATTTGCAACAATAGTAGTAGTATTATCATCGGTAGAATAGGCAGCCAGACATTTGCCGTAGCGTGCGTAAGCCACTCCCGGTGAGGCGTATACGGGAGGCGTAGAAAAAAAAAAAAAAAAAAAGCAGCAGCCTCGGAGTTCCCATCTGATGAGAGAGAGACCAGAAATGTCCCCAAGTCGGACCCAACTTCTGGTGACGACCCTGAGAGGTGAACACTGGAGCCCCTTCCCACGGCTGTGTCCATCTTGCCATGACCTGAACGCTTCCCAGAGGAGAGCATCGAGACACCTACCTCCCTCATCAATATCATAACCTCCTTTTCGGCTTATTTATCGTCTTTACGGAAGCAGCACTGTGGATTTTTTTTTTTTCGCCTCAGAGCTGCCGCCTTTGATGTAATATAGATATGTTGGTAGATAGATAGGTAGATAAATAGATAGATAAATAGATAGATAGATAGATAGATATACAGACACAGATTGACTTGCTATTATAATCCTCAATGATCGTAGTAGTAGTAGTAGTAGCAGCACCAAAAGTAGCAGTAGTAGTAATAGTAGTAGCAGTGGTAGTAGTAGTAGTAGTAGTAGTAGTAGTAGTAGTAGTAGTAGCAGTGGTAGTAGGAGTAGTAACAGTAGTAGCAGTGGTAGCAGTAGTAGTAGTAGTAGTAGTAGTAACAGTAGTAGTAGTAGTAACAACAATAGTAATAGCTTCAACAGTCAGAACAACAAGACTAACAATGGCAACAACATGGTATAGTTAGTAGTATATATCAAGTGTATGGTATAGTGTAGTGTAGTGTAGTATAGTGTATAATAAGTATGGTGTGGTAGTATATGTAACTCGAGCGGCGGTGTCAGTGGCGGCAGCAGGGTCAGGCGGCAGGGGGCAGCGGGCACACAAAGAGAGGACCACTGTGAGCGCCACCTTCCCCCCTCATCCCCTCGGCGCCTCGGAGCCTCGGGGGCCGTGCAAGGCGGGTCCTGGCAGCGTCACCTGAGAAGCTGGGTTAAGGGAGGTCATAGCGGGAGAAACTATGACTTTCTAGGTCGTTCCGAGAGCCGTGTGACCCTGCCTGACACACTGCCCCACTCTTTCTCTCGCTCTCTTTGTATCTTTCTCTCTCTCTCTCTCTCTCTCTCTCTCTCTCTCTCTCTCTCTCTCTCTCTCTCTCATCCCGTCTTCACCCGCCCCTTTTTTCCCTCTTCCCTCATTTATCCATCTTTGCTCTCCACTTAGCCTTCTTTACCCTTCAATTATCCTTCTTTTCCCTTTATTTAATTCTCTTTCCCCTTCTTTTTCCCCTCCATTTATCCTTCTTTGCCCTCCTTATTTTTTGCAACAACAGAAATAGCTCAAGGGCAAACAAAAAAGACAAACACCGAAAAGGCTCACTAAGCGCTGCTCCAGTAAAAGTAAACATAGCGAGTGACCAAAAGAAAGGCTCCATTTCGGTCAGAGAGGAGTTCAAGTCATAGGGAGGGGGATGTACAGACGAAGGAAAGCCGGTCCAGTATTTACCAGTGAGAGGGATGAAGGAATGAAGATGCTGGTTAACTTTTGCATCAGGGATTTAGATAGAATAAGGATGAGCAAGAATATAGAAAGCCGTGTGTTGCGTAAAGGGTGGTGGCATGGGGTTAGTAAGTCCAGAAGAGCTGTCAGCATGGAAATATCGATAGGAGACAGAAAGAGAGGTACATTGCGTGATTTAGCTTTCTTTGCCCTCCTTCATTTAGCCCTTATCGCCCTCATCCTTTCTTTAGTATCACATCCACTGCGCAATGTGTCCCAGTAACCCATGCCTAGAAATAGCATTGACATAACATACAAAAATTGAGTTTATAGAAGAAAAAAAAATTGTCTGCACCCACCACGATCTCAAGGTCTAATGTGTCAGAGATGAGTTCTGAGGCCACGCGCAGCTATAGCAAAAATAAATAACTTGTGCGGTTTTACATTATTACAATCATCACGCTAAAGAAATTATAATGGGTGGTGTGTATAAACCTCAAAATAACTAAGTAATCCGAGGGCTGGGACGTCCGAGAATTTCCTGTTCGGTCTAAAGTGAACATTATACACACTTGGAGAATAATGCGACTTTCTCTTGAATAATCCTGGCCTCGTTACGTTAAAGAAAAGTCTTCTTCGGAGTAATCTTAAACTAAATATATATATTATTTTTTTTGTGTGTGTGTGGGTATGTGCACAGTATCCTCGCGTCACTTAAATTAACTTTGAACTTGGTGGTGAAACTCCGCGGCCAAACCTGCTCCTCTTGTGTGCCAGAATTCCTTGAGTCCGTTACAGACAGACAAACAAAGGCAGAAGCAGAAGCAGATAAAGGGACAGACACACAGAAACAGACAGACAAAAACGCAAACAGAGACAGATAGACAGACAGAACTAGAGAGGCAGAGACACAGAGAGACAGACAAATAGACAGAGACACAGAGACAGAAACAGAGATAGGGACAGAGACAGACACAGACAGACAGACACAGACAGACAGAGGCACAGAGACAGAAACAGAGATAGAGACAGGGACAGAGACAGACACAGACAGACAGAAGCACAGGCATAGACAGACTGAGACATGGACAGACACAGAGACAGAAAGGGACAGACAGAGACACATAGAGACAGAGATAGACTGAAAGGTAGAAACACAGACATACAGACACAGCGAAAGAGACAGAAACAGACAGACACAGACACAGAGGGAGACAGAGAAGATAGTATAGGACGTCCATGTCACTGATTAAACCTAAAAAAACCTCATACAATAGAGCAAAAGAAATAGATAGAGACAAACAGACAGACAGACGGACGCAGAGAGACAGAGACAGAATAGAAAATATCGAACACTCACATTACCAAACAAACCCTCAAAGTCTAACACACTCGAGGAATTAAAAACACAATTGCAGGATGGATTGTAGAAAGGAGAAAAGAAAGCACAAAGCGAGAGGCACACACACAGGCGTCTAGGTTACCAGGTTAGCGTACAGTTCATCACCCGCGGCTCCTCCTCCTCCTCCTCCTCAACCGCACCATACAAGTAACATCCAGCAGCCTCTCCTCGCTAATCAGGTCACCCGTTCCTCTCACTTGACTGATGACCGAACCGATTGACACCACTTAACGGTTCCTCGGTACCCTTAGTGATTAGCGGCTTCGGTACTGCCTGACTGTATACTATAGTGGGTGTGGATTGATGGGGGAGGGTGCTATGTGTATGGAGGTGGATGGACGGGTGGAGGGTTAATGTGTCTGTGTGGGTGTGGGTGAGTGAATGGGTGGGTGGGTGGATGTTTTGCGTGAATGGGGGAGGAGAGGTAGTAAACTGGGATCGAATTTATGCAGTTATTATGTTATGTTATGTTAAGAAGCTATTATGTTATGTTATGTTAGTAAGCCGGAAAGTGTCGAGGTTTAGTTAAGTGATCCCTTCTATAGGTGGTTAGTGTAGTCTGTCTGGCGCGAGGATGATTTTTAAGTGTTCCTCTTTGTGCTCGTTCAAGCCCTCTCATCTCTGTAAGGTTCAAGGGTGAAGACCAAACGGGCAAGACAGCATAACTTGGGTAGTATGAATGCTTTATATTTATACACAAGGATACACAAAAGAAATAAAGATACTACAAGAGATCAGAATAAAACAACTAAATAAAGAAAGTGATAATGATAACAGTTGACGGTTTATTGGAGCTGAGAATATTAGATAAACAGAAAAAAAAATGGTTACAAAAGGCCTACACATGGCAGCTCCTGAAGAAAAAGATAACTAAATAACGAGATAATGATAACAGTTGGCGGTTTATTAGAGCTGAGAATATTAGATAAACAGAAAAAAAAAAAAGGTTACAAAAGGTCTACACATGGCAGCTCCTGAGGATGGGCTATTCACCTGATTCTCTTCTCGTCCATAAATACCCAAGACCTCGATTTCAGGTCTTCAGTTATGTTAGCCTCAACTGCATACCTGTTCCACTCGTCCCTTAAGCTGTCCGTCAACCAGTTCTTGTCAGTTCCCTTAATTCTTGAACTTGAATTTATCCAACTTACGGTACATTCAATGCTGCGTGTTTTGACGTAAGCTTTTGATATAATTACTTCGTCTAAGTCGCCCTTGTAAATCCCCTTAATCTTTCTTACTCACTCTCTTTCTCCCTTCTGTTCCCTCTCCTTCTCTTCCTTTTTCACTGTCTCTGTTTCGTCTGTCTGTCTGTCTGTCTGTCTGTCTGTCTGTCTGTCTGTCTGTCTGTCTGTCTGTCTGTCTGTCTGTCTGTCTGTCTGTCTGTCTGTCTGTCTGTCTGTCTGTCTGTCTCTCTCTCTCTCTCTCTCTCTCTCTCTCTCTTTCCCAATCTAACACACACACACACACACACACACACACACACACACACACACACACACACACACACACACTCACTCACTCACTCACTCACTCACTCACCTCCCTACCCCAACACCCACACACACACCCACGCACTCACACACTCCTCGTCCCTCGTCCGAGCATCATGACCTGGGCTGTGTCATCGGTAGCAGCCTCAGCCAGTATCAGGAAGAGCCACCGACACACACCGGCGCGAGGCGAGTCCAGCGGTGACGTGGAAACAGCCAACAATGGGAGGGTGCCGGGGGAGCGAGTTCCGCCTTAGGTGACACGTACAGACTCACACACACACACACACACACACACACACACACACACACACACACACACACACACACATACACACACGAGTTTCCTGCATTTAGTTTTTACTTGATTTTTTTTCCGGTGATTTTTTTCTATTCTTTTTGAGGGTTTGGTTTTGTATATGAGAGATAGATAGATAGATAAATACATAAATAGATGGATAGATAGGTGTATATATAGACACACACACACACACAAACAAACAAACAAATAAACAAACAGACAGAGGTACGATACACAAGTTTGACAGACAGATAAATAAACATACAGACAGACACACAGATCTGCCCCCCATCCGACCAAATCTCCAACCGACCGACAGACCGAGATAGATAGATAGATAGATAGATACATACATACGTATATACATAGATACATAGATAGATAGATAGAGAGAGAGAGTAAGTCAGTCAGTCAGTCAGTCAGTCAGCCAATCCAACATCATGAATTCTGTAAACAAAACAAAACTTACAAAAACAACAACAGAAAAAAAACAAGCAAACAAACAAAGAAAGAAAACCACGATTTGACACGGTCATAAGAAGGAGGAGGAGAAGAAGAAGCAGATTCGCGCATGTGTAGAAGCGTTGAAGACGAGCACTGCAATCGGGGTGGAAGGGAGTGCGAACGGAATCAGGGAAAACGGGAGGGATGAAAGGGGAGGGGAGGGAGGGAAGGGGAGGTATGGATAGGTGACGGGGGGGAGGAGGGGAGGGGACCGTCCACCAATGCTCCGCTCACCTGTATATTACGGGGCCACTCGGCAGTCGGCACCCAAAGCACTTCTTAGTTGTGTGCCGACATCGAGAGGAGGAGGACGTGTCGCTTCCACCCCCGACACGCTCACACACACGCACGCGTCTCGCCTCTCCTCTCCGCGCCACTCACACACACCCTCCCTCCGCCCTGTGTTCCCCGGTGTGTTAAGGCTGCCGCTTCCTCCTCCCTCACGCGACCCTGTGGAGAGCTGACCCTTGCCTGAGCTTAATCTAGATGAGCCGAAGTACGAGAGTTTGGTGAAAATGCCTGAGCGAGTAAACCCCAACAAAGCGGAGAGTCAGATGACGCTGGCCAGTGCTCGAAGCGTCTCCGATGAAAAGTAAGTGTGTTTGTGTGTTGGTGGGGGAATGTTGTAGGGTGAGTGTATTGTGTGTGTGTGTGTGTGTTTATGTGAGGGTAGGGAAGGGTCTGAATGGTACCACGTGGGGTTGTATAGCGTAGAGGTTTAGTTTAGTTCGGGTTTTAATTAATGAATCAACCTGTCACGTGTACTACTTCTGGTACTCGAGGTCGCCGCCGCGTTAATGCCCGAGTTGAACGTGGCGCTGCCCTGCCCACCGCCACCCCGCCGCCGCCGCTGCCGCTTCAGATACCCATAGTTCAGGGTTCAGTTGGAGAGAGTTGTAACAGAATGTATGTCTATCTCTCTGTCTGTCTCTCCTTTTCATTCTATCTATCTATCTTTTTCTCTCTCCAAGCTCAGTTGAAAACGACACAATTAGTTTAACGAAAAATGCCAAAAAAGTTGTAATTTCTGACCCCGAATCGAGCCCAGCGTTTGGATTGACATTTACGTTACTACTCGGGTGGAAAACAATCACTGCTGACATTTATCTTCATGGAGTAGGAGATTTAGCTGTGGTAGTAGTGGTTGTGGTTGTAGTGGTAGTGATAGTGGTGGTGATTGTGGTGGTGGGTAATGGCATGTCTTTCTGTGTCCATCAAAACCACCCCGTTTTCAATTTTTGGTGGTCATTTTTTTTTTTTTGACGTCTCAGTTGACTCGGTTGCATATCTTGTATTATGTCTTGCCTCTTGTTTCCCGTTAGTGTGTGTGTTCGTGCATTGCATTGGTTCGCCCGTTGCGTCACTCCTTCGGCCAGTTATTACGGAGGGAAGAAAGTGCTACGCCTGGTCTCGTCGAAGCCAGTATACCCGTTTAGTTCAGTTCAGTTCAGTTCCTTCACCTCTGAGCTTCTACTTTCTCCCGGCCTTCTACTACTCTCCCTCTCCCTCCTTACGGCCTACTCCATCTCCTCCTCATCCACCTCCTCCTCCTCCTCCTCCTCTTGGCCTCCCCGACCCCGGCTTCCTCTTTCTCCTTCTCCGGTTTTTTCTGTCTGGTCATCTCAATAGGCCTATGTTTTTTTCTCCTTCCTCTTCCTGCCTCTTCTCCTCCCCTCCTCCTCCTCCTCCTCCTCCTCCTCCTCCTCCTCCTCCTCCTGCTCCTGCTCCTCCTCTTTTTTTTTCTTCTTCATAGTCCTCCTTCTGCTCCTCCTTCTGCTCCACTTCCTCCTCTTCCTCCTCCTATTCCTCTTCCTCTTTCTCCTCCTCCTCCTCCTCTTCTTCTCCTTCTTTCTTCTTTTCTTCTGTTCTTCCTTCTCCTCTTCCTCTTCCCCTTCTTTTTTCTTTTCTTCTGTTCATCCTTCTCCTCTTCCTCTTCCTTCTCCTCATCTTCCTACTCCTTCACTCCCCTCTTCTTAAAATGATGCTAATAGTAATATAACAATGATAATATTTTTCCTTCCATTATTTTATTTCCCTTCACGTCAACACAATAGCTGATATAAAATGAGCTTCTAACATATGCGCCCTTTAAACATTGCAAAGAAAATGTCAGTCTATCATTTTACTTCTCATCGCTCTCTTTGTTGGTATAGTTTTCTTTTTCACTCCAAGAATTCACTGATCGATTACCTTTTTTCAAGACTCAGGAGCAGTTTTTAGTCTCTTTCTACACCGAGTCTGCGTTTGCTTTGTCTTTATTTGTTCTTTGTTTTCTTGTCACTCCTCCCCTTGGATCAGAAAGTATCAAGCTGGATTGTTTGAACCACTCGGCAGCCAGCGTCAAACCGGTTCTTAGTTGCATGCTGACACTATCGTAAAATATCAAGAAAGCTTTCACACACACACAAAAAAAAAAAACATAGGTAGTCTAACTCGTAAATAACAATAGCATGAATAACATAAGCCTTATATTATATTGAATCATAAATAATAATATCTCGGTAACAAAAGTCTTATATGACATTCAATAACAAAAAAATAACCAAGAAAAACAAAACTCGTAGACTGCATTCACACGCACGCATTCAGTTAATTTGTAGCAACGAGAAACTTAAAACAGCTGCGAACAGAATCTCATCATGAAAGTTCACTCCCTCCCTTCACCTCGAGAGCGGCGCCCGAGGCATATATGCATAACCAGAATGAAAGTCACCAATGAGTGCTCTCCATTTGCTACTTTCCTTTTGTTCCTTTCACTTAATGTTTCCTCCGAGATTGTGCTTCGTAATAACATGTTCCATTAACTTTTGCTTGCTCACTCAGTCTCTCTGGAAGTATGTAAGTGAGAATCGATGCTTTCCCAGGAGAGAAGAAAATATATATATAGTAACAGAATAGAGAGGTCGAGTAAACAGCACAAGATAGAGATATAGAGGGATAGAAGGGGTTTGAGGAGGGCAAGCAAAAGGGTATAGCAAGATATGGAGTAGTGGAAAAAGAAATGAGGATAGCGTCGATGCTTTCCCAGAATAGAGGAAGACATATCCAGAGCAACAGAATAGAGAAGTCGACTAGATAGGATAGAACACGGAATAAAGAGATAGAGGGATAGAACAGAATAGAGGAAGGAAAGTGCAGTACAGAGGAAAGTATATAGAGGGATAGGATAGTGAGATCAAGTATTTAGGATAGAACACAGGGAGACAGATGGATGATAAAAGAGGAGAGAACAGGATAAAGAAAGGCAAGAGAAAGGATAGAACAAGATACGGAGCAGTGGGAAGGGATAGAGATGAAGTAGAGTAGAACTGCACAAGATAGATCAAGGAAAGATGAATAGAATAGCGAGATAGAGTATATAGGATAGAGCAATAGATGGATAGAAGAGGAGAGAACAAGATAGAGGAAGAAAGAGTGAAGAGGAGTAGAGGAGGAGGAATACAGAGTTCAAGTAGATAAGATGGGGCGTAGGATAGATGGATAGATTGATAGAAGAGGACAGAGGGAGACAAGAAAAAAGACAGACGAAGATTTGAAGCACTAGAAAAGGGAAGAAAGAAGACAACCCGTGCTGCTGTTGAGGCCTCTAGTCAGTTAGTTTGTTAGTTCGTCTGTTCCCCTCGTCACCGTCTCCGGGAGGGATGTTTAAGCCGTGTATTGGACGTGGCGTGTGTCTTCTGCGAGGTGACGTTAAGCTGTAGGATTTGACACTTTTCCTTGTACCGTAATTTTTCACATGAAGGCTCATCTTTTGCTTCTTTCTTTCTGTTTATCTATTTGTCTTTATCCATCTTTATCTATATGTAAATCTATCTATCTATCTATTTATCTCTCTCTCTCATTCTTTCCCGGGTTATCTTCCTGGTTCCAACCCCTTTCCTTTCTCTATCCTGCTCTATTCTTTTTTTTATTTTCTTTTACTCCCTTTTTTTCTTGTACCGTAATTTTCTCACACGAAAGTTTATTTTTTTGCCTCTTTTTGTATCTATGTATCTATTTTTTCCGGGTTATCTTCCACCTTTTCCATTTCCATTGTTTCATATCTTCCTTTATCCTCTCATTTCCTTTCCTTTGTCTTGCTCTGCCCGTCTATCCTCTATCTCTCTATCCTATGCACTATCCTATCCTGTCTGCTCTCTTTATCCTTCTCCACTGCTCCATATCTTTATTCTCTCACTTTCCTTCCTCTATCCTGCTTTATCCCTCCATTCTTCAATCCTCCTAGTCTGTTTGCTCTGTCTATCCTGCTCTTCTATATACTTTCCTCAGTCTTCAAACTTTCTTCCCAAACTCCATTTTATCTATCACTTTCATTACCACTGTTTAATATCCCTGAACCTTCGCCCCCTCTGTCCATAGTCTTAGCTTTCTCTGTGCATTGGTAGGTCTAGCGTTGTATCTCCCAACTATCTATTCTTGAACCATCGCCCCTTCTGCCCTAGTCTTAGTATTTCTTATGTACTAGTATGCCTGACGTTGTAGCTCCTTCGGTTGCACGTTCCTGAGCTGTTGCAGTGTTCAGTACCCGGTATAGGTTAGGTTAGTTAAGGTTAGATTAAGAAATATAATATAGATACCGATTTCAAGAGGAGGGTATCAGGACACCTCTCCTCCCGAAATTGACCTCTCTTTTTGGCCACTCCTATTTACTCTATTCGGGAGCAGTAAGTAGCGGGCTTTTTTTTTTCATTATTATTTTTTTTCACTCCTTGAACTGTCTCCTGTAAAAAAAAAAAAAAGATATATATAATGTAAAACAAAAAATCGTTAATATAAAGAATCGAGACTCACAAAAATCGGGAGAACAAAAACTGTGAATGATAAAGATCGTGACAAGTAAAATTGAATACGAAATATGGTGACTCGAAATTAATACTGTCAGTAACAAAACTCGTGAACAGTAAATATAAAGACACTCAAAATATCAGGAATGTAAAAAGGAATCGTGGCGCAAAACTCGTGAATGTAAAAGTTGACATTAAATTTTAGATCATGGATAACAGAAAAAACATGAATAACAAAAAAACATGAATAACAAAAAAACATGAATAACAAAAAAACATGAATAACAAAAAAACATGAATAACAAAAAAAAAACATGAATAACAAAAAAACATGAATAACAAAAACCGTGAATAACAAAAAATGTGGATAACAAAAACCGTGAATAACAAAAAACGTGGATAACAAAAACCGTGAATAACAAAAAACGTGGATAACAAAAACCGTGATTAACAAAAACCGTGATTAACAAAAACCGTGAATAACAAAAAACGTGGATAACAAAAACCGTGATTAACAAAAACCGTGAATAACAAAAAACGTGAATAACAAAAACCGTGAATAACAAAAAACGTGGATAACAAAAACCGTGAATAACAAAAACCGTGAATAACAAAAACCGTGAATAACAAAAACCGTGAATAACAAAAACCGTGAATAACAAAAAACGTGAATAAAAAAAAACGTGAATAACAAAAACCATGAATAACAAAAACCGTGAATAACAAAAACCATGAATAACAAAAACCATGAATAACAAAAACCGTGAATAACAAAAACCGTGGATAACAAAAACCGTGAATAACAAAACCGTGAATAACAAAAACCGTGAATAACAAAAAACGTGAATAACAAAAACCGTGAATAAAAAAAACGTGAATAACAAAAACCATGAATAACAAAAACCGTGAATAACAAAAACCATGAATAACAAAAACCGTGAATAACAAAAAACATGGATAACATATAACAAAAAACGTAAACAACAAAAATCGTGAATAATAAAACCCGTGAATAACAAAAACCGTGAATAACAAAAACCGTGAATAACAAAAAAACATGAATATCAAAAAACGTGAATAACAAAAAACGTGAATAACAAAAAACGTGAATTAAAAAAAACCGTGAATAACAAAAAACGTGGATAACAAAAAACGTGAATAACAAAAAACGTGGATAACAAAAAACGTGAATAACAAAAAACGTGGATAACAAAAACCATGAATAACAAAAAACGTGAATAACAAATAACAAAAACCGTGAATGACCAAAATCGAGTAAGATGAAAAAAGAATCCCCCATAATTAACAAGTACCAGAAATCATAAAAAAACTATCATAAATAACAATAACAAAAATAAGATTAAAAAGCTAGATAATGTATAGTAAATAACATCACGAGTTACTAAAAGCGTACACAAAAAAACAAAAACAACCCCCCCCCTAAAAAACAGTATAATTCCTAAAAATCTAAAGAATAACAAAACTAATAACGTTGACAAGATAATCCCCTCCCGCTAACTCGACACTTCGGGCGTCACCTTGAGCCTCTTCCTTGTTGCTGGTGATACTAATTGTTGATCACAGGTGTTAAGAGGCTCTTAGCTAGTGCCGGCCAGGTAATGGCTCCCAGACACCTGTTATTAACGCTGGGATGCTCGGCGTGGCTGGCCCTCCCTCCCCCGCGACCCTTCCTTCCTTCCTTCCCTCGCCCTCCTCGAGTTAGGGAGAGTGATGTTGGTGCAGGCGATGGGATACATTACTCTGTTGTTTTGTATTTTTAATGTACCATATTAAGTAATGTAGCTCCGGGATGCTTGGCTGGCCCTGCAGGCGATGGGATACTTTACTCTGTTCTTTTCTATTTTTAATGTACCGTATAATGTAAGGTATTGTCCTGTCATGCTTGTTAGTTAGTAGTTCCGGGATGCTGGACATGGCGTGGCTTTCCCCGCGACCCTCCTCCCTTCCCTCACCCTTCTCGTATTACAGGGAAGGCTGATGTTGATGAAGACGACGGAATACTTTACTCTGTGTTCTCCCGTATAATTACTGTACCATGTTCTGTACAATTTCGTTCTGTATTATTTGTATATACTATGATACAAATGAGAAAAGTCAAGTCCCATTCTAACAGCCACAGCAAGAGAAGAGTGGCCAGCATCCCTTCTTTTCTTTTTTGGCAACGCATAATCAAGGAAGAAATGAAACGCGTGACATTACTTTGGGTGCTCTGTCTTGTCCCTTAAACTGTGATGTACGAGAGACAAGTCAAGCCCTATTCCGACAGTCATGGCGAGAGAACTGGACAACAGCCTTTCTTTACTTTTGTGACAACGCATAATCAAGGAAGAAATGAAAAGCATAACATTACTTTACTCTCTTTTGTCACTTGCACCAAGATAAAAGAAGGAAAAGTCAGTCAAAGCCCTATTCTGACATCCATGGCAGGAGAACTGGACAGCAGACTTTATTTGTAGACAACGCATATTCAACGAGGAAGTGAAACCAGCGACGTACGAGTTTTTCAATAAGAGCACAGACCACTGAACAACAACCACGTAATATAAGACCAGACAAAACTAGCTTAGGGGAGGGAGGGAGGGAGGCTGTTGAAAAGACTATCTCCCCGACCTTCAATTGAACTCACTTGATAGGGAGGGATGGCACGAGTCTGGCAGGGGAGTTGACTTACTACTGTGAAAAAGAATCTAATAGGTTGATGAACGAATGGTGAAAACTTGGTGGTGATGGTGGTGAAGCTTGTGGTGTGTTGGGGAGGGGTGGAGAGAGAGAGAGAGAGAGAGAGAGAGAGAGAGAGAGAGAGAGAGAGAGAGAGAGAGCGAGAGAGAGCGAGAGAGAGAGAGAGAGAGAGAGAGAGAGTTCATGCAGATCTTTTTTTTGTGTGTGTGTACAGCAAGGGAAACAGCTCAAGGAAAAGAAAGAAACAAGAAAAAAATGTTGGTCGAGATGTGAAGAGTTCGAGTCATTAGTATTTCGAGAAGCGGATGATAAAGAAGGCGTTTAGGAAAAGTAATAGCATTGGCCGTGATGGTGGTTTCTGTGGTTTTAATGTTGGTTTGAAGAAGGTGAAGAGCTGTTACCATCACCACCACAACAACTACTACTACTACTACTACTACTACTACTACTACTACTGTTGGTGGTAGCAAGTGTTCTAAGTGCTAATCGGTTCACTGATAGGCGCTAATCGGTTCATGGATAGAGAAAATCATATCTGTCAGGGTTAGCGCTCAGAACACTCGCTACCGCCAACACTACTACCACTACCACTACTACCACTACCACTACCACTACTACTACTACTACTACTACTACTACTACTACTACTACTACTACTACTACTACTACTACTATTACAGGCTCAATCACAACACCTTAAAAAAACACAATAACGCTACCAATTACCACCTCCAACACTAACAACAACAACAACAACAACACCACAACTAACTAAAACAAACAAACACTAATTGCACGTCGTTTTCTATACTAACAATGATTATTTTTTTGCCTCTTTCTTCCTCCTTTTGCTCTTCCTCCTCCTTCTTCTCCTCCTCTTTGCTCTTCCCTTCCACCTCTCTCCCTCTCTCTGATTGCTTCTTTCTCCCTTCCCTCCCTGGCGGCCTTGAGACTTGCTGGAGAAATGAAGGGAATAAGAACATAAGAATAACGGGCAGATGAGACCCGGAGCAGACAACAGGAGGTGCGAAGAGGTACTCGAGTGAAGCAAAGGGGTGAGCGGACGGAAGGACAGAGGTCGGGGAACAGCTAAAGACGGTCGGGTTTTATAATGACGAGAAGACTGGACAAACAAGACCACGTAGAAAATGAAGGTAGAAAAGACTTGGAAAAAGAGGCAAAGAAGGAGAGAGAAAAGAGATACAGGAATAGAGAAAAGGAGAGAGAAGAAGAGAGAGATGAAGCAAGAATACTGGATAAACAAGACCACGTAGAAAAGGAAGGAAAAAAAGACCTGGAAAAAAGAGGCAAAGAGAAGAGAGAAAAGAGATACAGGAATAGAGAAAAGGAGAGAGAAGAAGAGAGAGATGAAGCAAGGAGACTGGATTAGTAAGACCATGTAGAAAAGAAAGGAAGAAAAGAGCTGGAAAAAGAGGCAAAGAAGGAGAGAGAAACAGAGATACAGGAATAGAGAATAAGGGAAAGAAGAAGAGGAGTTGAGATGCAAGCGAAGAGACAGGCTAAACAAGAGGACGTAGAAAAGGAAGGAAGAAAAATAAACGATATGTGGAAAACGAGGAAGAGAGAAAGAAGGAGAGAGAGAAAAGATACGGGAAAAGAGAATAAAGGAGAGAGAAGAAGAGAGAGGTGAAGCAAGGCGAGGGGAGAGGATAAAAAAAAAAAACATAACTTGGAAAAGGAAGAAAAAAATGAAAAATTGGAGAAAAAGAGAGAAAATGATACAAGAAAAGAGGAAAAGGGAGTGAGAGAAGATAAGGTACTGAGATGCAAGGTCAGGCAGGGAAGAGATGAAGCAAGGAGAGGAGGAAGAGGAGGAGAGAAGGAAGGATGGGGCGGCGGCAACCTCATTATAAAGCAAGTGACGAGGATGGGAGGGGATACAGGGAGATAATGAAGAGAGAGAGAGGGAGAGGGTGAGGAAGGGGTAGAGAGAGAGAGAGGGAGAGGGTGAGGAAGGGGAAGAGAGGGAGAGAGAGCTAGAAAGACTCGTAATTTTTTTGTCATCACGTTACATGCTTTAAAACAATAATAATATAGCCTCAAGAACCACAAGTCTCAGTTCTCGGGGAAGAAAGCGACCCAGCTTATATAGATGTCACAAAGGGAACACCTCCGCACCACGCTACCAGTCTATCCACCTATCTATCTATTTATCTTTCTATCTATACGTGAATTTCTTAAAGGAGTAACTGCGTCTTAGAATCTCGACAAAACCGGCAAACCAGGAGATCTGGCCGCTATCGAGGAGACGCGCTGGCGAAGCCTTCTCAATTTTATGATTTCAATTTTCTCTGAATTCATTGTAAGAACTCGGTAATATGCAAATTGGAGACTCTTCAGACATCATCGGGAGAAAATTGTAGGTTAAGGGGCGATGAAGGGATAAGAAAAGAGGGTAAGGAGGATGAAGGGGGAGAGAACGAAGGGGAGGAGGGTAGAGGAGGACGAGGAGGAGGTAAAACGGGGACTCCGGACTGGGGACAGGTAGAGGGGCACCCGTTTATGGCACTCGTTTATAGCAGGGATAGAGTGGGGACCGAGGCTGATCGAGACGGTAGATCGTGAATAGAAAATATCAGAGGGGGAGGACGCGTGGCCCACGAAGGAAGGCGGATGACAGGCACCGTGACGCCAACGCAGTGAGGCCTTCGGTGAGGTGCGGAGACGTTGTGTTGCGGAGGACTCGGCGTCGCATGGCGGGGTGGCTCAGCGGCAACAGGTAGGTGGAGGGAAGCGTTACCAGAAGATCGTACTCATGTCATTGCATTTCTCCAGACCCAATACTGTCGTACCCATGCAACTGACCCGGTAGCTGCTGGGATTATGTTTCTTAAAGGTCCCTTTAAGCGAGAAAAATGAGAAAAAATCATCACTCACGCAAACCATTTCATAATATATAAACGCATTTGTCATCACTTTATGCATCATCTTTTTTGGGGAGTTATATCATGGCAAAAATTTGGCCCCCGTCGCTGGTACACGGTAAAACCACAAATTTGGCCCGTCGCTGCTACCGGGTTAAGTTACTGTTAAAACCGTCAATTGTTAATACTTTCCATCATCGTACTTATAACATTGCATTTCTCTTTTCGTCCGCAAAACTGTCGTACCCAAGCAATTAGCGACATTCAAGTTGTTCAAGGCGTTGCGTACTAATATTTTTTGCAGTCGTTCTGGGCCTCAAACCGGAAAATGCATTGTGCAATGTAATATAATCTGGTGAAGCGGGTGCAGCAGGGTCGGCGGTAGGAAAGGCCGTGTGTTGGGGTGACAGGTGAAAGCGTGTGTGGGACCTCCCTTAACCCGACGGTCGGGGTGAAGGTACGAACATCGGGAAGGGTCGATATGAAGTGTGAAATGTTTATGGTTGTTGGCGCTGGGTGATTATAGGTAGGTGGCTTTCGGTGCGAACATTGGGAAGGGTCGATTAGAGGTATACAATATTTATGCGTGGTGGCTTTGGGTGATTATAGGTGGCTGTAGGTGCGAAGAGAGGGAAGGGTCGACAAGAAGTGTGTAATCCTTATGTTTGATGACTTTAGGTGACTTTAGGTGGGAGCATAAACTAGTGACAGGGAAGACTCAACAAGAACATGAGGAAACAAGAACATAGGAAAGGGTCGACAAGAAGTAAGAGTGTGAATGCAATGCTGGTAACTTGTTTGTAGCTACAGGTCAGAGTGTGGAGGACAGCAACACACCATGACGGGTAAAAGCGAAGGAGAAAACAAGGAAAAGTTATAATCAAGGAGTCAAGGGAGAGATAAATGAAGAGAGGGAGGAGTGTGATGCTAATGTTAGGTGACGTGTGTATCTGCAGGTCAGTGGTTGTGGAGGATACATATACAATTATACAGTACTGGGAGAGCGAAAAAAACAAGGAAAGTTATAATCAAGTCAAAGAGAGATAATAAAGAGAGAGAGAGGTGTGATGCTAATGTTAGGTGACGTGGAGGACATAAACACGCTATTACGAGTACTGGGGAGCGAGAAAACAAGGAAAAGTTATAATCAAGGAGTCAAGGGAGAGATAAATGAAGAGAGGGAGGAGTGTGATGCTAATGTTAGGTGACGTGTGTATCTGCAGGTCAGTGGTTGTGGAGGACATAAACACGCTATTACGAGTACTGGGGAGCGAGAAAACAATGAGAAGTTAAAATGAAGATGTGGGAGAGAAGTTAATGGAGGGAAGAGAGGTATTCGAGTAGTCCAAGGGAAACTTTATGCTCGTAGTGGACTGCTTTCTCCCCGTCCCTTCAGTTAACAATAGGAGTTAAGACGGAGACGAGGGACAAAGAAGTGAAAAGAAGTAAGCTTAATCAAGTAGGCAGGAGGAAATCTTTATGCTTGTGTATACCGCTCTCTCTCTTTCTCCCTCCCCGTCCTCCTCCCTCCCTCCCTCCCTCCATCTCCTCCCTTAGCAAAGAAACCTTGGCTCGACAACTTTCACTGGCGCTGTCCCTCCTCTTCTTTTTCCTCTCCAGCTCTTCTCCCAATCATCTTAAATCCTACCATTCAGCCGGGTCTCAATCACGCCTTTTCTTCCCACTGGCTTGTGTCCTTTTTTCCCTATCTTTCATGTTTGGTTTGTATATAAATTTCCAGTCTCAGGGTGTTCGAGGCTAAATACCAGTATGTTCTTATCGTCATCATTAGATCCGTGTGCCCTGCGTCCTCGTTCAATAAGTCTCTTTCCCATCGTCTCAGGTGTTTGGGGGTTACTGAACAGGCAGATTATAGTGTCCGCACTCTCTACCTACCTCTCTACGTGGTACTCCCCCCTCTCTACCTGATTCGTCGCTTATAGTAATGATAATAAACAAGAGCCAGTCAGTCCGTCGTTTGATGTTACCCGCGCTCGCTCTGGAACTTCCCTCAGACCAGCAGACTCCTCCCTCCCGGACTTATACATCTCTATAACAGTTTCCACCCAGTGTACTCCGCCTCCCCACCCCTACCCTCACTTCCCTTCCCTTCCCTACCCTTCCCTTCCCTTCCCTACCCTCCTCTCCCTTCCCTTCCCTTCCCTTCCTTACCCTCCCCTCCTCTCCCTTCCTTTCCCTTCCCCTCCCTTCCCTTCCCTTCCCTTCCCTTCCCTTCCCTTCCCTTCCCTTCCCTACCCTTCCCTTCCCTTCCCTTCCCCACCCTCCTCCCCCTTCCCTTCCCTTTCCCT
This sequence comes from Eriocheir sinensis, assembly GCF_024679095.1. Lineage (NCBI taxonomy): Eukaryota > Metazoa > Arthropoda > Malacostraca > Decapoda > Varunidae > Eriocheir > Eriocheir sinensis. The sequence goes on from NC_066549.1 coordinate 2,312,760, forward strand.
TCCCTTCCCTCCTTTCCCTTCCCTTCCCCTCCTCTCCAGTGTCCCCTTCGCGGGATGGTGCCACTAATGTCCCTTAATATCTGATGCCCCATGACTGTCACTCACCCGAAGGCGCCCTCAAAGACATAATAGACAAGGGTCAACCGTGAGTAACTTGAGTGTGGTGGCGGCGAGTTCACCACTTGAGGTTTGGTCCGCTCTCTGCAGAACGCCGACGCCGACGCCAATGTCATACAGGTTTGTGCTTACGTTCATAACAGTGCATGGTGTTACTCTCTCTCACACCAAACCACGTTCTTATATATACTTTTGAAATGCCCGGATCCAGGTTTTAGGCGTCCTCTGCCGAACCCTGCCGCTCACTCTACTCACTTTTGAAATGCACAAATTCAGGTTTTAGGCGCCCTCTGCCGAACCCCGACTCTCACTACATCACAACGTTTTGTTTTTACGTTCATAAGACTGCATGGCGCTACTCTCTCACACCAAACCACGTTCTTATATTCGTTCACTTTTGAAATGCCCGGATCCAGGTTTTAGGCGCCCTCTGCCGAACCCCGACGCTCACTACATCACACTGTTTTGTTTTTACGTTCATAACACTGCAAGGCGTCGCTCTCTCACATACCAATCCACATTCGTATATTCGCTCTCTTTTGAAACGCCCTGATCTAAGTTTTGGGCGCCCTCTGCCGAACGCCAATACTCACTATATCACATCATTTGGTTTTATGTTCATAAGACTGCATGGCGTCACTTTATTCGCAGGTGCTCTCCTTTGCAATGCCCAGACCTATAGGAGGTAAGGGAAGGTTGTGTCTGGTGTCAGGAGGTAAAGGAAAGGCTGTGTGAGAGTGTTCGAAGGTAAGGGGAGGTTGTGTTTGGTGTCAGGAGGTAAAGGAAAGCTGTGTGAGAGTGTTCGAAGGTAAGGGAAGACCGTGGCTGGGTGTTACAAAGCCTGACCCTTACCACCCCTTCCTCCCCGGCGTGGTTGAGGCGTCCTTGTCTCCAGCCTGGCCCGCGCCGCCACGCACACATAATAGGCTCTTTCTTGGCCATTGTTGTCGATATGATTTTGTAAGATTTCGCCCACAAGTAGAATATTATGGTCCCTCGTCTGTGTGGGGTTAAGCAATCAGCATGTTGTTGTTTGTTTGTGTCCTGGCTTGCTTACTGGCTGGGCGCTGTCTAGTTCTACATCTTCAAGAGTTCCTATCAGATTTCGCCCATAAGTAGAATATTATGATCCCTCGTCTGTGTGGGCTTAAGCAATCAGCATGTACTAGTTGTTTGTTTGTGTCCTTGCTTGCTTACTGGCTGGGCGCTTTCTAGTTCTACATGTGCAAGAGCTCCTACATAACCACTTTTTCTTCATCTACTTACAATAATCCACGAAAATTTCAAATAGCCCTAATGTCTCTTTCTCTTTCATTTTCTTTACCTCTTCTCCATTTATTTATTTTCTCTATCCACCTCCTCCTTCGCTTTGTATTCTTTCTCTTTCATTTTTTCCTATTCTCCAGTGCTTTATTTTTTTCTGTCTTCTTTCTCCTTCTCTTCCTCTTCTTCCTCTTCTTCGTTCTTGTTGGTATCCTGGTTTGCTCACTCGCTGGCTGCTTTCTAATTCTTCATATTCAAGCCTCACCTACATTACCAATTCTCTTAATCTTTTCTCTATTTTATTTGTTTTTTTTCTTAGATTTTCTCTTCCTTACGTTTCTTAGATTTTCTCTTCGTTCTTGTTTGTATCCTGGTTTGCTCACTCGCTGGCTGCTTTCTAAGTCTATATATTCAAGCGTCACCTACATTACCAATTCTCTTAATCTCTTCTCTGTTTTTTTTCTGATATTTTCCCTTACTATATGCCTAAACATTCTCTCTGTTTCATGTTATATCGTCGGGGGTTAGTTCGCTCGGCTCACAACTTATAGGTTTGATACCCGTATGGAGTGGAGTGGCAGCGAGCGGGCGGTCAACACCTTTGTCTCCGTCACCTATAAGCGGCATAGGCACCGGGAGTAGGGCGGGTGTCGTGGCCTGCATTCTGGGGAGGCAGCTCTCTCTTATACATCATCCGTCGCAACATTCATTAAAAGCGCCATGGAGTGGGGTAGCGGTCCATAACTAAGGAGTAAGGTTGGTATTGTCAGATGCTCCCAAACCTCACACCAACTATTTCCAAGGGCGAAAAAGGAGGTTAATCGAGTTCTAATGAGTGTTTTTTTAGGTTCACGGTACAGAAGAAGGCTCAGACTACCACCAGGGTCATAAAAGTACCCCTGGAAATACCCTAAACTCCCACGAAAGACTAGTAAACTACGTGTTCTTGGGTGCAGAAATGTTTAAAAATATGGCCCTAAAACCCTCGTGGCATAGGACACCCAAGGGAGCTTCACTGTTCTTAAACTATGGAAAGTTTATATAAGCTTAAAACCGGTTCTCTTCCTCTGCAGGTGCCATTATTTTCCTAAAACAGATCAATTTCATCCCTGTAACCCCGTGACATACTTTACCCTGTACAATAGTTCGCCCCGGACTTGTCGCCTTCTTTGTCAGAGCGGAGAAAGGACCGCTGAGCTCGCCCTAAAGTCACACGCCTTGGACTGGGCCGCGGCTTTCTCGGCATCTGTTTCGGGGTCATCACCTGGGGCTCAAGGTTACTAGGCCACGCTACAACCAGCCGTTGTCATAGGTGAAATGCGCTTCCTCAGCTATCTCTTGACCAACAGGTTTTGTTTTAGAAAGCAACGTGTGAGAACAAGAACAACGGCTTCGGTGAGAGATAAGAAACTGCCGGATAGCTTAATGTTGTGTTAGGTGGGTGGGTAAGTGGGGGCGGGGAGGTAGAGGTTAGATTACAGGTGAGAAGCTTCCAAACTGGCAACTCTGTCAGGACCGTTCAGTGGTAGGAAGAGCCGCGCGCGAGTCCCGTAATAAACCGGTGCTATTGAATTCGGCCAAGCGGAAGATGCAAGGGAATGGGGAAGCGTAAAGGGTAACTCGGTTCCTCAAGGCAGCGCTGTCAGAGTTTACCGTCCCCTGCAGTCACCATGGCTCCGTGTGAGTGCGGCGCGTCGCGGTGGCGGGTACCGGGGAGTGCGACGCAGGGAAAGCATTGGATGGGGAGACCTATAGCCGGAGGGAAGTGGGTCGCTGCCTGGAGGAAGGGAAGGAGTGCTGTAAAGAACCAACACCATCAGAACCACCATGATTGTACACCTCCACAAGCACCACCATTGCCACTACCACCTCCACCACCACCAATATAGTAACATAAACAAGCACTATCATCACCACTATCACCACCACCACCACCACAAGCACTACCACCATTCCAAGTATTCCCCCAACCACCACGCCTGTTACCACCACAAGTACTACCTTCCACCTCTATACAACCTCCACTACAAGCACAACCACCATCCCTAACATACCTACACATCACCACGCCTCTTACATTCACAAGCCTTACCTTCTACCACTTCTACCACCACCACACCCAACACCAACACCACCACAATCACTACTCCCTCCATAAGATCCGATTTTGGCCGCGTTTCTGCTAATAAATAACACAAACTACACCCACGTTCATGCTTCCCAAAGGTGTACAGTCTACGAAATAACCAATTACCTCGGGAACGTCTTCTTACCTGCCCGAATGACTGTCACCTGTACGACTCGGGCTTTCGATCATTTTCACGTTCGAACAGATGTGACAGAACCGAGTCATTTATTTGATTACTTATTTATATATTTCTCCTTTTTTTTTTCACTTGTGTTGGAGTTTCACGGTTTGTATTTGATTTACTATTATTATTATTATTATTATTATTATTATTATTATTATTATTATTATTATTATTATTATTATTATTATTATTATTATTATTATTATTATTATTATTATTATTATTATTATTATTATTATTATTATTATTATTATTATTATTATTATTGGTGTTACTATTGTGGTTGTTGTTATTAATATCATTATTATTATCATTATTATTATTATCATCATCATCATTATTGTTAAGATATATTTTTTCTTATTATTACAGTTAGCATGGTTATCACTTACTGTTGTTGTTGTTGTTGTTGTTTTTTATTGTTATAAGTAGTAGTTGTAGTCAGAGAGAGAGAGAGAGAGAAAGGCTTGCCGGTGGTGAGTGGCTTTCTCTAAACAACCGAATGATGGATGAACAGTGTGTGTGTGTGTGTGTGTGTGTGTGTGTGTGTGTATAGCAGAGAGGCACTATCCACACACACACACACACACACACACACACACACACACACACACACCTGGTTTGAGACTAATTGATGAGGTGACCTTCCAAGCGGTGCCTGGCGCTAAGCTCGTTAATCCGTCCTCTGCAGGTATATCATGGATCCAGGTGAAGAGGGGTGGGGGGGGAAAGGGGTTGAGGGGGTCGGGGGGTCGGAGGCTCAAGGGAGGAGGGGAGGAGGAGGGGTGGGAGAAGATGTGGGTGTTTGGTGGACTGTAATGTAATGTTTTTTCTCTGTCTCTTTCTCTCTCTCTTTTTTTTTTCGTGTGTGTGTGTGTGTGTGTGTGTGTGTGTGTGTGTGTGTGGCTGGGTGTGAGGGAGGAGGGGGAAGAGGTTCAAGGAGAGGGGAGGGAGGTTCAGGAAGGGGGAAGGGGATAGAATGGTGTGAGTGTGTTTGATGTAATGTTTTCTTCTCTTTTAATTGTGTTGTGTGTGTGTGTGTGTGTGTGTGTGTGTGTGTGTGTGTGTGTGTGTGTGTGTGTGTGGCTGGGTGTGAGGGAGGAGGGGGAAGAGGTTCAAGGAGAGGGGAGGGAGGTTCAGGAAGGGGGAAGGGGATAGAATGGTGTGAGTGTGTTTGATGTAATGTTTTCTTCTCTTTTAATTGTGTTTGTGTGTGTGTGTGTGTGTGTGTGTGTGTGTGTGTGTGTGTGTGTGTGTGTGTGTGTGTGTGTGTGTGTGTGTGTGTGTGTGTGTGTGTGGACGTCATTTTTTGGTTGAATGATCTGAATTTGCATATATAAATGTCATCCTTCCGCTATATTATAATGCGACATTGTGAAAGGGAATTGAAATATGCCTTTGTTATAGATAGATGTATAGATAGATTGATACATACATACATACATACATAGAGAGAAAGATAGATAGAAAGGCAGATACAGATACATGGACGAATAGACAGACTGATAGATAGAGATAGATAGATTGTTTATTTACTTATATGACTGCCGAGATAACCACAAGCAAAATCACAGAATCACTACAGTAACGGACCCAAAGAACGGACTCACCCAACCTTGAATCCCGCCCCGACAGTAACGCAGATAATGGAAAAAACAAATGAACAAAGAAAACCGCTTTGTTCGGAGCACATTCATTACGGAAAGGCCTTCGACGCCGCGGAAGGAGTACTAGCGGTTCTTAAAGCGATTCTACAAAAGTGTGTGAGTGGCGTCTATTGTATAAACCTAAATGCTACTAGGATGAGACAGCAGCTTTTAGACTCTGTACTTACACCGGAAAAGTTTCAATAATAGGGAAGTTTGGGTGGATGAAACTACATCTCCTAAGCTGTTTACGGTGGGCTTAAAAAGAGTATTGAAAGAAACGCTTAAGGGAATGATAATTGAGGGAAGCGAGTACCCAAGTAACCTACAATTTATAGATGACATTATTTTTAGACGAGGTCTGTGGTGTTATCCTTGACGACGTAATGCAAGGATGAGACAGCGAGGATTTGGTTTTGTACTTATACCTAAGGAGAAGATGAGAGATCGTTGCTGAGAAGAGTTACTGTAGAGGTCAGGTCTGAAAAATTATGGGGCATGCCCTGTCTATTATTATTATTATTGTTGTTGTTGTTGTTGTTGTTGTAATAGTAGTAGTAGTAGTAGTAGTAGTTGTAGTAGTTGTTGTTGTTGTTGTTATTGTTGGTGGTGGTGGTGGTGACCTTGTTTTTGTTCTTGTTATTATTATTGTTATAGTTATTTTTGTTATTTTATTCTTGTTTTTGTTGTTGTTATTGTTGTCTTATTACTCCACCGTTCATCCTGGCCGTGCTTATTAGTCTGGGTCTCAGTTCCCGGTGCGTTGCTCTCTCCCTGTTTGCTCATCGTCCCGACACCCGAGTCTCACCTCACCTGCCCGCGCTGATACGGCCTTCCATTAGTATAACGCCCGCCATCCATTATACTGACGAGGGTGATGGTGATGATAGTAATAATAATGTTAATAGGAAGTGTTAATGGTAGGATTCTTTTTTTTATTTTTTTTACAGCAAAGCAATCTGTTCAAGAGCGATAATAAAATGGTATGTCCGTCATCCATTGTACTTATGAAGGTGATGATGGCAATGATATTAGTAATGATAATGTTGAGAGCAAGTTAAGAATAAGTGATATGTCTTCCCACAATCATTTCTCCTTCAATGTCTAAGGGGATGACTCGGGCTAGTTTTAAGGAATACGCTGCTATTTTTATTATTACCGTTGCTATTTTATTTGGCGGTTTTGTCATTGTTATTTTTTTGTTGTTGTCGTTGTTAGTGATATTATTGTCGTTGTTGTTTTTGTTGTTGTTGAGGGGATAACTCTGGCCGGTGCAGGGACGAGGAAACCGCTCTCTCATTTCCTCATCTTCATTCTTCTCATGTCGGCGGATGATTGAGTCGGTTTTCCGGGAACACGCTCTGAGGAGGCAGGTCATCCCATTCCTTGGAGAGACAATTACGGGGAAGCGTAATCTCCGAGCCTATAATCAGTAATCAGCCTCGGAGGTTCGTTTCCGCGTCCTTGACATAGTTTGGTTGTTATCGTTGTTGCTTAATGCATGCACTCATACGCCAGCCCGCACAATCCTAAACTATGGCAGTGTTACGTTCCACCTACAGCCGTCATGTGGATGGATCTAGTGTCTCTCCCAGCCGGCTTTTTTTTCTCTCAATGTCGACTTAACTCTGTAATGATCCAACGCATCTTTCTAATTCCGTCTCAGAAAGGAATTAAAAAGCCAAAACTAGCAACACAACTCTTAATAAATACTTCTACGACGTTTAAAAAAAGAAATCTGATGGTCATGTTAGCAAGGCGGGAATCCACGTAATTAAAAAGCCAAAACTAACCACACATCTGTTAATAAATACTTCTACGACGTTTAAAAAAAATCTGTCGCTCATGTTAGCAAGGCGAGAATCATGAGGGTAAATCTAAGTGTCTCCTCTTCCATCACTTCTTTCTACTTCCGTCTCAAAAAGGAATTAAAAAGCCAAGACTAGGGACACAACTGTTAAGAAATACTAATACTATCCTGTGTCCAAGGTGATAGGCATGAGGGTACAGTTTCAGTCTCCCTCGCAGCGTCCTCTTCTTTTTTATTTTTTTACTCCTCTTTCGTATGCCCTTGAGCTGCCTTCTCTTCCCTATAAAAAAATAATCTCGTATAAAGAGACTAAGAAATTCTTCATAAAAATATTATACAATCATTCACATAGGAAAGCACTCATGAGATAATTAATGAGTAGTTTTATTTTTTGTTGTTGTTGATGTAGTCATGTGAAAATTTGGCTTTTGAGAGTAAAAAAAAAATCTTCATATAAACACTACATTATCATTAAGAAATAGCACCAAGAAGAATTAGTGTGAGGTTCCTGTTCCTTGTCGCCTTATTCGTGTATACACTTGGCCACTGAGAGAGCAAAGAAGATGAAAGAAAAAATATGTATCGTCGACGTGGTAATCTGCCTGGAAAAGCTAAGCCGTTGGGAGAAAGGGAGAGGGTGTGAGCCAGCGCCAAGGCCACGGCCAAGACTTTCATACAGCGAAGGAAAGAAGAAAACAAACAAAGGAGCAGAAAAAAGGAATTGCCAGAAAATGCGAGGCGAAAATAAAAGAAGAGGAAAGAAAAAAAAGCAGTTTGATGGAAAAAAAGATAAATCGGGAAGGGAAAACAACAAAGTAAGATAAATAAGAATGAAACAAGAAATTATTTGAAAGAGCACATCAAGGTTATACGGAAACAGTCACTTCCCCCCCCCCAAAAAAAAAAAAATATTATGAAGAGGTAATGAAACAATTCAGCTAAAGAATGAGGAAGAGAGAAATAAAAATAAACAATGCAAGTAAAATAATAAATATCGTCAGCTCTGAAGGAAAAAAAAACCATAAGAAAAGAAATAAAAGAAAGAGACGGAAAAATGTGTACGTCTTTCTCTCTCTCTCTCTCTCTCTCTCTCTCTCTCTCTCTCTCTCTCTCTCTCTCTCTCTCTCTCTCTCTCTCTCTCTCTCTCTCTCTCTCTCTCTCTCTCTTTCTCTTTCTCTTTCTCTTTCCCTTCCCTTCCCTTCCCTTCCCTTCCCTTCCCTTCCCTTTCCTTCTCTTCCCTTCTCTTCTCTCACTCCTTGTTCTTCCCTCTTTCCCTCCCTCCCGTCCCTTCTATTCCCTTCCCTGCCCGTACCATCCCTTTCCTTTCCTTCCCTTCCCTTCCCTTCCCTCCCCTTCTCTCACTCTTTCTTCTTTCCTCTTTCCCTCCCTCCCTTCTTCTCTACCCCCCCTCACCCCCACACTCTCTCTTTCTCGGTAAATGTTGTGATATCTCTCATTATATCGTCTATTTTTACCAAGCCTTTCCAGCAACACACCTAGCTCCGTCTTTCTGAGGGCGCGTTGACACCTGCGGCTCATCTCGCTTCCTCGTGCCGGACTGAAAAGGGGACGAGAAAGCTTACGGGGAGAAAAACATGCAGCGTTCAAAGCATCATGGTGAACCGGTCTCATCAGCCATCATCATCCTCCTCTCCCGCCGCCTTCCTTCCTTGCTTCTTTCCTCTTTCATGGGTGGTCTCTAATACGGCTTTTTTTATAACCATTGCGAGACGAGATCCTGTCTTTCTACCTCCTTCTATTTAATTTTATCTATCTGTCTTTCTATCCATCTCGTTATTCGTCATCTTAAACGGTGTCAGCATCTCCGTTTTCGTCTTCCATTACTGGCTTTTATTACGCTTTTTTTTTTTGGCCCTTACGAGATAATGTTTTTCTATTATGTCTTGCTATCTTTGTTTGTCTCTCTATCTTTCTATCTTTCGTATACCAAACTTTATCATTCATTCACTTTATTATTTCACTTCGTATATCCTGTTTTCCTCTTTCATTGCTGCGTCCTATTGTACCCCCTTTTTTTTACCATTACGAGATTTTGTTTTTCTTTTTTCTATCTCTGTCTTTCTATCTCTCCATCCCTGCTTCCATCATCTTATACTGTCTCATCATCTCCCTCCTTCCTCTTTCATTACAGGTCTTCCTATTATAACTTTTTTTTGCCGTTACGAGATACTGTTTTTCTTTTTCTCTCTCTATCTTTTTATCTCTCTATCCCTACTTCCATCATCTTATACTGTCTCATTATCTCCCTCCTTCCTCTTTCATTACAGGTCTTCCTATTATAACTTTTTTTGCCGTTACGAGATACTGTTTTTCTTTTTCTCTCTCTATCTTTTTATCTCTCCATCCCTGCTTCCATCATCTTATACTGTCTCATCATCTCCCTCCTTCCTCTTTCATTACAGCTTCCTATTATAACTTTTTTTGCCGTTACGAGATACTGTTTTTCTTTTTCTCTCTCTATCTTTCTATCTCTCTATCCCTACTTCCGTTATCTTATACTGTCTCATCATCTCCCTCCTTTATCTTTCATTACAGCTCTTCATATTATATCTTTTTGCCATCACGAGATACTGTCTTTCCATCTTTCTATCTATCTTTATTTCTCTATCTCTCCATCCACCGCCGTAGCACACACGTTTATTTCTCTTCGTATCTCCCACCTCCATTTAATCGCATCTTCCTTCCTTTTAACCATTACGAGAATCTTTTCATCCCTCTCTCTCTCTGTCTATCTATCTCCATCCATCCACCATCTTAAGAAACACGTCTATTCCATTTCAAATCGTAAGTAGAGTAGAGGCGACAGATGCAGTTTTTTCATCCTCAAAGCCATCACGTGCCGCCTGAAGCTTGTTGGTCGGTGTGTCTGTCGAAGTCTTGAAGGTCCTACTTGTGTCTGGATGGCCTGTCCGCCTGTCTGTCTTGTACAAACGTGAGGGTCGTCGTATGCTTGTATATATGTATTTCCACCATAGAAGCAAATAGTAAAATGTAAATACGAGTAATGTGATGTTCTTATGCTTCTATGCTTTTATTTTCCCCGTAGAAGCAAATAGTAAGTCTTGAATAGTAAATAGGGAAATATATAATCATGTGAACGTATTGAGAAGTTGGAAATAAAACTTAAAGAAAGAAAAAAAACCGCTTACGTCATGCAAATATCGAAAAAATAGAGAAATAGAGAGAAATGGGGCGAGAGAGAGAGAGAGAGAGAGAGAGAGAGAGAGAGAGAGAGAGAGAGAGAGAGAGAGAGAGAGAGAGAGAGAGAGAGAGAGAGAGAGAGAGAGAGAGAGAGAGAGAGTTATGAATGACGCCACAGAACTGCCGTCAGCTGTCAGGGCGAGATAACGCCTCACACTTGCTGTCATATATTTCTTCTAAAGTACAGGCTTTGGAGCTTGATGTATCACGGTAGAGCGAGAGTGAAAAAAATCAAATAAAAAGTGTTGACAGTACCAATGTGAAAAGAAAGAAAGAAAAGAAGCAAGGCAGACTATTCGCTTATGTTACATTTATCTTACTTTGCTGAGTATTTGTTATGTAAGGTATATTTTGGTGGTGAATAATTGAAAGTGAAGAAGGAAAATTGATATAAAAAAATCGACAAATACCGCGACGAAATAAAATGTCTCGGGTAAAAGGACAGTCAAACACCGTTGGGTACAAACTCTGAATATAGACAGTCAAACACCGTTGGGTACAAACTCTGAATATATCGGAGATGGATAAGGAAAATAAAAATCAATAGGAATGGCTTGGATAAAAAGAATAAATAATAAAAGAATCGACAAATACCACCACGAAATAATAAAGTTTGGGTAAAAAGATGTCGTAGTGTCGTTAAACATTGTTAGGCATCAGAGCTTTGGCTGTGAATAAATCGAAGGTGAGTAAGAAATGGTAAAGGTGAAGTTGGGGGCTTAAGATATAACTACGCCTAGCCACAGTGCTCATCTCCGTCACATTGGCCCTTGAGCCTGTGGTGGGAAGAACCCATATCCTCTATACATGGGAGCGGTGAGTAGCGGGCTTTTTTTCTCTCTGCACTCTTTTTGTTGCCCTTGAGCCGTCTCCTTTGCTGTATAAATAAATAAATAAATAAATACACAGGGCTAGTGTGACATTTGGGTTACCACAATTTATATTCCGCACGTTTCCCCAGTCACCCATTTATCGACCAGCCCGAGAGGGAGGATGAACAGCTGGGTGAGTTGCCCGCTGACTTCCAGAGCCTGGATTCGAACGCGGGTCTGCGGATTCGTGGTTAGGGACGTTAAGCACTGCACCACGGAAGCGCCTGATTGAGGGAAATAAAAATAGATCAAATACCGCCACGAGAGGAAAAGCTTTGATAATAAAAACACAAATAAGTCTCATTAACATTTTCTTATCCATGTTTTGTCGATCTCTTCCACTTTTAACGATGTGTTTATGATATTCGTCTTGCACTTTTTTTTTATGGGGATTCCAATATTATGTTTTTTGCTCAAACTTTTTTTTATTTATTTTCTTAACTTACGTGCGCAGATTACGATACCCCTCGAATGAATGATGATAGATAGATTGATGGATAAATAGACAGACAGACATTTACATAGATAGATAGATACGTAGATAGACAGATAGATAGATAGAGAATTAGTAACTGGATAGGTAGATATATATAGTTGTATATGCAAACCGAACACAAAGAAATAATGAAGAAAAAAAAGTTAAGTAATAAGATAGATTGATGGATAAATAGACAAACAGACATGTGCATAGATAGATAGATACGTTGATAGATAGATAGATTGAGAACTAGTAACTGGATAGCTAGATAGATAGTTGTATATGCAAACGTAACACAAAGAAATAATAAAGAAAAAAAAGTTAAGTAATAAGATAGATTGATGGATAAATAGACAAACAGACATGTGCAATTTTTGTGCATAGATAGATAGATACGTAGATAGATAGACAGATAGCTAGATAGAGAATTAGGAAGTGGATAGCTAGATAGATGGTTGTATATGCAAACCTAACACAAAGAAATAATAAAATAAAAAAGTTAAATAATTCACAAAAAATAGAGTAAAACGATACATTGAAACGAAAAAAAAAAAGAAGAGAAATATACAGTAAAATTTAATATCCTTCCGTAAAAAGTAAAGAAATGAAAAAGGTAAAATAAATAGTTAAATAATACCCCCAAAAATATGTAAAAAAAAAAAAAAAATCGTCGAAATTAAAAAAAAAAAAATACAGCAAACTCCTTCCTCGAAAAACGAAAATAAAACAAACAAGGAAAGAAAGGCAACATATTATCAAGAAAAATAAATATGGAGTAAAACAAATACGTCGAAATAAAAAAAAAAAAGAAAAAATGCAGCAAATCCCTTCCGCGAAAAACAAAACAAGACAAACTAGGAAAGAAAGACAACACATTACCAAGAAAAAGAAATATAGAGTAAAAAAAAACCGTCGAAATTAAAGAAAAAAAGAGAAAAAGAAAAAATCGCAGCAAATCCCTTCCGCGAAAAACAAAATAAGACAAACTAGGAAAGAAAGACAACTCATTATCGATTCCTCCACACTTGCGGCCACGTGTTAAATTTTCTTATGACCTTCACATTGCAGCTGAGGGAGGACACGGGACCAACACAAGACTAGGAAAACCAACAGATATTATAAAAAAGAAACAAACTCAGATTATCGATTACTCCACACTTTGACCCACGGGTGAAGTGTCTCTAATGACCTTCACGTCGCAGCTGAGGGAGGACACCGGACCAACAGGCACCTCCCCCCAAAAGACTAGGAAAACCAGCTGATATTACAAAAAACAAATAAGTCAGATTGTACTCGTAGATAACTTCACACTTGAGGCTTTGTAACGCAATTTCTCTTTGACCTTCACCTTGTAGCCGAGAGGGGAAACAGGACCACCACCACCAACAAACACCACCCCAAAAAAGACTAGGAAAACCAGCAGATATTATAAAAGGCAAAAGGGTCAGATTATACACGTAGATAACTTCACATTGAGGCTTCGTAACTTAATTTCTCTTTGACCTTCACCTCGTAGCCGAGAGGGGAAACAGGACCACCAACAACAACAAGCAACACCCCAAAAAGACTAGGAAAAACAGCAGATATTATAAAAGTAAATAAAGTCAGATTGTCGATAACTCCACACTTGCGGCCACAGGTTAAACTTCTCTGATGACCTTCACGTTACAGCTGAGGGTGGAAACACGACCAACAACGAACGCCACACCCCCAAAAATATTAGGAAAGCCAGCAGATATTATAAAAGGCAAAAAGGTCAGATTGTCGATAACTCCACACTTGCGGCCACAGGTTAAACTTCTCTGATGACCTTCACGTTACAGCTGAGGGTGGAAACACGACCAACAACAAACGCCACACCCCAAAAGATATTAGGAAAGCCAGCAGATATTATAAAGGAAAGTAAGCCAGATTATACATAAATAACTTCACCCTTGCTGTCACATATCTTTTTTTTTTCTATGACCTCCACGTTGCAGATGAGCGAAGAAACAGCACCAACACCCCCTCCCCCCCCACAAAAAAAAAGACTAGGAAAACTTAACAGACGTACAGCGGACAGGTATATTACATAGTCCCGTACTCCTCCTCCTCCTCCTCCTCCTCCTCCTCCATTACCATTCACTAATCATAAGTTGAGGTAAAGTTGGGCGCCTATGCTCTAGCGGCGCGTGGCCTCAGTGCTCATCTCCGTTTCCCAGTGTGTTACCCAGGCTACCATACTTAACCCTCCTATTTCTAACTCAGGTACTCATTTAACGACCAGCTTGTAAGGGAAAATGAATAGATGGGTGAAATGAGTGCCGACTACCCAGGCAAGGAGTCGAACCCGCTTCCATGGATTCGTAGCTAGGCATGCTAACCACTACACCATAGGGCCGTGTGGTCTCTCAAGTCGAGCTTACGTGCATGGCGAGTTCCTTCGGCTTCATCAATTCGTTGTTTTTTTTTTTTTTTTAACATATACTTCTTTGACTCCGGTAGGCTTATTGGTGGGGCCTGATGGTCGACCCCAGCCCGTTGTGGCGCAGTCAAGTGTTTATAGTGGCGCCATCTTGCAGCTCATGGCCTCGACTAAGAACGCACCATCAGAGTTCACTGGCCTCATTAACATTGCCTTCCATGTTTATTCGATGTCCTCATTTCGACTGATGCATTCACGACGCTCGTCTCTCTGATGTAATTCTAATGACTTTTCTTCGTTTTTCTTACTTTATAAATTTAGTTTCATTTCAGTATCTATTGACTGTTTTCATTTTTTGGGTCAGCTTGTTTATCCATCTGTCTGTTTAGCTATCAAACTGTCTGATTGTCTGTCGTTATATCTATCTCCTTATAAACTTTATATCTCTGTATATCTGTTATCTAATTATATTAATCTTTCTTCATCTACTTATCTCTATCTATCTATCTACCTATCTATATCTGTCAATCTACCTATCTATCTATCTACGTACCTATCTCTCTTCCTATCTATCCATATCTATCTGTATCATCTATCTATCTATCCATCCTATCTGTCTTATCTCTTTAATCGTGTCTATCTATCCATCATTAAATATGGTTAGCAGCCTGTCGCATGGGTCCCATGGAAACGGTTCCGACTCTTACCTGGTCAGCCCCCAGTATATATATATATATTTATATATATATATATATATATATATATATATATATATATATATATATATATATATATATATATATATATATATATATATATATATATATATATATATATATATATATATGTGTGTGTGTGTGTGTGTGTGTGTGTGTGTGTGTGTGTGTGTGTGTGTGTGTGTGTGTGTGTGTGTGTGTGTGTGTGTGTGTGTGTGTGTGTGTGTGTGTGTGTGTGTGTGTGTGTGTCTCCAGCAAAACAATTAATATTTCACTTTAATAAACGTAACAAGCTTCAATTACAAATCAAGGTTATCGCTTTTCTTGTCCGTCACTCCTCCTCCCTGATGCGCCATTATTCAGGTGCCGCAACCTTGCTTTGGTCGTGTTGAATTTGGACCAACAACAAATGACCCCAAGGAATTTTTCCTAGTGTCCTTTTTTTTTATTTTTTTTATTTCGTTTCTTACTCCTCTGCCTCTGCAACTATTTCCTAGTCTCCTTTTTATCATTCTTTTTACTTTCTCCTTCACCCCGTCATACCTCCTAAGGCTGCTTGAGCGACCGGTTGCGAGCAGCTTACTATCAGGAACACCACGGCAAAAAGACTAGGGAGTTCAACACACGATTTGCCGATGGGTGAATATCTTAAGCGTGTTGAGGTTTAATATTACTCGCTGGAGACACATGCCCTCAGCTGATCCCCCCCCCTTCCCCCTCCCCACCCCCCCGCAGAGACGAGAGGCCACAACCAGACTCGCAGCAAAGGCCAAACCTACACTTCGCTTTGATATCCGTACTTCGTCTCGGGCATTTATCATGAAACGTCCTGAGTCCAAATTCTCAAACATTTCGCGCACGGCTCACACACCCACACTTGGTAAGGCTTGATAGAGGTTGTGTGGGTGTTTCCATGGCGGGTAGTTTTATGAGCCTCATGATAGTTTGACGAGGCCTCTGCACCATGAACGTGAATAACCGCTTATGTGAACCCGACAAGTCTCCGTTGCGGCCTTTGAAAATAGTTATTAGAGCCGAAAGCGTCTCAAAATACAAGCCTAACACACATTTGATAAGGTTTTCGTAGAGGTTGTGTTAGTATTTCAATGGATAGTTTTATAGTGAGAGTTTGACAAGGCTTCTGCACCATGTATAATGTATATGAAAGAAACACACATGGGAAACTAGCTAATCTCCCTCGTGGCGTTTGGGAATAGTTGTTTTGAGTATTTTCATGGTGGGCAGTTTTGCGAACCTAGTAAGAGTTTGACAAGGATTTTTTTTTTTTTTTTATTATTTTTTTTTTACGTGTCAGCCTATAGCGCCGGTAGGCTTTCTTGAGGGGCCTGGATGGTAATCGGCCCCCGCCCGTCATGGCGCAGACAATTTTTATAGTGGCGCCATCTTTTCTTGGCTCATGCTGCCTTCCAGAACTCCTTGATTCACTTGGACGGTTTCCTCTAGTGTCCGGGTTGATGGGTGGTCTTCAGGTCAGCATGTGGGTAGTCTTAGGCCACTCGGCGGTGACTGTAAAATCCCAGGTGGTAGTGTAGGGATTCGAACCCGCGTCGTCCATCACGCGGTGAATGTGGAGCCCGCACGCTACCACTCAGCCACCGCCTACCCATGAATATGAAAACAATACACAAGGGCACCCAAGTAATCTCTTTTCTGGCCTTTGGGAATAGTTGTTGTGAGTCTAAAGCGTGTGTGAATATGGGCATTGCATTTGATTAGGCTTTCGTAACTGTTGTGTTAGTATCTCCACGGTGGGTAGTTTTATGAGCCCAGTGATAGTTTGACAAGGCTTCTGCAATATGAACGCAAAAAAAAACACGACTAATCTCCGTTGTGTTAGTGTTTCAAGGGGTTGTTTTATGAGTCCAGTGATAGTTTGACAAGGCTTCTAAACCATGAATGCAAAATGGGCTAAAGAAAACACGACTAATCTCCGTTGTGTTAGTGTTTCAAGGGGTTGTTTTATGAGCCCAGTGATAGTTTGACAAGGCTTCTAAACCATGAAAGTGATAGTTTGACAAGGCTTCTAAACCATGAATGCAAAATGGGCTAAAGAAAACACGACTAATCTCCGTTGTGTTAGTGTTTCAAGGGGTTGTTTTATGAGCCCAGTGATAGTTAGACAAGGCTTCTAAACCGTTAACCCCAAAACACACACATTTTATAAGGCTTACGTCGAGGTTGAGTCAATAGTTCCATGGGTAGTTTTATGAGCCTAGTGATAGTTAGACAAGGCTTCTAAACCATTAACCCCAAAACACACACATTTTATAAGGCTTACGTCGAGGTTGAGTCAATAGTTCCATGGGTAGTTTTATGAGCCTCGTGATAGTTAGACGAGGCTTCTACACCATGAACACAAAAATACACGCTCAAGGAAACCCAACTAACCTCCTTTTGTGGCCTTTGGAAGTGGTTGTCGTGAGACCCGAAAGCGCACACACATTCGATAACGCAGTCGTAGATATTGTTAGTATTTCCATGGTGGGTAGTTTTATGAGCCTCGTGATAGTTTGACGAGGCTTCTACGCCATGAACGTGAAAAACCCCACATGGGAACCTAACTGACCTCCTTCGTGGCAGCCAAAAGCCTCTGCATGCACGAGGATACGGGGTCAGGCCTTCCCACCGCACTCATGTTCTTTACTCCGCCCCCCGCCAAGCCCTTCCTCAACCAACACTTTCCCGCTGTCTCCCGTTCGTCACTTTCCCCTTATTGAAGATGGCACGCCAGACACGCGACACTTGACGGCGCCAGATGACACAAGGCTCCTATGTGTCACCAGAACGGGTTTTCCGAGGCACGTGGGAGGCCGAGAGAGAGAGAGAGAGAGAGAGAGAGAGAGAGAGAGAGAGAGAGAGAGAGAGAGAGAGAGAGAGAGAGAGAGAGAGAGAGAGAGAGAGAGAGAGAGAGAGAGAGAGAGAGAGAGAGAGAGAGAGAGAGAGAGAGAGAGAGAGAGAGAGAGAGAGAGAGAGAGAGAGAGAGAGAGAGAGAGAGGAGGAGAAGGAGGAGGAGGATTAATATAAAGAAGCCTGACAGTGACTCAATTATTCTCAAAGATCTATCAAGAGAGAGAGAGAGAGAGAGAGAGAGAGAGAGAGAGAGAGAGAGAGAGAGAGAGAGAGAGAGAGAGAGAGAGAGAGAGAGAGAGAGAGAGAGAGAGAGAGAGAGAGCAAACGAGGTATCATGTGTCGTTTTTCCTGTCTTAAGCAAGGGGATGGTATATGCGTGAAGACATGCGCGCGTGTGTGTTGCGGCTGAGGGGATAAGCACTTTCTTGATGAGCAAAGTAGCGCTTCCACCCTCTAGGACGACCTTAAATATAATACTCAAGCCACTGTAGCTCATCCCCCTTAATGCAGAGGAATGGAGAAAGTAACAGACAGGCAGCAGCGTTTTTTTGTTTTGTTTTTTATTTCTTCTTGTTTTCTTTAGAGAAAGGTAAACAACTCAAGGGCGACAAAAAGAAAGTGTAGAAAAAAAGACCGCTAACCGTTGCTCCCAGAAAACAGAAGGTAAAGAGTGGTTGAAAGGGAGATCAATTTCGGATGGAGAGTTGCCTTGATACACTCTTCATAAACGTATCAGGCTCCCCTTACGAATATTTGTCAAGGCTCTTTTCTCATAATGCAGGGAGAAGAGGAGAATGTAACAGGCAAACAACAAACTTCGGGTGGGTGAGACTAAGGGACATTCTTAACCATATCAGGCCCCCATTACGACTATTTTCCAAGGCCACAGAGAAGATTAACCGGGTTTTCATTGGTGGTTGTCCCGTTGAAGATGCGAAAGCCGTGTAGTGCAGTTTCCTTTTTGGGTGGGCGAGACTAACGGACATTCTTAACCATAGTGCAGTTTCCTTTTCGGGTGGGCGAGACTAACGGACATTCTTAACCATATCAAACTCCCATTACGACTATTTTCCAAGGTCACAGAGATGGAGATGGAGGAAAGGAGAAAGAAAACTGGAGGAAAGGAAGGAAGGGATGGAAAGGAAGGGGACATACCGTAGGGTGTAGGAGAGGAGTGTGAGTCTATTAAGTGTAGGGTAAAGGGGGGATGTTGGCGTGTTTTTGCGTGTGACGAGGTCGGCGGTGAATAGGCAGTGGGAGTGTCGGAGGAAGGGAAGGTCACTAGGAAGGTCTTAATGCATGGGGATCGTCGTCTGTTCCCTCACCGCCAGTCGCCATAGAGAGCGTAATGCTGAGAAGGATCATCTCTTTCGAAGGGAATTTATTTTGTTTTTAATATTGAAGTAGTAGAAGCAGGAGGAGGAGGAGGTGGCGGAGGAATAGGAATAGGAATAGAGGAGTAGGAGGAAATGGATGATGATGATGATGATGACAATGATAGTGTTAATGAAGTAGTAGTAGTAGTAGTAATAGTAGTAGTAGTAGTAGTAGTAGTAGTAGTAGTAGTAGTAACAGTAGTAGTTGTAGTAGTAGTAGTAAGAGTAGTAGTAGTACTAGTAGTAGTTGTAGTAGTAGTAGTAGCGGTAGAAGTAGTAGTAGTAGTAGTAGAAGGACGAATGGCCGTAATAATGTTTCTGCTCACCTTGTCATAGCAGCTACTAATTCATCTTTATTAATAATTCTCTTGTGCCTGGAACCGTGAATGACTCGTCCTTGACATCCCCTACGTCTTTCACCTTCATAATCTATACCCCAAGTCGATGGAGGCATTGTAGCGAGGCATCGTTGACACTCCCTACGTCCTTTACCTCAATAATTTATACCCCAAGTCGATGGCGGTGAAGTAACGAGACTGACAGCGTGTAGATTCCCACTTAACCCACAAGCCTGCATGCAAGAACCCCTTAACATGGACCCTCCCTGATGAGGTCCTCTGGCCTCTCTGGTTCCTCCTTACTTTATCTCTTGGAGGACAATAGGCGAATATTTACTTCCTCCTCCTCCACTCGCCGCCACGTGGTTCTTTATACAGCGAGGGAGGCAGCTCAAGGGATAAAAAACATAAACATCAACAAAAAATGCCCTGAAGACGCTGCTCCAACAAAAGAAAAAGGAACAAGAAGCCAGAAGAAAGGTCAATGATAATAATTTACTCATTCACTCGCTCCCGTGCACCAGCTGTTGGGGAGAGCCAGCCACATTGTCAACTTTGTAAAATACGCAAGGACGTGACGTTTTTCTCTCCGCGTAATGGGCCGCGCCGCCTGACAGAGCATGAAATAACCGCCCTGTTTCTGATGGCCGCGCCTGCCTGCCTGTCTCTGCATGTTGTCGGGGCATACGGTCGTCAGGCGAGGCTTTCCGAAGGGCTTGACGTCACCATGCAGGCTCCCTAGTGACAGCCCCGTCGCAAAACAGGATTAGTCGCTTCGTGAGTAACGCAAGCACGAGCCGCGACGCATTTCACCGGGCAGCTTAATTCCACTCCCATCCCGCTGAGCTTTCGCGAGTCAAGGGAATTTCACGACCCGTCATAAACTTTGATATCCTTCGCGTTGTAAACTTGACGACATCCTTGAAGACTCCCATATCCGTTTTTTAGGTGCAATAAATATATGGTCATTGACACTGAGAAAGAGGAAGGGCGATAGAAGGCTAGGAACAGGAACGAGGAAGAGCGAGCTGGGAGTGAGGGAGTGAGTGACCTCTAACGTTATGTGTAGTATAGGGAAGCGTTCGGTCGGACTGGCCTCGTTAGGTGCCCCACTGACGCGCTTCTGTCAACGAAATGGGGTTGTTAGTTAGCCCGAAGGAGGTAGTGATGGATGTATGGTGCGGGCTAGAGAGCGGGTGGTGAAGGGATGGTGTTTGAATGCGTGTGTGATGGGACCTGTGTGTGTGTGTGTGTGTGTGTGTGAGGGCTTATAGGTGACTGGGGTAGTGTGTGTGATTCGAGGGGTGTATTGTACTGGGAGTGATGTGTAGTGGTGTGTTGTGAAAGGTGTGGTGACTGAAGGGGTGAATCATAGTGTGTTGTGATGAGAGTTATGTATATGCGTGTGTGTGTGTCTGTGTGTGTGTGTGTAGATGACTGGCCTAGTATGCGTATGAGTGTGAGTGCGCTGTCCTGGTAGTGGTGGTGAGTGGTCGTGTATGTAGTGGTGGGAGTGGTTTTGGGGTGATGGGAGTGGTAACGGAAGCTGTAATAGTGAGTGTATGTATGTAGGGGGGAGGGGAGGGGCGTAAGGGGAAGAGGTGAGGTATGATACATGACGCAGACAGGATGTTAATGTATGTCACCGCAGCTCAAAATTCCTGACGCGTGACAAACTTAGTATTAAAAAAAGGAAACGAGAGACAGGAGGGAAAAGATGTGGCATTTGATGAAGACGACAAGACACAAAGCTTAATTATAGAATACTTGTCATTACTTACATCTGGTTCAAGGGCTCATGGTACGGAGATAGGCATTGAGGTCACGCGCAGCTACATCAGTCTTAACCTCTTCCTTCCGTCTTTTTCCTCCTCCTTTTTTTTTACTTTCTTTTCCTCCTCCCTATTTCCTTCTTCCATGCACCTCCCTTCTATTCCTTCTCTCTTCTCTGTTTTGCCTTCTTTTTCCCTTCTTCCTCCTCTCCATTCCTTCCCTCTTCACTATTTTCCCTTCTTCTTCCCTTCTTTCTCTCTCCATCCTTTCCTTCCTCTTCTTTACTCTCTCTCTCCTTCCTTTTTCCTTCTTCCGCTTTCCTCTTCCTTTCCATTCCTTCCTTTTTCTTTGCTTTCCCTCTTTCCTCTTTCCTTCTCCGCCTCCTCCCTCCTCCATTCCTTTCCTTCTCTTTACTTTCTCTTCCTCCTCTTCCCTTCTTCCGCCTTATTTATTCCCTTTCACTCCCTCCTCTTTCCTTTTTCTACCTCCCTTCCTTCCATCTTGTATACTTTCCCTCCTTCCTCTTTCTCCTTTCCTCCTCTTCCCCCTCATTCCATTCCTTTACTCTCCACATTCTCTCCTTCCTCTTCCTTCTTCCTCCACCTCCGTACCCATTCCATTCCTTCTTTCATAATTCTCTCTCTCTCCTTCCTCTTATCTTCCTTCACCTCCTACCTCCATTCCCTCCTTCATTCGTTCCTTCCGTTCTCCTTCGTAAGCATAAACAAGACACTGATTTGTTGCGTCATTAAAAGGCAATTAAAGGTACCGTGTGGGTGAAGAGGGGAGGAGGAGGGGAGGAGGGAGGAGGAGGAAGGGGAGAGGGGGGATGGGGGAGGAAGGCTCTGTGTTCTGCTTTGAATACCAAATATAACCTACTCCTATTCCTCTCTCTCTCTCTCTCTCTCTCTCTCTCCTGTTAATTTTCTGTTCAGTGGCTCATTTGCAAAAGCAGAAAAAGCAAAGTCTTGATGGCTGTTGATTTGATATATATAATTTTTCTTTGGTTTAAGGACCGACAATACACCTAGTCTGGACCATAGGCTCTGTGTGGTCTGAATATCTATGTAAGGCTATGTAAAATCTATGTTAATCTATGTAAATCCATGTGAATCCACGTAAATCTGTCATCCACCTGCTCTTCTGCGTCGCTTTACTAATAATCCTCCTCCTTATAATTCACGACCATTTTCTCACATTTCGGAAACTTGAGGGCAGACAGGAGGCGAAAGGAATGCAAGGAGGAGGAGGAGGAGGAGGAGGACGTCTGAGGAATGTGCATCAAAAAGCTCAAAGTATTCATGGATTTTTAATAATATAAATCACAAATAGGTCACGAAGACGGAATGGCAATATCCTTTTCATCTCTCTCTCTCTCTCTCTCTCTCTCTCTCTCTCTCTCTCTCTCTATCTATCTATCTATTTATCTATCTAATTTTGATCTCTTTTTCTCTTTCTACTGCCACTCATAACTTTCTCCCAGTGCGTAATGTGTATCTTCATGTTTTACTCAATGTATAGGATTTATTTCTTTACCTCAAACTTTCACACTTTCGGCCAAGGTGTTAGAAGCAGGAGGCGAGGCTGGCACCGTGGTCGCAGGCCGTGTAATGGAGGCCAACAGGTGCTTGAAAAGACAGGTACGTAACACCCCCGCTGGCAGCCTGGCGTTGTGTGGTGGCGAACCGTTGGAAGCACCGTTGTCACTGTGGCTCATTACCAGAAAGAAAGAACACAAAATAAGCGAGAGAGATAAGCTAAGTTCCATTTAGTTGCGCTAAGAAATAACGTACAGTTGTTGCCAGAAAGGAAGAAAACCAATCTCCGTATGTTTTCCAGGTGAGGGTATGGCGGAAGAAGGATTAGGAGAAGCAAGGAAGTAAGGAAGGAAAGTTAGAGAGAAGGAGGAGGAGGAAGGAAGGGAGGGAGGGAGAAAGGAAAGGAAATATCGTGCATCAGTTTTTTTTATCGAATCATCACTTTTCTGCGTCTGTATATGATTGCATTGGCCTTTCTTCTTAAAATATAACATGCCCTCATCAGCTGGTAATTCGGAAAACACTAACGGGTATTACACAATGGTATGAACCTTCTAAAAAATCGTAAATGCAATACCGTTTTTTTCTTAGTATAACATACCTTCATCAGCTAAGTATCAGAGAAAGGACCGCTATTACAGTCGTCAATCTGTCATCACTATTATTCTTTACTAGAGTCTATGTTTTTTACTTTCTTTTCCTCCTCATTTCTTCCACCTCCACCTCCCCGTTATTCCCTCCCTCTCTTATGCACTTATCATCAAACACTTATTAACAAACTATAACTACGCTATCACCACTAACTACTACACTATTATGAACCTTTTAATAAACTGCATGTGTCGATTTTCTCACGAGTCACGAGGGACCGACTGTCTTGTATTTAACGTGCCAAGGACAGGCCGGGACGTCTTTTCAGGCCTCCCAATCGATTGTTTTCGCCCTCCGGAGACGGCTTGTTGTTGTTGCCGACATAATGCCGCTGCTCAGGACTAGTCGAAGGCCGGACTCTTAAACATTCTTAAACATTTCGGAGCCCAAGCACACTTATATGACAAGGCTTTCGTGGGTGTTTTGAGCATTTCCAGGGGTAGTTTTATGACCCTGGTGGTAGTTTGACCTTTCCTCTGTACCATGAGACTAAACTAACTCATTAGAACGTGACTGATCTTGGCCTTTGGAAATAGTCAATGTTGGAGGCTGAAAACTTATTAGAACCTGACTGATCTTCTTGCCTTTTGGAAATAGTCAATGTAGGAGGCTGAAAACTCATTAGAACCTGACTGATCTTCTTGCCCTTTGGAAATAGTTGATGTTAGAGGCTGAAAACTCATTAGAACCTGGCTGATCTTCTTGCCCTTTGGAAATAGTTGATGTTAGAGGCTGAAAACTCATTAGAACCTGGCTGATCTTCTTGCCCTTTGGAAATAGTTGATGTTAGAGGCTGAAAACTCTTTAGAACCTGGCTGATCTTCTTGCCCTTTGGAAATAGTTGATGTTAGAGGCTGAAAACTCATTAGAACCTGGCTGATCTTCTTGGCCTTTGGAAATAGTTGATGTTAGAGGCTGAAAACTCTTTAGAACCTGGCTGATCTTCTTGCCCTTTGGAAATAGTTGATGTTAGAGGCTGAAAACTCATTAGAACCTGGCTGATCTTCTTGGCCTTTGGAAATAGTTGATGTTGGAGGCTGAAAAGTCATTAGAACCTGGCTGATCTTCTTGCCCTTTGGAAATAGTTGATGTTAGAGGCTGAAAACTCATTAGAACCTGGATGATCTTCTTGCCCTTTGGAAATAGTTGATGTTGGAGGCTGAAAACTCTTTAGAACCTGGCTGATCTTCTTGCCCTTTGGAAATAGCCGATGTTAGAGGCGGAAGCATCTCGAGAACACCACCCACTATCTACGCAACAATATTCCAACAATAGCGGATGTCAAGCAGCAAGTCAAGTGTTGATGAATGCAAAGTGCTTTAACACCGTAATGCGACACACGAAAAAAGACCAGCCCAGCGCCACCCAGACTATCCAAGGACGAATGAGAGGCGGAAGTACAGCGGAAGGAAGACCATAAAAAACATAAACGCACAAAAAAACCCCACACGGGAACTGATGACCCTCCTCGGAATAACATCACCAGCCGTCCCTCGTTACAACAATCCACATTTTTGTTACGAAGGAAAGCGGAATATACCAGTACTACTTCACGCCGACTCTTTCCGGCTCCAGCGATACCTGCCAAGCGAGGTGGGCGAGGCGGGGAGGGAGGGAGGCAGCCTGCGACGAAGCCTCTCAAATGAACACGTCTCACACCTATTGTTTGTCCCTGTATCAACTCCGCGCTATTGTGCCCATGAGGCGGGGAGACGGGGGGCGAGGAGAGCAGGGAGACGGGGGTAGCAGAGGGGCTGAGGGTAGGAGGTGGAGAGGAACAGTAGGAGGGTGAGTGAAGGAGGAGGAGGAGAACTAGGACGAGGAAGGCAGTAGAGAGAGAAAACGGGAAGACAAACGAAGAAATGACGTCTTATTCCAGTCCAAAGTAGGAGGAGAACTGTGAAGACGTGTTACATTTGGATCTCTTGGTATGGATGAGAGTTCGTTTGCCTGTTCGTAGTGCAGAGTTGAAATGGGAAAGAAAGAAGAAACGGAAGTAAAATAAAAGACAAGAAGGGAGAACGTCAGACAAAAAGAAAGGAGAGAAAAGTAGAGAGATATGCGAACGTAAGAAAATACAGAAAATAAAATAAAAAAGGAAGACTAGGAAAAGATGCATATGTCAATAAGAAAAGAAAGAAACGCATAAAAACGGAAGAAGAGAGAAAGATGCATTTAAACTTAAGAAAAATAAAGAAAAGGGAACAACACATGTGAAAGTAAGAAAAGAAAGTGGAAGAAGGGAAGGAAGAGGGAAAAACACATGTAGACATAAAATACAACAGAAGAAAGGATAAGAAAGGAAAGCGAGAAGATAAAAAAAAATGGGAAGAAGAGAAGCAAAAGGGAAAATGCGTAGGAACGAAAGAAAAGTTGAAAATAAAACATAAAGAAAACGGATATCGAGGTCAGAAATATCGTAAAAAGGAGGGAAAGAGAGCTCGCGCAAGAGAGAGAGAGAGAGAGAGAGAGAGAGAGAGAGAGTAAATCACGGAGGACGCCGGAGAGGGACAAAGGAAGAAGGGAAGGGAAAAGGAGCGGTGAGGACTTCTGTCAGAATTAACAAGAGGTCGTTAGGGAAAAAAATTATCATCCTGTTATTTTTTTCCCTTCTTCCTTCATCTTTCGTCGTCAGTCATAAAAGTGTTTCCTAATATTTTTTTTCTCCTTTTTCTTTGTCCTCTTATACGTTCACATGCAATTTCCCCCTTGTCTTTTAATCTTCGTTTTTTTTCTTCATATTTTACTGCTATTTTATTTTCATTAGTCCAGTTATATAATTTTTTTGGTTATTTTTGTCATTTTGTTTTCGTTTACCTTTCTTGGTTTCGTTTTAGTTTTCTTTCTTTTGTTTTTTTTGTTTTTGTTTCGTCCAGTTATAACGTTTTTTTTCTGTATGAATTGTTTCCGTCATAAAAGTGTTTCCTAATGTTTTTTTTCTACTTTTTCTTTGTCTTCTTATACTTTCACATGCAGTTTCCCTTGTCTTTTAATCTTCACTTTTTTTCTGTTATTTTTTTTTCAACCTTCGTCCTCAGACAGTTTTTCCGTCATAAAAGTGTTTCCTAATATTTTTCTTCTCCTTTTTCTTTGTCTTTCTATACGTTCACATGCAATTTCCCGTGTCTTTTAATCTTCTCTTCTCTTTCAATTATTTTCTTTCTTTCTTCATTCTTCGTCGTCAGTCAGTTTCCGTCATAAGAGATTTTCCTAATATATTTTTATCTTTTTCTTTCTATTCTTATACGTCTACATGCATATTTTCCTTGTCTTTTAATCTTCTCTTTTCTTTCAATTATTTTTTTTCTTTCTTCATTCTTCGTCGTCAGTCAGTTTCCGTCATAAGAGATTTTCCTAATATATTTTTATCTTTTTCTTTCTATTCTTATACGTCCACTTTCAATTTCCCTTGTCTTTTAATCTTTTCTTCTCTCTCTTTCTTTTTTCTTTCTCGTTCTTCTTTCTTGCTTTCTTCTCACATACTTCTTTCTATATTTTTTCCCTTCTTCTTTTCTCATTGTTTTCTTTGTCATTTTCTGTCTTTTTCTTCTTCCTGGTCGACTGATGAATTTAAATGGGTCGATGATATGCTTTAGAAATTGAAATGAAAGGGTAGTGTCAATAAGTAAATGGTTATATTATGCAAGGTTTCTACATTGTCACAAAACTACCGGAGGTTTATATATGTATTTATTTAGGTTTATTTTATTTTGTTTTATTTTATCATTTCTTATCTTTTTATTTATTTTATTTTTTTTACATTTTTTTTTGTGTGTGTGGGTTATGTGAACGTGCATGTGGATCATTGTCTTTCTTTATTTTACGTTCAGATCTGTATTTTTCCCTTCTTCTCTTTTATATGTGTAGTTCAAATTTAAGATGACGTCAGTATACCCTTAAGTGAAAAAACAAACCTAATCTTAATCATCTCTCTTTCGTTTCGTAACACAACGGAAGGAAAATACTTATAGTGCAACATAAACCACTTATGGAACAACAAAACTAACCACTCCAGCGATTTTTTCCTTCCTTTTTCTCGTAAGCTTTCTCCCATGTCTCCGCCACTCCTTTTTCTGTCATTACTCATATTTCTCACTGCCCCTTTGTCTTCTACGCATGAACAAGCCATCGGAAACATTTAAGGACACTGAGATACATGACTAGAGGCAGCAGCAGGGATAGTTGAGCTCCCCACTACACACAATGCTAGAGTGAACGTGGTGTGACAGGCTGCCCCAGTACTGGTAACACTGTGACGCCGGTGGATATGCGGGAAGAGGTCCTCGCCAACACTTTTTATTTTTTTCCAATACGTCCACATCCTCCCCAACGCTTCTTCCTCCTCCCTAACTCCTCTTTGCCTTCCCCAGCACTTCTTCCTCCTCCCTAACTCATCTTTGTCCTCCCCAGCACTTCTTCCTCCTCCAGAACACTTTATCTTCCTGTCTAACACTTCTTCGTCTCCCCAACTCTTCCTCAACACTTCCTTCTGGCCGGTGAGAGGCAGAGAATGAATACAGCAACTTTGGGGAGACTTATACACAGCAACGAGAATAAGATAGATAGATAAATAGATAGAAAGACAGAGAGAGCGAGAGAAAAAGAGAGAGATATATAAAGAGAGAAGTATGCTTATTCCTGTATCGGTATCTGCACTTTGCATAGCGGGACGGAGGCGGGGCGCGAGGTAAAACGATCCCATAATGTGTTTGTGGGTGAAACGGGACGTGATGTCGCAACCCGACACCCCGAGACCCATCCTGCACCTGTCAGCGGCCAAGCCCAGCGCCGGATGTGTGTCCTGGAGTGCGGTGGCTATACGGTGTGGTGGTGTGCACGGCCTGACACACACACACACACACACACACACACACACTGGGGGGTTGACGGGGAGCGGATATTGCTCTCCTATTATATTATATGTGAATTCCAGTTATTGTCCGTGGGGAGGCGCTGGTCGCTTTTCCGGATGAGGGTACAGTGGAAGAATGATAATGAAGGAAGGAAGGAAGGAAGGGAGGAAAGAAGGGAAGGAAGGAAAGAAGGGAGGGAGGGAAGAAATGAAAGAAGGAAGGAAGAGAGAAAGAAAGAAAAAATAAAAGGAAAAGAAAGAATGAAAGAAGAAACGAAGGAAAAACAAAAAACAAAAATAGAGAGGTAGGGTGAGAAAGAAGGAAAGAAGGAAGGAAGCAAGAACGAAAGGAAGGCAGAAAGGAAGGAAAAACAGTAGGAAAGAAAGGAGGAAGGAAGGAGGGCGCAGTGTAAACAAACCCTCTCTGACCACCATCCCCTCCCCTGATCCTGCACTCGGCACCCCTCTCGTCAGTGCCAGGGACAGATGGAGGCTAGGAGTAAAAAGGTCTTCATATGCGTAATGGGAGGGAAAGCGGGAAAGTTTCAGCCCGTGTATCGGCTCCTCAGTTCGACAGTTTGAAGAGCCTTTCGTAGAAGTTGGTGGGTTTTCCGTAGACTGTTTTGTGATGCTGGTGATAGTTCTACACGACCTCTACGCCCTGGACTCGAAAACCACACATGAGAATCCGGGTACTCTTCTCTGTGGCCTTAAAAAAAATAGCCTCTCGTAGAAGTTGCTGGGTTTTCCGTAGACTGTTTTGTGATGCTGGTGATAGTTCTACACGACCTCTGCGCCCTGGACTCGAAAACCACACATGAGAATCCGGGTACTCTTCTCTGTAGCCTTAAAAAAATAGCCTCTCGTAGAAGTTGGTGGGTTTTCCGTAGACTGTTTTTTGATCCTGGTGATAGCTCTACACGACCTCTGCGCCCTGGACTCGAAAACCACACATGAGAATCCGCGTACTCTTCTCTGTGGCCTTAAAAAAAATAGCCTCTCGTAGAAGTTGGTGGGTTTTCCGTAGACTGTTTTGTGATGCTGGTGGTAGTTCTACACGACCTCTGCGCCCTGGACTCGAAAACCACACATGAGAATCCGGGTACTCTTCTCTATAGCCTTAAAAAAATAGCCTCTCGTAGAAGTTGCTGGGTTTTCCGTAGACTGTTTTTTGATCCTGGTGATAGTTCTACACGACCTCTGCGCCCTGGACTCGAAAACCACACATAAGAATCCGGGTACTCTTCTCTGTAGCCTTAGAAAAGAGTCGTTATGGGAGACAGATACGTTTAAGATTGTGGACCTCAGATGCAACAAGTAGGGTGGGGAAGAGGACTCCACATCATCCAGTCTTGTTTATAGTGTTGTTTGGAGTGTGTTGCGGCCCCTCCTCCTCCTCCTCCTTCTCCTCCTCCTACCCTTCATATGTGTCTGTGAGGGAGTAGTGTGTGTGTGTGTGTGTGTGTGTGTGTGTGTGTGTGTGTGTGTGTGTGTGTTTCCAGAGTTATTTTTCTTCATATTTTACTGCTATTTTCTTTTCATTAGTCCAGTTATATTGTTTTTTTTGTTGTTATTTTTGTCATTTCGTTTTCGTTTGTCTTTCTTGCTTTCGTTTTAGTTTCCTTTCTTTTTATTTTCTTTTTTTTATTTCGTTCAGTTATAGCGTTTTTTATTTTTTTTATGGACAGCTTACCATTATCTATTTTTTTTGTTTATACTTTAAGTCTTTCAGGAGAGTATCAAGACACCTCTCCACCCCAAAATAACTGACCTCTCTTCCGACCTCTCGTTCTGATTTCTTTTTAACGGAGCAGCGTACAGCGAGGGCTTTTTTATGTTTTTGTTTGTTGCCCTTGAGCTGCATCCCATAAAAAACACATATACAAGTCATAATATAGTGAATGCCGCGAGAGTAATGAGGTGCACATCCCATCGACGTGCGCAGTGTATGAATCAAGCAATCTTTGTCTGCTACCGGGCTGTTGCTATTTCGTATTCCTCAGCCGTGTCGGGGGGGATGCATTCCATTGTGTAGCTTTTTTGGCCCACACTCTCATACATATCGAACCTCACACACACACCTACCCTCATTTGGCAGGGCTTTCGTGGAGGTTATGTTAGAAGTTTTTGCAGGCGTACTTTTATGAGCCTTGTGATAGTTTTACGAGGATTCTGCACTATGAATATAAAAGGCACTCCTGAGAACCCCACTATTCTCATTTGTCGGGGGTTACACACACACCGACCCTCATTTGGCAGGACTTTCGTAGAGGGTGTGTTAGAAGTTTTTGCAGGCGTACTTATATGAGCCTTGTGATAGTTTTACAAGGGTTTTGCGCAATGGATGTAACAGGCACTCCTGAAACCCTACTATTCTCGTTTGTCGGAGCTGAGACACACACCGACCCTCATTTGGCAGGGCTTTCGTAGAGGGTGTGTTAGTACTATCTCCATGGGTAGTTTTCTGAGCCTAGTGATAGTTTGACAAGGGTTCTGCACCATGGATGTAAAAGGCACGCATAAGAACCCGACTATTCTTCTTTGTGGCCTTTGGAAATGAATGTTGTGAGAGCCGAAAGGGTCTAAGAGTAGGAAGCAATGTTTGTCAGCGTTCGTGTGACACTTTATTGTTCTGCCACATGTTTTCTCTGGTATCTCATCACCTCCGTTATTTCTTTTCGTATCCTTGTCTTCTTCCTATATCCTTGCACTTCTTCCTCTTTGTCCTTCTTATCTACCCCCTTCCCCACCTTCCTTCTCGATAATGACCCGGATACGTAGAGGATGAGACTTGGAAAGAAGCGAGTAAGAAGATGGGAAGGGAAGGGAAGGAGGGGAAGGGGAGGGGAGGGGAATGAAATGGGAGGGAAGGAAAGGGAAGGGAAGAAAAGGGAAGGGAAGGGAAGGAGGGGAATGGGAGGGGAGGGGAATGGAATGGGAGGGAAGGGAAGGGAAGAGAAGGGATTGGAAGGGAAGGAGGGGAATGGGAGGGGAGGAGAATGGAATGGGAGGGAAGGGAAGGGAAGAGAAGGGAAGGGAAGTGAAGGAGGAGAATGGAATGGGAGGGAAGGGAAGGGAAGAGAAGGGAAGGGAAGGGAAGGAGGGGAATGGAATGGGAGGGAAGGGAAGGAAAGGAAGGAGAGGGAAGGGAAGGAGGGGAATGGAATGGGAGGGAAGGGAAGGAAAGGAAGGAAAGGGAAGGAGGGGAATGGGAGGGGAGGAGAATGGAATGGGAGGTGTGAGTTTCCACTCACACCTGCTTCTTTTTTGTCTCGTTCCGTGTCCTCCCGAGGAGGAGAACCTTGATCTTGTTCATCTGAATAGCAATACTCTGATGAAAAGCCGCGGGCGTGGGACTGAA
The DNA here is from genome assembly GCF_024679095.1 of Eriocheir sinensis. Taxonomy (NCBI): domain Eukaryota; kingdom Metazoa; phylum Arthropoda; class Malacostraca; order Decapoda; family Varunidae; genus Eriocheir; species Eriocheir sinensis. The sequence continues at coordinate 2,344,360 of NC_066549.1, forward strand.
TTACTATCACATTGAGTGTTTACAGCCGCGAGGTATTTGTCACAGTTATTGGCTATCGAGACCCTGAGGGAGCATAAACAATCAACAACGACACAAGAGCCTGAAGCATCAACATGATCGTGTACAAACTGGTTTCCGTCAGGTTGGCGTCTGCTGGTCACCGGACGACGCTCGTGTTGTGAGATCAGTCCTTTAAGTGATTATGGTCGGTGTTGTAAGACACTTTCAGCTCTCACATCAGCTATTTCTAAAGGTCAAAGAGGAGGTCACTCGGGTTCTAATGAATGTTTTTTTCAGGTTCACGGTACAGAAGAAGACTCACACTACCACCAGGGTCATAAAACTACCCCTGGAAATGCCCACAACTCCTACGAAAGCCTTGTCAAATATGTGTTCTTGGGCTGCGATATGTTTTGTAATACGACTCTATATGTTTTGCGGCAGCGTGTGTGTGTGGGACAGAGGTACCTTTTTGTTGTGTGTAGTTCGATTCTTTAAAGCTACACTTATCCCTCTAGTTACATTTTTTTTTTTACAACAAAGGAGACAGCTCAAGGGCACAAAAAAAAAAAGGAAACAATAGTAAAAAGAAAGCCCACTGCTCGCTGCTCCTAATCTCCTATCTCATCGCACTTCCTCCTCTTTGTCCTTCTTATCTCCCCCCTTTCCCCGCCATAGGTTTTCTGTTTTCTCATCTCGGTTGGTGTCTTCAAGAATAGCGTGAGGACATTTATTTGCACATCACTTCACCAAGCATCTTTGTATTGATTCAGATAAATAAACGCATCAACCCCACGCATTCAAATATAGGAAATAATGAAGTTTTTTTTATTTCACAACCTGTAAATATCGGCGATCACGTAGCCATTGTAATGTTGAGTGAATGAACCTAATGACACACACACACACACACACACACACATACATGCTCCTGTACACCCGGATAATGCCCCCGCCCCTCATAGCTAACTTGTTTTCCTTTCTTTCCAGGTAAGTGACACGCGCAGAGGGAGAGAGAGACAGGCACTGCATGAGGAACAAGTGCTGCGTATTTGTAAGTATTAGCGGTCCTTGTGCTTGCATCTATGAGGTAATATGTCTTTCCTTCGCGCACACTCACACACACACAAAAAAATATTAATTCACAAAAACGTCTTACAAAACAGACACACACACACACAGACAAAAATACTACTCATTGATTCATCCACTCAAACACATTATTCAGAAAAGATAAACACACACACACACACACACACACACACACACACACACACACAAAAAAAAAAAAAATATTCATTCACAAAAACGTCTTACAAAACACACACACACAGACACACACACACAGACAAGAATACAACTTATTGATTCATCCACTCAAAAACATTATTCAGAAAAAGATAAACACACACACATAAAAATAAACAGTTACTCATTTATAAAAGCAGTCACACCAAGAAAAGCAGATTCAGGCACACACATACACAAAAGAACAACAACAAACATTTAATCACTCGGAAAGTCATACAAAAACAGCAACACACCAACACACAAACACATCAAAACACGCGCACAACTTATATAACACATGTTCTGTTCTTGCATGGGCAGACCGCAATGCAAAAAGAGACATTACGAAACCTCTCCTGAGTCTCCTCCCTTCCCTTCATCCCCTCTTCCCATCCCCTACCATTGTATCTTTTTAGTTTCCTGGTGCTACTTTCACATCTATCCTTAGTTGTATAATCACACTCTGTACTGCCTGGGGGTTGGGATGGCATGCTCCTCCCTTCTCCTTTGTTGTTTACTTGCAACAATAAACTATCAAACAATCAATCGCCCTTCTCCTCTCCCCTCTCCTCTCCTCCCGTTTGTTGAGCCTCGTCCACTGCCCGCGCCCCCCGTGACACAATGGTGCGGCGCGGATCTCTTCCATGCGGTAGACTGTGTGTGTCCGGCTGACGTGTATTCACCGCTACCACCACCTCCATCACCACCACCACCACCACCACCACTACCACCACTATTACCTCTATCACCACCACCACCACCACCACCTCCTCCATCAACTTCATCACCACCACCAAGTGTCCGGTAATTGCATACTTTATCAAGAGAACTAAGCATGCGTACGATATTTGTGTTTTTGTTTCTTTGCTTGTGTGTGTGTGTGTGTGTGTGCGCGTGCATTTCTGAGCGAGGTCGTGACGTCACTACTTAATGAGGTGTGGGAGGGGGAGGGCAAGGATGGGGGGAGGGAGACGAGAGGCGACAGATGGGTATGAGCTGTTTGGGAGGAGGAGGAGGAGGAGAGAAAAGAGAATAGGAGAGAGAGGAAGAAAAGAGGACGAGGTGGAAAGGGTGATGAAGGTGGAGGGGAACAAGGAGAGAGGAAGGAAGGAGAACCCGGTGGAGAAGGTGGAGGGAAGAGGAGAGAGAGGAAGGAAGGAGGAAGAGAAGAGGGAGGAGGGGAGGAAGAGGAGACGAGGGTGGAGGGCAAAGTTGAGAGAGGGGAGGGAGAGGGTGTAGAGGTGGAAGAGTAGAAGGAGAAGAGAGGGAGTGAAGAAGGATGGGGGAAGGAAGAAAGAGGAAGGAAGGAGGAAAAGTAAGAGAGGAAGAGAAGGATTTGAAGAAGGATGCGGGAAAGGAGAAGAAGGAGAAGAAGTAAAGAAGAAAGAAAGTAATAGGAGAAGAAGAGGAAGTGAAAAAGGATGAGGGAAGGAGAGAGAGGGAGAGAGAAAGGAATGAAGGAAGAAGGTTAGTAGAAGGAGAGGAGAAACTGAGGGAAGAGAGAGAGAGAGAGAGAGAGAGAGAGAGAGAGAGAGAGAGAGAGAGAGAGAGAGAGAGAGAGAGAGAGAGAGAGAGAGAGAGAGAGAGATATGAAGTAAAGAAGGAAGAGAGAGGATGCATCAGAGAAGTTAGAAGAAGAGTAGAAAAAGGAGAACTGACAAACGAAGTATTGGGGAAGGCACAGAGGCACAGAGAGAGAGTTAGAGGTCAAGGGCACACAGTCGAGGCTACGTAAGGCAAGGCTGTATGCGTAATGTGTTTGTTGTGATGTGGAAAGAAGATGAGGGAAGGGGAAGGGAAAGATGACGGGGTTGTTTCATGGTCGCCGGGAAGAGGGAACAGCACAAGGGGAGGAGGAGTGTCAGGATTCGTTTTTCTTTTGTTTTATCGTTTTTCAAGCTCAGAAAACTATAAAGTGACTCGTGTTAGTGTTCTTTTTTTTCCTGTTATTTTTTAATTTTTTTATTTATATTATTTTCTATCGTTTATTTCTCGTGTTTTTTATCTTTTTTTCTGTGTTTCTCTATTTTTTTCTGCTATTTGTTGTTGTTTTCTATTCTCCTATGTTTGTTTTCCTGCGTTTTATTATTATTATTTTTTGTTATTTGTGTTTTTCTGTACTTTTATGTCTGTTTTCCTGTTATTTTTTCTCCTGAGTTATTAAGGACGAGGGTTAAGAAGGAAAACATCAAAGGAGAGAGAAGAAAGAAAGGAGAAAAGAAAAATGGGGAAGAAGAAGGGAAAAAGGGGTGGGAGGAGAAAGAAAGAAAATTAAAAGAGCGAAGAGGAAGGGAAGAGAAGAAAGAAAGACAACAGGTGGAAAAGAAAGAAAAAAGGAAGAAAGAAGAGGAAGAAAAAAGGAAAAGAGGGGGAGGAGAAGGGAAGGAAAAAGGAATAGGAAGGAAATAAGAATGAAGGAAAGGAGAGGAAATGAAAGAAACAGAAAGAAGAAGGCAAACGAAGGGAAGGAGAAAGAATGAAAAGGGGGGATTGGAGACGAAAGAACAGAAATTAAAAAAAAAAAAAATGGAAAGAAGAAGGAAAAAGAAAAAGAAGGGAAAAAAAGTGGTGGAGGAGGGAGTGTGAAGATTAACCCCCTACATTAAACCCATGACAGTGCAGTGACTCAGATAATCAGTGTATTGCAGTTGACTAATAGGAACCTTGCTTGTTGACTCGTGAAGGCCGGGAAGTAAGGAATCGCTAAGGGGAGTGTTAAAGTCTGCACGGATAATGTATCATGCCCAAAACAATCGCAGTGATTTAATTTAATGGAGGAGCTAATCTGAGGTCCGGGGTCAGGGTGGTGGTGGTGGTGGTGAAGGGGGAGTAATGTGTAGAGCTTACTCAAGGAAAGAAAAGGGAAGGAATGCGAAAAGAGGGGAAAATGCGAAAAAAAAATATGTAAAGAAAGAGTGGAAGAAGGGAAGCATAGAAAAAGAAAGAAGGAATAGGAAAGGAGAAGAAAGAGAGAAGGAAAAAAAGGGAAGGAAGAAGAGGGGAAGAGAAGAAGAAAGCAGGAAAAGAGAGGGAAAAGAAAAAGAAAACAGAAGAAAAAGAGGAAGAAGAAGAAAGGAAAAGAGAGGGAGAAGATAAACAAAAAAAGAAGAAAAAGAGGAAGACGAAGAAGGAAAGGGAAGAAGGAAGAAGGAAAAGGGAGAGGAGAAGAAATAGAAAAATAAGTAGGAAGTTTTTTAAAAATAGCGATTGTATATTAGGGATGGTTGCGTGAGGGTCATTTTGGAGGTGAAAAAAAAAACCGGTTATACGTAACTCAATGTGTAGGACTTGCTAGGGAACACCACAAGGGGAGGAGGAGTTTCAGGATCCGTTTTACTCTTTTATTTTATCATTGTTAAGCTCGGAAAACTATAAAGTGACTCGTGTTAGAGTTATTTTTTTCTGTTCTTTTGTTTTGATTTTTGTTTTCATATTTCCTGTAATTTATTTCTCTTGTTTTTTTGTGTTTTTTTCTATTTTTTCTGCTATGTATTGATGTTTTTCTATTCTTATATGTTTGTTTTACTGCGTTTTATTATTTTGTTATTTGTGTTTTTCTGCCTTCCGTCTTCTCTCTTTCATTATTTTTTTACATTCATTTTCTGACGGGGGAAGTTAGGAAATAGCTCTTGCATATTTGGGATTCTTGGGTGAGGGTCATTTTGGAGGTGAAGAAATGCTTAACAAAGTAACTCACATAATGTATAGCCTGCATAATAGTCTACCTTTCGTCTCGTTTCATTTTTTTTTTTCAGGAAGAGGAAGTTTGAAAATAGCTGTTGTATACTTGGGGCTGTTTGGCAAGGGTCATTCTGCATACAACTCACATTGTAATCTGTCTTTCTCCGTGTCTCGTCGCATATCGAAGAGAGTATTAAGACACCTCTCCATCCGAAATTGACACATCTTCAGGGCACTCAGTTCTATTTAATACTAAAGGAGCAGTGCTTAGCGTTTTTTTTTATTGTTTTTTGTTTTTGCCCTTGAGCTGCTTCCTTTACTGTAAAAAAATATATATACTTGCTCTTTCAAATGGGGGAGCAACATTCAGTATCTTGGAAGCTAATATTAAGAGTTGCTTATTTTGAACCTTTTTCCTGTCCCCTTAAATCAGCGTGCAGCAACCTGTTTTTTCTCTCTCTCTTCGGTCTGTCTCGTTCTCCTTTGCCAAACAAAATTATACTTACTTTCAATAGGGGAAGCACACATCAATATCATGAAAACTAATATTAAAAGTTGCATATTTTAAACCTTTTGCCTGTCCCCTTAAATGAGCGTTCAGCCAACCCTTTTTTTTTTCTCTCTCCCTCCTCGGTCTCTCTCGTTCTCCCTCGCAACAAAAACACGTAGCTAATCACAGTGTTTACGTTCACATCCTCCTCCACCCCTTTCACTCTTCCGGCGCAGCTCTGCATGACGCCCGGGTTTGCCAAGGTGTTTTCATGCATTACGACGGTCGTGATGTGGTCGTGAGGTTGTCGTCAGCTTAATGGCCCACTCGTCTGCCCAATTTCCCCGTTCTTAACATCCTCCATTTTTTTTTTTTTTTTTTTTTTTTTTTTTTTTTTTTTTTCTCCGTACTCACCCCATCCCTCCTCCCTCCTTCTTGACCTTGTCCGTGGATTAAAATTTCTCTTCACGCTCAATTTATTTCAATCGACGCTTTTTTTTTCATTGTTACTTTACTTGACTTCCTCGCCGACTCATCCCATTTCTCGCATTCCCTATCCGCATCTTTCCTTGACCTCTCCTTACATCCTTCCTTTAAGAGAAATTCACACTCAATTTATTTCAGTCCACGAGTTTGTCTTCTTTTTTTTATCATTGTTTCCTTACTTGACTCCTTCGCCGACTCATCCCATTTCTCGCATTCCCTATCCACATCTTTCCTTGACCTCTCCTTACATCCTTCCTTTAAGAGAAATTCACACTCAATTTATTTCAGTCCACGAGTTTTTTTTTTTTTTTTTTTTTCATTGTTTCCTTACTTGACTCCCTCGCCGACTCATCCTATCATTCGCTTTGCCTATTCGTGTCTTCATCCTACCCTTGGCTTCTTACCTCCGTCCTCAAGCGAACAGTTTATTTCGGTCAACACTTCTTCTTTTCATTGTTTCCTTACTAATCTTCCTCGTTAACTCATCCTGTTACTCACATTTCCTGTTCGTATTTCCATTCTATCCTTACCTCCGTCCTCAAGCGAACTTTACATTCAGTTTATTTCGGTCAACACTTCTTCTTTTCATTGTTTCCTTACTAATCTTCCTCGCTAACTCATCCTGGTACTCACATTTCCTGTTCGTATTTCCATTCTATCCTTACCTCCGTCCTCAAGCGAACTTTACATTCAGTTTATGTCGGTCAACACTTTTTCTTTTCATTGTTTCCTTACTAATCTTCCTCGCTAACTCATCCTGGTACTCACTTTTCCTGTTCGTGTTTCCATTCTATCCTTCGCTTCTCCTTGCCTCCGTCCTCAAGCGAACTTTACATTCAGTTTATGTCGGTCAACACTTTTTCTTTCATTGTTTCCTTACTAATCTTCCTCGCTAACTCATCCTGGTACTCACATTTCCTATTCGTGTTTCCATTATTCTATCCTTACCTCCGTCCTCAAGCGAACTTCACACTCAGTTTATGTCGGTCAACACTTTTTCTTTCATTGTTTCCTTACTAATCCTCCTCGCTAACTCTTCCTATTATTCGCATCTTCTGTTTGCGCCTCCATTCTATCCTTGGCCTTTCTTTACACACACACACACTAAAAAAAAAAAAAAAAACTTACTTCACACGCAGTTGTTATTTCGGGTGACACTTTTCTTTATTGTTCTGTCATTTGTTTTCTCCGTCAACTCATCACATCCGTTTTTAATTTTCGTACCCTTGTCATCTTCCTATCTCCTTGCACTTCCTTCTCTTTGTCCTTCTTATCTCCCTCCCGCTTCCCCTCCTTCCTCCCTAATGATCCCGGATAGAGGAGGAGACTAGCAAAGAAGCGAGTAAGGGAAGGGAAGGGAAAGGAAAGGGGTAGGCATGGGAAGGGAAGGGAAGGGAAGGGAGGAGAGGAGATGCATGTGCCGCCCCTAGCAAGGTTACGCGGCCCTTCCCTTCCCTTCCCCTCCCTTCCCTTCCCTACCCTCTATGACAAGAACATATATCTAATTAATTCTTGGGACTACACACTGACGGATCCTCTTTTTCCTTCGCTTTTTTTGTTTGTTTGCTTGCTTGTGTGTGTGTGTGTGTGTGTGTGTGTGTGTGTGTGTGTGTGTGTGTGTGTGCGCGCGCTCTTAATTTGTTTGTTTAAGGGCAATTTTTATTTGTTTAACTACAATATATCTCTCTTACCGTTTATTGTTTGAAGTAAGCTCGGCGCACACTTCCTCGCCCCTTCCACTTCCACCTTCCACAACGTAATGAAGTGCCTCCACCCGCACCCATCCACAGCATCCATTTTTAGCAGAACTTCATGTCTCGTGTATCACTCTGACTCTGTATCTATGTATCCCTTCAACTGTTTTTCTCCCTTCTTTAATGTCTCTCTAAAACGGTGGTATCTAAGCTTAATGTCTCCAAAATGACCCTCACCCAACCATCCCTAATATACAATCGGTATTTTCAAAAACTTCCTCCTTTTTTCTCCTTCTTCTCCTCACCCTTTTCCTTCTTCCTTCTTCCCTTCCCTTCTTCTTCTTCCTCTTTTTCTTCTTTTTTTCGTTTATCGTCACCCTCTCTTTTCCTTTCTTCTTCCTTCCCTTCTTCTTCTTCCTCTTTTTCTTCTGTTTTCTTTTTCTTCTTCCCCTCTTTTCCTTCTCTCTTCTTGCCATCCCCTTTTCTCCCTTCCCCTTTTCTTTCTTTCTTTCTCTAGCTTTGCAATCCATCCAAAGTAATGTCTTTCAAACTTTTCTTGCTACGACCCAGTCTGACCTGAAACTCCACCAACGTTATCAAAATTGTCGTACTCAGTCTTATATTGACCAACTTCCGACCCCAAAACTGTCTCCTGGGGCCGCAATAACTAGATTCATTTATATTTACCGTTAAAATAGTTAATTCCTGATGTTTCTTGGCAATAGTTAGGCGTCAGAAACCGGTAAATACTATGCTCTGAGCCTCTGAGTACGATAACCTGGTAACGTTGAACTCCGCCCCCATGACACATTTGCTTAACTATTCCGCACCCGCCGTCAGATATTCAGTCATCTATTTGTAAAGAAGTAGCGACCCTAATAGAAGCCAGTAGTGACCCAGTAGTGATGCGTGACCTATATCCTGAAGAACCACGCTCCATGTAATCTTGCTACAATAATATCACGTTCACGGAGCCGAAACAAAAATATGGGAAAGTCCTTCGTATACATTGATAATAATAATAATAATAATAATAATAATAATAATAATAATAATAATAATAATAATAATAATAATAATAATAAAAATCACCCCAGTCATTTTTTTTGTCCACCTTAGCGACAGATATATCATGTTATGTGCTTATTGTTTTAGTAGCAAAAAATATTCCAACTTTTTATACATGTTTCCCTCCGCTGCTCCCTTCTAAAATCTCAACATAATCATATCTTTTCCTTCCAATAAACATTTGCTGAATTAGATTTGCGGTGAGTTTTATCAGCAAAAGAATTTAACCTTTTTTTTTCTTTACGTGTTTTCCTCCGCTGCTCCCTTCTAAAATCTCAACATAATCATATCTTTTCCTTCCAATAAACATTTGCTGGATTGAATTTGCGGTGAGTTTTATCAGCAAAAGAATTTAACCTTTTTTTTCTTTACGTGTTTCCTTCCGCTGCTCTCCCTCCTCAAATCTCAGCTTAATCATATCCTTTACTTCCTACCAAGATTATTTATGACCTTGCCCTTCACTCCTTTTTTTTTTTTTTTCATCGACTGCAGTAGATTGCCGCCGTCTTTTTTTATCATAATTTTCAACCGTCTACTCTACTTTCTGAAATCGAACGATCATACATTTTAGGGATGTATCAAGACACCTCTCCTCCTGAAATTGACCTCTCTTTTGGCCGCTCATTACTTTTTTCTTTGTGGGAACAGCGATTAGCGAGGTTTTTTTTTTACATCTTTTTTTGTTGCCCCTGAGCTGTTTCTTTATCTGTAAAAAAAAAAAAAAACTTCCAACGAGCAGCTCTGTTACCTTCATTTTCACATTTTTTTTATAGCTGCAATTGTTTTCGGTTGCTCTTTTTTTTTATCATATTCAATCGTCTGCTCACCCTCCTTTAGTGAGTCTCCTGAGCATATCTATTACACCCAACCAACATTATGTATACGACCTTGAACTTCATTTTTTTTATCAATTGCAATAGGTTCCGTTGTCTTTTTTTCCATTATAATCTTCATCCGCCTTCTCTACTTCCTGAAATCTCCTAATCATATCTATTACATCCAACCAACATTATGTATACGACCTTGAACTTCTTTTTTTTTTATCAATTGCAGTTGGTTTCCGTTGTCTATTCTTCCATTATAATCTTCATCCGCCTATTCTACTTCCTGAAATCGAATAGTCACATCACTTCCAACAAACATTATTCTTCCATATCAGTTATTTTTTGTATCAGCAGTATTTCTCCCCTGTTCACTCTTTATCATAATTTTCAGGCGTTTGCTCCCCCCCCTCCTCCCCCTGAAGTCTCCTAATCATATCTTTTAAACCCAGCAAAGAGTGTATGGCCTTCCTTTTCACATTTGTTTTTATCTGTATATTGCTCGCCTGTCCTCTTTTTTTTATTATAATCTCCAGCCGTCTGCTCACCTCACCCTCCTGAAATCTTCTAATCATATCTTTAACATGCAACGAACATTAAATATGACCTTGCTTTTCAGTTTTGTTCTTTATTTACTTCGATATTTCCCTCGTCCACTTTTTAGTATAATGTTCATCCGTCTATGCTCTCCCTCGTGAATTCTTACCATAATCATTTCCCTTCCGACAAACAGCTCTGTAACCTTGATCTTAACAGTATTTTTTTTGTCTTCCTTAGTTCCCTCTCGTCCTCTTTTTTATTATAGTCTTTATCCGTCTACTCTCCTTACTATAATCATATCCTTTACTTCCAACAAACAGCCCTGTAACCTTGATTTTCACAGCTTTTTTTATGTCTACAATAGTTCCCTCTCGTCCTCTGTTATTATAGTCTTCATCCGTGTACTCTCCTTAAATCCTCAAATCGTATATCGACCTTGATTTTCACGGTTTATTTTATCCGCAATTGTTCTCTGTTATCCGCTTTTTTTTAGTGTACTCTTCTTCCGTTAGCTCGTAAGTATTCCCATCATACAGGATCTGACTCACTATTCCTGCTCGTATTTCACTGTAAGTTCTGCCGTTTTTCCTTCAAGTCCCTGTCTGGCAAATGCACTTAAACCTACATTCTTTTCATACAAGGTCTAGCTCTCTCTCCTTGCTCTTAATCTGTATTTCTTCATCTTTCTTTTTTTGTGTCGTCTCGCAAATTCATATCAAAACTACATTCTATTCATTAAGGATTAGCTCTGTCCTTGGTCATATTTAACCCGGCAGCAGCGACGGGCCAAATTTGTGGCTTTACCGTGTACCAGCGACGGGCCACATTTTTGCCATGATATAAACCCACCAAAAATAGATGATGCATAAACTGATCACAAATGCGTTGATATATATTATGAAATGGTTTGCGTGAGTGAAGTTTTTTTTCTCATTTTTCTCACTTAGAGGGGCCTTTAAGAAACATGATCCCCGCAGCTACCAGATTAATCTTTGTTTCTTCAATTTTCTTTTTTAACTCCTTGTCTCGCAAACACATACCAAAACTACATTCCATTCATTCAGGCTCTAGCGTATCAAAGCCACATTCTTTTCGCCACACGCCACACTTGACGCATCTCTCCAATTCATTCAGACACTTGCTGCCAACCACTCCACTTAGTGTATGTGAGATAAGGAACTCTTACATATGCAGACACATATTTTTTCTCTCTCTCTCTCTCTCTCTCTCTCTCTCTCTCTCTCTCTCTCTCTCTCTCTCTCTCTCTCTCTCTCTCTCTCTCTCTCTCTCTCTCTCTCTCTCTCTCTCTCATTGTTGCCTGTAGCTTTAATAACGAAATAACCTCGCATTGTTATGCAAGTCTCAGTTATGTATGCAGCCATTGAACCATGATACCGAGGAACTTAGAAGACAGACGGCAATACAATATCACCCTCGTCTGCTTACTATATCGGCGGCGTCCTTCGGTGGATGACGAGTGCATCCGTAAGGGCGGGAGACCGGTAATTCCCTAGCCCGAGGCACACACACACACACACACACACACACACATACATACACACACCGGGATGTGCAGCTTCACGATGGCGTACTAATACCAAGCTTCCCTAAGGAGACAATAGCTTGATGCCTCGAAACGTGCCGCTAAACCAAAACAGACCTTGAGCGAACTGCAAGTCATATGATATACAAACACTGTGGTCATCATGTTTCATTTTGTTTTGTTTTTTGTTTGTTTCTTACGGTTTTTCGCTGATGCACCTGACTCACAGAGGGATGGTCATGGTTTGGTTAATTGAGGAAGGATCACCCATGGCATATTTTTCCCCCCAAAGAATTGTTTTGCAGGCAGAGGACCTGACACATATATATCAAAAGCCAGCCTCAGCACTCTTCTTTCTTCTTGTATTTGTATTTCTGCTTTCCCATTACTTAGCACTTTCTTGTGGGGAGTATCAAGACACCTCTCCAAAAGACTTTTTTTTTTTTTTTTTTTTTTTTTACAGCAGAGACAGTGCAAGGGCGTAAAAAAAAAAAAACAATATGAAAAAAAAAAAAAGCCCGCTACTTACTGCTCTGGCCGCTCTGGTTTAAATTATTCTTCTAAAGGTTACTTTCAGGAGCAGCGTCATTGCGGGCTTTTGTTTCCCCTTTCCTTTGCGTTCTTGTTAAATAAAATAATATAAAAATAAACACACTCCTTGGGGCTGGGCGTCAGGTATCAAATTCAGGTCGTTTCTCCACAGTCACGAGAACAAGCTCTACATGGTCCAGGGAAAATATCGTCATGAGTTACCTATCAGTATATTCATTAGAGATTCTTGTGGTCCGAGCATAATTAGATCTAACTTCGTATCTATGGTCTGTTAAGGGTCAATGGCCATCTTAACCCAATGATCACTTCGAATCGGTTAGAACACCTCCCACCCATCCCTAAATGAGATCAAAGGAGGCCAGATGAGTTTTATAGGGCACACATGACTTTAGGGTGCTATTTTTCACCTTAATGTCGTTATATAAGTACGTCACAAGAAAGTGATGTCGTTATATAAGTACGTCACAAGAAAGTGATGTCGTTATATAAGTACGTCACAAGAAAGTGATGTCGTTATATAAGTACGTCACAAGAAAGTGATGTCGTTATATAAGTACGTCACAAGAAAGTGATGTCGTTATATAAGTACGTCACAAGAAAGTGATGTCGTTATATAAGTACGTCACAAGAAAGTGATGTCGTTATATAAGTACGTCACAAGCAAGTGGACACAGTGAAGGCCGTCAGAAGGGTGCTCCGGAAAGTGAAAAAACAATTACCTACCCCGGTCCCTCGCTTTCACCACCTTCCCTACGCTTCGGACCATCTCATAGTTGCTAACTCACTTGGAGCTGGATCGCGTCACGCCCCGCTCACCTCACGTGTTGATTGCCGCTCTACTTTCTCTAACGGTGAATGGACAAACACCGACGCCGACACTGCCGCCGCTCTCGTCTGTTTTTTGCTGCTTACTGAGATCATGATTGTTGTTTTTAGTGACGTTGCTCTTATGGCTTTCTTTTATTATTGCGGTATTGTTATTGTTAATCCTATTCTGATTCTTATTTATATTTTCTCTTTTATTCGTATTCTTATTCTTGTACTTATTCTTAGCATTTTATTCTTATTGTTGTTGTTATTGCTTTTGCCGTCTTGTAAATTTTGTAGTAGTAGTAGTAGTCTTAGTCGTTGTAGTAATAGTAGTAGTAGTAGTAGTAGTAGTAGTAGTAGTAGTAGTAGTAGTTTATTACCTTTACGCAAGTGTACACAATATTTTCTCCTGACTTCTCCACTAAAATCCTTAAAACGTCGACCTTTAGGCAAGCACATGCGTTATATTGCCCCGTTTCCCCCTAAAACCCCTAAAAAATCGACCTTCAAGCAAGTACATACGATATTTTGCCCCGTTTCCCCCTAAAATCCCTAAAAAATCGACCTTTAAGCAAGTACATAGGATATTTTCCCACGTTTCCCCCCTAAAATCCCTAAAAAATCAACCTTCGAGCAAGTACATACGATATTTTACCCCGTTTCCCCCCTAAAATCACACAAAAAAATCGACCTTTAGACACGTACATACGATATTTTGCCCCGTTTCCCCCTAAAATCCCTAAAAAATCGACCTATAGACACGTACATACGATATCTTGCTCCGTTTCCCCCCAAAATCCTTTAAAAATCGATCTCTACGCAAATATATATAGTGTAGTGCTCTCTTTCCGCTTGTCAGGCTGCGGGAGTAAACAAACACTGGGGATGTAAACAAACACTTCGAGAGGAGAGAAGAACGACGCAAGCGGTGGTCGGTCGGTCTGGGTCGGTCTTCCAAAACAAAAGATCAAGAGCTATGGCTCGTGAGGATAAGAAAAGTGGTAGTGGCGGAGGAGGAAGAGTGAAGGAGTGCAGAAGGTGTGAATACTCTGGAAAAGTTAATGAAGACGGTATTCTCATGTAGTTGACTGGTCTTTCCGCCACCTCTTTGGATTCTTTACAGGTGCAGCGAGTAGCGGGCTTTTTTTATTGTTTCCTTTTTTGTGTGCCCTTGTGCTGTCTCCTTTGCTGTAAAAAAAAAAAAGAGAGAAAAGTTGCAGTGCTGAAGCGGCTGCCAAGCATGAGGTCTGTACCGCCTGTGATCACTGGGTGGAGCCAGACGGCGTGGAGTGCAGAAGACGTGGATATTGGAGGCACAGGGTATGCGAGGAGCTAATTGTGGCAGGTATGAAAGCTATCAAGAATATGAGCGTGTGGTTTTGTAAGCCCTGCAGTAGGGAGTGGAAATCGGATCGGGAGGAGACTGCGAAAATGAGAGAGGAGCTGAAGGCCGTGAAAAAGAAGAATGCAGAGGTAAACCACAAAATGCAAGCCATAGAGAAAAAGTGGAGCTGGAGTAAGAAGGTTGAGGAATCAGTTATTTTTTATTATTATTTTTTTTTTTACAGCTAAGGAGACAGTTCAAGGGCGTAAAGATAAATATGAAAAAAAAGACCGCTACTCACTGCTCCTGAATAGAGATCAAAGGAGTGTCCAGAAGGAGAGGTCAATTTCGGGAGGAGAGGTGTCCTGATACCCTCCTCTTGAAAGAGTTTAAGTCGTAGCACATCAGGAAGTGCAATCTACCTGAACCTAAACCGTTATCAGTTCATCGCCCCTCTCTCTCTCTCTCTCTCTCTCTCTCTCTCTCTCTCTCTCTCTCTCTCTCTCTCTCTCTCTCTGCTTTGCTCTTTGCTTTTTTATCACTCATTCCCGTTGGCGTATTTTTTTTCTCTTGATCTCACACACACACGTTTCCACATACCATTTTTCACATACCATTTTTCACATACCATTTTTCACATACCATTTTTCACATACCATTTTTCACATACCATTTTTCACATACATTTTTCACATACCATTTTTCACATACCATTTTTCACATATCATTTTTCACATACCATTTTTCACATACCATTTTTCACATACCATTTTTCACATACATTCACATACCATACATTTCACATACACTTTACACATACATTTTTCACATACATTTCACATACATTTTTCACATACCATTTATTCACATACCATTTATTCACATACATGCATCTCACACATACCTGTTTTCACATAACAAACACCTTTATTGGTTACATGGTTTGCCTTCATATATTTTAGGCTTTCTTTACATTATTTTTTTTTCAGTTGTTCTTTTGTTTTGTTGTGTGTGCACTCGATGACGTGGTTTCTCTTTTAATAATATATCAGGCATTTTCTGCACTTGTGTTTGGCTATTGTATTACCGTTCAACATCCGACATTGTGGATTTCATTTTTTTTTTTTACATTATAATCTGCATTTTTTTTGTTTGTTTGTTATTTCTCTTTATACATTAGGCATTCACTACACTTATATTTGACTGCTGTATGACCCTTTAACACCGGACATCGATTATTATTATTATTATTATTATTATTATTATTATTATTATTATTATTATTATTATTATTATTATTATTATTATTATTATTATTATTATTACTATTATTATTATTATTATGATTATTATTATTATTATTATTATTTACATTTTAAGCTTTCGTGTTTTTTTGTTGTTGTTGTTATTGCTATTTCTCTTTATAAATCAGGCATTCTCTACACCCATATTTGGCTGCTGCATGACTCTTTAACACCCGACATGGATTACTATTATTATTATTATTATTATTATTATTATTATTATTATTATTATTATTATTATTATTATTGTTATTATTATTATTACTATTTTACATTTTAAGCTTTCTCTGCAATTTTTTTTCTTTTTTCTGTTGTACCACTCACTTAATTCCCGACATTGTTTTCCTTCATGTATTTTAAGCTTTCTCTTCTTTTTTGTTTTTGTATCACGCGTTTAATTCCCGACATGGTGTCTCTTCATATATTTTAAACTTTCTCTTCGTTTTTTCTGTTGCATCACACTCGTTAACACCCAACATGGTTCCTCTTTCTTTTTTTAGGCATTATCTACCTACACTTTTATTATGTTGTTGTCCTTGATAACACCCAACATGGTTCCTCTTTCATTTTTTAGGCATTATCTACCTACACTTTTATCATGTTGTTTTCCTTCGTTAATTAACATCCCTTTATGATATATTAGTTTTCCTCTGTACTATATTTTTTTTTGCTTTTATGGCACTCGATAACACCCAACATGATTCCTCTTTCATTTTTCCCTTTATAATATACTAGTCTTCCTCTATACTTTGATTTTTGGCTTTTATGGCACTCGATAACACCCGACATGGATTCTCTTTATACTCTAGGCGTTCTCCATACCTTTTTTTTTTGTTGTTGTTGTTATATCACTTAACGTCCAGCATGGTTCTCATTTATATATATCAGGTTTTCTCTGCATCCATTTATTTTACTGTTGTGCCGTCTCTTGTTAACACTCAACAACGTTCCTCTTCATTTATTAGGCATCTCCTATTACCCTTTTTATTTTATTTTTCTATTTTTTTTTCCTGTTCTGTCATTCCTTAACACCCGGCAATATTTCCCTTTATATTTCAGTCTTTCTCTACGCTTTAATTTTGTTGTTGAGACGCTCGTTAACACCCAACATGCTCTGCCTTTTATTTTGGGTATTCTTTTCATTGTTTTTTTTCTCCTGTTTTCTCATTCGTCAACACAAGACAATAATATTTCCTTTTGTATTTCCGTCTTTGTCTACATTTTTATTTTGTTGTTATCACTCCTTAACACCCAATTTGATTTTCCTTCACATTTTCGGCCTTCCCTGTATTGTTTTTCGTTGTTACGTCACTCATTAAAACCGCAATGGCTTCCCTTCCCTTCATAACTCAGACATTCTCTACCCTTCTTTTCGGCTGTTGTGTCGCTCTTTAACCTCCATCGTAGCTTTCCTATCTATATTAGTCATCCTTTCTTCAATATAATCTTTCTCTACTTGTTTTTACTAAAGTGTCATTTTTTAACACTCAACATGGTTCCCCTTCATATTTCAAGCATTCTTTCCCCTTCCTTTTGGCTGTTGCGTCGCTTGTTATCCCCTATCATGGTTTACCTCTCTTGTCTTTATTTTAATCTTTCCCTACTTATTTTTGCTATGGCGTCATTCGTTAGCATCCGATATGGTTTCCTTTTCTATTTCAGGCATTCTCAACCCTTCTTTTTTGGCTGTTGTTTCACTCGTTAACATCTCACATGATTTCCCTTTCTATATCAGTCATCCTTTCTTCATTTTAAACTTTCTTTACTTGTTTTTGCCATGGCGTCATTCGTTAACACCCGATATGGTTTCCCTATCTGTATCAGTCATCATCTTTTCATTTTAAGCTTTCTCTATTTGTTTTTGCAGTCGTATCATCGTAGTTTTCCTTTCTATATCAGTCATTCCCTCTTCATTTTAAGTTTTCTCTATTTGTTTCCGCTGTTGCGTCATTCGTTAGGACCCAATATGGTTTCCCTTTACATATCAGGCATCCTCTTCACTTTCTTTTCCTGTCGTGTCCTTCGTCAACACCCATCCGTCCCTCACTATGGGTCAGTAACGTATCACATACACACACACATACACGGGGACCTGCTGCCTCTCAATCACCGCCAATTGCCAGGGTGCAGGGTCAAAGACAACCTCGATCAAGAACTAATCAGATATTGCGACGCTCCCTGGAACTGGGTGTTTGTTATTCCGGGTACACGAGGACTGGCCCCCAACTCCTCCTCCTCTCCTGTGGGCGGCGGGTTGTTGTCATACGTGGGGGTGGGTGTTGGTTATATATAGTAACTCCCTCCACCGCTTTGGTTGTTCTTGTTGTGAGGGTTTTGTAAGAGGTCTATTATTGGCTCGCTGTGAGTCGTTTTGTCCTTTTCTTTTTGCTTTCTTTTCTTTTTTCTTTTATTTATGATGTTGACGGAGGTGCTGTTCTTGCTACTGCTGGTTCTGTTGTTATTTATAGTGCTACTTCTACTACTACTATTTCAATTCTACTACTACTACTACTTCTACTACTACTACTACTACTACTACTACTACTACTACTACTACTACTACTACTACTACTACTACTACTACTATCACCATGACCGATCACCGCCAGTATAAAGTAGATCCATCAGTGTTCATGATTTGATAGAGGTGATTTTCTCTCTCTCTCTCTCTCTCTCTCTCTCTCTCTCTCTCTCTCTCTCTCTCTCTCTCTCTCTCTCTCTCTCTCTCTCTCTCTCTCTCTCTCTCTCTCTCTCTCTCTCTCTCTCTCTCTCTCTCTCTCTCTCTCTCTCTCTTTATTTCTGTTTTTGTGTCTGTTTTATTGTTTCTCCTCTCTCCTGTTTTTTCTGTCTCTCTGTCTCTCCCTCAAACACACACACACACACACACACACACACACACACATCGATAACGTAACGTATGTATCCTCACACCTCATTAGTCCGAAGATGGCGCCACTATAAAACACTTGCCTGCGCCATGACGAGCTGGGGCCGAATACCATCCAGGCCCCTCAAGCAAGCCTACCGGAGCAATAGGCGGAGACGTAAAAACAACAAAAAACAACAACAACATTACAACTCGTGTGCCACTGAGCGCTTCCCTGAATTCCCTATTGTCATCCCCTCCCTCCCTGCCGTCCCTTGTCCTTTCCCTTCCCCTTCCACCATACAAACAGACAACTCATCATTTAGTACCTCGATGTTATACCCTGACACCTACAATAATGGGATTTCAGTGTTTTGATTCGCTAAGATATCTTCATTATTTTCTTTCTGTACAAACGCACGTCTCCTCAGTTAGTACCTCGATGCTAACTAACTACTCACCTTCTATACCAGCAATAGTTTGACACCTACAAAAATGGGTTTATGGCTTTATTCGGTATTTTTGTTATTTCTTACGTGGCTACTCACTCGAAGGTGTTTATTTCTTTACTAACTAACTACACTAATCTGTTTCTCCGTTTATTCGCTAAGACATCTTCATTCCTCCATCGTATATAGTACCTACATTTATCGTCATATTTTTCATTCCTTTCCTTAGTTATACTCTACACCAGCCTTTAGAGTGTTTTCTCCCCTTCTTACCAACTACACAAATTTGTTTCTCTGTATATTTGTTAAGATATCCTCAGTCATTCATCATTATATAATAGACTGTAATTTTCCTTCATTTTTTTCATTCCTTTCCTTAGTTATACTCTACACCAGCTTTTAGAGTGTTTTCTCCCCTTCTTACCAACTACGCTAATCTGTTTCTCTGTATATTTGTTAAGATATCCTCAGTCATTCATCATTATACACCTTTTTTTAGTGTTTTTTCCCTTCTTACCAACTACGCCTAGTTATACTCTCACAATTTTTTTTTAGTGTTTTCTCCCCTTCTAACTACTTACACAAATCTGTTTCTCTGTTTATTGGTTAAGATATCCTCAGTCATTTATCATTATATAATAGACTAATTTATCTTCATTTTTTCATTCCTTTCCTTAGTATGCAATCTAACACCTTTTAGAGTTTTTTTCTCCCTTCCTTTCGCCTCAGCTCTTTCACGAGGGGAGCATCAAGACGACGCCTCTCTGACCTAAATTTTATCAAAGGTCCTCGTTTTCTTCCTTTATATCCTTCTTTTTACGTTCGCCATTCTCTTGGGCAATAGTTTCCATTACTCTGATTTGTACTAACTGGTTTGTGAGGTTTGTGAGGGGATGAACGTACTACAAGTGACGTGTGTTTGTGCGTGTGTTGTACCATGCTGTGTGTTTGTGTGTCGTGAAGGTGACGCATCACACGTGTACCAACCAAGCCGCGTCGTGCTCTGGGCCGTGGGTAAACATTCCGCGGCGCTCCCATTGTCGGGCGGCGGCTGAGGGAAGGGGCGGCTTTTGAAGTGGCGGTGGAAGAAAAATAACTCCGTCCTCGAGTGGCGGGAAAGGTTTCGAGGAGGAGGAGGAGGAGGAGGAGGGCGCCCCCTACACCCGGCTGATGGGGCTTGCGCGCGACGCTCTCCCTGGTTTCGTCATCCCGCCAATAACCTCTTGTGTTGTATTCATGTTACACTGACTTCACGCTACACTCCTTTCTCAGGGAGTTTTTCTCAGGGAGTTTCAATAAAGGGAGACTGTTAAGAACGGTCTAGCTTTCGCCTGAGGTTCTCGTCGGCGGCGTCTCGCTTCCTGGTTCGTGCCTCTGAGATCTGCTTCCCTTCGCTAGTTCGAGGCGGTGCAGTGCGCGGTGCCGGCGGCTTACTGGGGATTGTCTTGTTTTGACGACACTACAGACCGCGTCCCCGTTTTTGGCCTCGTTCTCCCTCTGGTTTTATTTGTTTTCCTTTCTTTCCTCGTCTTTCCTTCACGGTCTCTTGGATTTAACTGAGCTTTACATGCTTGCTTCACTCCTCCGTGGCATCTCCTCTCCCGTCTCCTCTTAACACCATACCCACTTTTCTGTAGCCTTGCCTCCTGTCTCCTCTTAACACCATACCCACTCTTCTGTAGCCTTGCCTCCCCTCTCCTCTTGACACCATACCCACTGTCGTTTTAATTCACTCTCTGTAGCTTTGCCTCCCGTCTCCTCTTGACACCATACCCACTGTCTTGTATCACCTCGAAAGGCTTGTGTGTTTGACGATTCGGCTCTTGGTTGTTTCTACGTCTTCTTTATCTTCTTTCTAGCGCTTTCCTGAGAGTTTGTTTCATCCTGTTCTTTTGTATTTTGGGGGTTCTGACTTTTTTTTTTATCCGTATATTTTATCACTTAACAAAAGTTTCTTCATTATTGACACGAAATGTATACGATAGTGGAATACGTAATGGCCATGAAGTTTTTAGTGTAAACATATGTCGCTTTTTTTCAGGCGCCTCCACCTCCGAAGCTGACCCCTCTTCTGATCTCTCGCTCTTTTTTCATTTACTGGAGCTGCACCCAGATTTTTTTTTTTTATTATTTTTTTTATTTTACCCTTGAATTGTCTCCCTGGCTGTACAAATAACTTATTGCATTCATTCATAAACTTTATATACACTCTCTCTCTCTCTCTCTCTCTCTCTCTCTCTCTCTCTCACACACACACACACACACACACACACACAAATAAATAAAAAAAACATGACAAACACACTAACAAGCGAACAAATAATAAAACACACACACAAAGTAAAACAAACAAACAAACAAATAAAACACACACACACACACACACACACACACACACGAGAGGAAGGGATGGTCGCGCGGCCTTGACTCTCCTGCTGAACATCTTCCCGTGCCAAGGTGACCCGTGCTCTATACCGCCGCGGGAAGCCGGGCAGAAAATGAACACAGGAAGGGCCAACTAACTCAAATCACACGATAAAGCTAGCAGGTAGAGGCTATATGAGCACACCTGTGAGGGACGAGGTTGAGGTCCATGTTATTAAACTCTTCCAAGCCTTACTCCATCTATATTAAAAGGCTCTCGCGGAAGTTGTCGGGCGGTAGGTTTGGAAGGCTTCTGCGCCGTGAAGGGGAAACACACTTATGACAACCCGACGTATAGCTCCTCTTAATGCTTGAAAAACGTTCGTATCAAGTCTCTGAGCCGCAAACGTTTAATAACACACGTATGTGAATGGTATGAATGACTAATGAGAACTGGAAGACATGTTGCTATGGTAGTGTGAGCAGTGCATAATAGGAATAGTATATCAAAAGAATGCATGAAAGAGGCAACACCATATTTCCGGGATGCACAATGTCTCGCTTTCAAGTTATGTCACAATACATTTGCATCTTTATGGCGTATCAGACCAAAGACTGTTAAATTTCTCAGTATTCCGTAAATATCCAGCAAAGAACTGTGCAGACAATGTGAAATATTACATAAAATCTCAGGTTACAAGACCCAAAAACAAAATCGAATTCACGACTCCAGGCTTTCCAGGAAGAGGCAATAAACTAGACGCCAGCGGTTGTTGTGTGTGAGACGCGATGGGCGGGGGTGGAGCTGCAGGGGCGGGGAGCGGCTGGGCGGCGAAAGAGCTCGGGCTTGTCGGGAGAGAGGGACTGAGTTATAGAGACGAGGAAATGGCTGGGGGGATTATGTGGGTGTATCTGTGTCTATCTATCTATCTATCTATCTATCTTATCTATATGTGACGTAGCGGGGCTGTTGTGAAGGTGAAATAGTGTAGGGAAGGGCGAAGTGACGAAATTTTCTACAGCGTTGATCGAAACCAAGCCTGATTTGAAGGGAAGGAAATGCAT
The DNA here is from genome assembly GCF_024679095.1 of Eriocheir sinensis. Classification (NCBI taxonomy): domain Eukaryota; kingdom Metazoa; phylum Arthropoda; class Malacostraca; order Decapoda; family Varunidae; genus Eriocheir; species Eriocheir sinensis. The sequence continues at coordinate 2,366,707 of NC_066549.1, forward strand.
TATGCTACAGACACATTCGATTTAATTGGGAACCGGGTTTTGGGGCCAGAAAAAGAAGGGGAACGGGCGGGCAAAGGTGGCTATAGTAGGTATGGAGGACTGGGTGACTTTAAGATTATACGAAAGAGAAGTAGAGAGGGTGACGCCGGTGTATGACGAATTGGGGCTGTTGTGGATGGGAATAGCGGGGAAGGAGAAAAAGAAAGGGAGGATTGAGTATAGAGCAAGATGAAGGAGGAGTTCGAACGGGCAAGGGCGGGCTAGTAGATAGATGTGGAGGCTTGGGTTTATCGAGAGACTTTAAAGAGAAGTAGTTAGGTGTTTAGGCGTGGGTAGCTTTTTAGATTAGGATAGGAAAGTAGGAGGTATTAGGAAAAAAAGGTAAAAGAAGTAGGAATGTTGAGGTAGATAGGTGTGATAGGCTTAGATGGCTCTCAAGATTAGGAAACAAATAGAGGTTAGTAAGGAAAGGTAGAAGTGGGGATGGCGACACGAGTTTATGGCATGGCGGGAATGTTGCGCGACTGTACCGTGGGGAAAGGCTGGCGGGAAGGGAGGAGAGGGCGTTGTGTCTCAAGTTGATAAGGAAAGAGAAAGAACTAAGGGTGATGAAACGAGTGCTGGCGTGGCGGTGGTGAAAACTCTCTTGTCTGCCATTGTTTAGGGGACTTGTTAGGTAATTGGCCGTAACACCCGACTGTTAACACGAAAGAAATGTTTAGCGGAGATAGATGGATAGATAGATAGATAGGATTAACATATGCTACTTTTTTTTTTATTTGTTCATATTTTCTTTATTTTGATTTCTTTCCTTCGTTTTTTCTTGTGTTTTTTTCTTTCTTACTTTTTTCTTTCTTTTATTTTCTTTTAGCTTATTTCTTTTGATTACTCTATTTTTTTTCCTTCTGTCTTTTTCTCATTCTTATTTTGTTTCTTTCACTTACTTTCTTTTATTATCTTTTATTTTAGGTGTGAGAGAGTCTACCCTTTAATAGATCAATCATTATATAACAGATACAAAAAATAAATAAATGAATGCACTTACACAATAAGCACAGTATAAATTTTAAAGGGAAAAAAAATACAGAAGACTCATAACTTTTTCATTCATCTTCCCACGATTACAGTTTCCTCGAAGACAAAAATGGTGATTGATTGATATTTCCACTTTGATGATTGACTGTCTATGAAGGTGAGCATTCGAGGAGAGTGTAATGTGGGAGAAGGGGGAAGGGAAAATAGAAAGGGAAAAAGAAGAATAGAAGAATAGAAAGGTAGGAAAGATGTATTAATTTCCTCTGTGTGAAGCGAGGTAAAGGGGAAAAGAAGGGAAGGGAGGATGCGAGCGTAGGGGAAAAAGGAATAGTTCGTGAGTGTTCTATCCTTGAAAACATCTTCCTCGTATTGCATTGATAAAGACGGTTCATTTATAGCAAGTTATCTTTAATCCTCTCATTCTATCTGCGCTGCCCGGATGGCCCACAGTCTTGGTATACAACATTAAGAGCGTAATAACAAACAAGACATAACAGAAACCAATGACAGATGATCCAGGAAGCCGCAAATACAAGAATAACCGGAAAAAAAGCATAACCAGGTCTTTGACGAAACTTCGACGCGGCGGAATACAGTGACAAGTGTGGCGATGCATCACTCGAGGAAGCCAATCATTAGCTCTCTTTTCTATTGCGTGTCCGTCGCCCTTCCTTCTTCCGCTCGCCTTCCCGGAGCATGGAGCAGCAGCCTCCTCGTCGCCACCCCCGTGCACTTGAAGTCATCAGTAGCCATGCGGACCGTTCAGGAGACGCATACTTTTTTCCGCTCGTGTCATGCATACCTTGCACGGAAGAGATCCCGGGGGTGACTGAAGGGTGAAGGCCACGCGGCGCACTGCGAAACAGGAGACCCGCTTGCATGCTGCTTGGGCCCAGTCGCGTGAGCCAAGGCCTGAAATGGATTTGACTCGAGCCCAGAAATAATTGTTTGTATGTATGTAGTAGTATTAAAGGTTTAGTTCGAGGAATGTGGTAGAACTGCGCGTGGCCTCGGTGCTCATCTCCGTATCCTGAATAAGGGAAACAATAGCAGCCTAATTAGATAGCTGGAGATGCCGGTTCGTATTGCAGAAACAGTAGATATGATATTAAGAGAGAGAGAGATTGGTGAGGATCTTGGCAGACACAAGGACATTCAGACGAGGGAACAGACTGGAAAACACATATACAAACAGGCAAATACAGACATATATACAAAGACTGAACCCATAACGTAATTCACAACCAAGTTAACATACATACATTAACGAAGCACAAAGAAACGGAAACACACACACACACACACACCACTCCCCCACACACCCATGCATATACGCTAGTCATGGGGCGTTTTTAGTGAGTGAAGGGAAAAAAAAAATGTCTCCAACGTATGACAATGGAGGCGGCCAGATCAGTCGGCGGTGGAACGAATACCAGACTGAGCGAAGTTTAAGGAAAATCTTTACTTTCTTCGTTGTGCGGCGGTACAGAGACGAACAGAAGGACAACGTTGGGACTTAGTACAGGCTCGGGAGGTGTTGGAGTGCTGGTGTGTCGCGGAGGGCTGGTGCAGTGCTTGATCAGGTAGTGGAAGGCTTTGTGATCGCAACCCGTGGGGAGGAATGACAGCCAGGATCACTGTATCATCAGCCCCTCATCAAAGCAAAAAAGTGATGGCGCGGAGGAAGGGGGAGCCCACGGACGAGTGCTCTCAACGGCTGCTGCAGGACTACGAAGAGGAGGAGGGCGGCCTCAGCACCTGGCAGGCCCAAAGGAAGCACCAGTGAGGGAAACTTTACTCTTTTTATTCTTCACGTTATTATCTGTTGGTATCACTCACCTGTTGATGCACCATAGTCCTTTCATATCGCGTGTGTGTTTGCGGAAATCCGTGTCGAGGCGTCAAATAAGTAACATTAAACTTGCATTATGAGGCTTGGTGGTCTAGTGCGTTAAATTGTCACGCTATGGAAGTGATGAGCCACGGGGAGGCGGTTCGAACCCGAGTGCCGTCACGTGGCAACAAGACGAACATCCGATCTTAAACCCCTTGGCTGCGGATTTCCTACAAGAAGACATCACCAAGCAACAGGAACGAAACAAAAAGTGGCTGATGCTATTCAATGAAGAAAAATGTAAAATCCTGCACCTTGGGAGGGGATATCCAGCACACCAATACCACATGGGAAACACTCCACTATCCACCACAGAGGCAGAGAAAGACCTGGGAATACATGTTACCAGGCTACCAGTGAAAGCCAAATCCGTGCCAATCGCAGCGGACGGGTTAACCCTAATCCACAACCTCAAAACAGCGATCTCTAAACTATGAAAATCGGTAAAAACTGAAAAATGAAACCTGTCATATGATGCGACGAAACCTGGAGCTCATCTGCATACGTGGCACCATCATCAGCAGCAGCAGCAACGCCGGCACAGGATGTATCGCCAAGGACATGGCAGGACGCCTCTCTTCCGATACACGCCTGGCTGGAGAGGACGTATAGACATCCTGCGTGGGGGAGGCACAGAGGCGGCACTACGGGTGGAGGAGGAGGATTTTTTATTTTATTTCTTCTCCTAACTTCTTTTTCATCGTGTCGCTTTAACGTGCCTTTTGTGACCTGGACCGATGAAGGAGGAACAAAAGCTGCTGGTATAATCTGGTTCCCTCGGTGCCTTTTGTGACTGGACCGATGGAGGAGGAACAAAGGCTGCTGGGATGAACTGGTTGCCTCGGTGCCTGCAAGAATGCTGATGAATGAGTTGAGGTTCCTATTTTCATGCGCTTCTTCCTCTCACGTCACCTCTTTCCAAAGACCGAGAAGGAGATCAGTCTGGTTCTGATAAGTTTTTTTAGGTTCATGGTACAAAAGAGGAAGAAGGGGAAGAGGTGCCCATGGTAACACCCAGAAAAAAAACTTGTTGAATGTGGATGCTTGGGCTGCGAATTGTTTAAAAATATTAGTCCTATACTCGTCCCTGGTTCTCTCCCTTCAGGAAAACTGCTAAAATATCTATGTGTATGCGTTGTTAACCATGACGGAAGTGACGCGAAAGACGTACTATTTTAGGATACTGTGATGTTTCTTCCTCCACGTAATTCAACCCCCCTCACTCACACTTCACCCGACCCCCGGAACTCGAGCTCCCGTGTGGATTACGATCGTTATTGACTAAAGTGTTCCTGATGGTTAGCAGCTCGACGACAACCTCCTGCAATAACATGGGTGATTTGTAATTTTGTTTTTTTTTGGGGGGAGGTGCTGTTACTTTAAGGCGTGAGTAGTTGGTTTTGTTGATTCTTTATATCACTTTTTATAACTGAGTTTGTAATAAATTATGTCGACTTAACTCTGTGAGAATCCAGCACTTCTAACTGGCTCCGTCCCAGCATTGGAAGTTAAAAAAACAAACTAACCACATGATTGTTAATAGATCCTGATGCGAAGTGGAAAGAGTCTAGCATTGATCGTTTTTAGTTGGCCATACTCGCGGTTCACTTCCACGAGTATTAAAAGACCGTACCGAATGCCAATGGTTAACCCGGAAGCAGCGAGGGGCCAAATTTGTGGCTTTAACCGTGTACCAGCGATGGGTCAAATTTGTGGCTTTAACCGTGTACCAGCGATGGGTCAAATTTGTGGCTTTAACCGTGTACCAGCGATGGGTCAAATTTGTGGCTTTAACCGTGTACCAGCGATGGGTCAAATTTTTGCCACGATACAAACCCCCCCAAAAATAGATGATGCATAAACAGATCACAAATGCGTTGATATATAATATGAAATGGTTTGCGTGAGTGATGATTTTTTCTCATTATTCTCGCTTAGAGGGGCCCTTAAGAAACATGATCCCCACAGCTACCGGGTTAAGGAGTGGACGGGAATAGATTAGTCATGCCAGAAATAGACGAGAGAAAAAAAACATGGCAAAAGCTGAGGATGTGTTGGTGTAATGACGTGCTACAAATTGCCCCTGAAATCCAAGGTTGAAACATTTGTAAGACGGAAGGAATGAAAAAGAAACCCGTAAACCAAAGCCTTGAATATATGAATAAAAGGATATAAAAAACTCTAAAATTAGGGAAATCATTCTGACTTTTCTGCGACCGTCCTATGAATTGTGTGGCGATTATGCATGAGTACTTGGAAGGGCAACACCAAAACATCATAACTTGTTGAATGGAGGCGAGAGGGTCAGACGGCTTTAATTTTACAGCAAAGGAAGCAGCTCAAGGGTGAAAACAAAGAACAAAATATTAAAAGGAAGCAGTTCAAAAGCCAAGACAAAGGACACAATATTACAATGCCCGGTAATCCCTGCTCCCTCAAAAGATAAAGAAACGAATGAGTGGGCAGAAGAGAGGGACACTTTCAGGAGGGGAGATGTCTTGGAAGCAAAGGTTGAACATTATAAAACTAAAAGAGGACTATCGAATGAGAGAAAACGACTGAGGCTCGAGCAGAAAGACAGAGAGAAAGAAACACATGAAGCAGCTCGAGGGCAGAAATAAAGAACAAAATAGGAAAAAGCCCCCCAATCGTTTTTATCTCAATAGAAAACAGGAGAGGATCAATTTCACAAGGAGAGGTGCCTGGATAATCCCCTCTTGGAAGCAAAGACTGAACATAACACTGAAATAAGACGACCGAGGAAGAGAGCGATTGAGGGTTCTCTCTGAGTTCTCGTGTAGGTGGTGTCTCTTGATTATCCCCTCTGAAAGCAAAAACAAAACAACACACTGACACTGAAGGAGAGACGATTAAGGAGAGGGACTGAGTCTTGAAGGCTCTCTAGTTCCGTGTAGGAGAGGTGTTTTGATGCTCCCCTCTTGAAAGCAAAGACTGAATATTATAACACTGAAAGGAGACGATCAAGGAAGAGGGGATTGAACCTGGAATAGAAAGACTGATACAAGGACAAGATGATATATAACCGACGATAAACACCCCTTGCATCTTGTATTGTTCCGCAAGGCACATCAACAGCGAGACACATCTATATAAGGGAGCGTAATATATGACTGGTTCGACCGCCCTCAGCTTCCGTGCAATCCCTTGACGCCACTCCGCATGCGAGATGATGAGTCCTTCCCTGCAAGGCCAAACAACACAAACAACAGGATATGCCGCATCCCCAAAATAGCCTTGGTGATACAGAAACGATGAAGGCAGATGTATAGTTGGGAGGTATACGTTAGAGCTGCGCGTGGCCTCGGTGCTCATCTCTGTATCATGGGGGTGTTGATAAAATGACTCCCCATACCTAAAATCGCATAATGAAACTCGTATTTCCTGACTTAGTGGTACAGAAAGCATGAAGGTAAAGATGAAGTTGAGGGTATAGGATAGCTGCGCGTGGTCTCGGTGCTCACCTTTGTAGCATGGGGGTATTGGTAAAGTGACTCCCCACAACTAAAATCGCATAATGAGCCTCGTATTTCCTGACTTAGTGGTACAGGAAGCATGAAGGTAAAGATAAAGTTGAGGGTATAGGATAGCTGCGCGTGGCCTCAGTGCTCATCTCCGTTGCAAAGAGGCGTTAATAATATGACTTCCCATAACTAAATCGCATGATGGGCCTCGAATTTCCCGACTTCTTTTTTCCGTAATCGAGGCCACAAAGCGTTGAGTTAAATGGCAAGTCACTCGTGGCCTCGGTGCTCATCTCTGTTGCATGGGGGCGTTAATAACATGACTTCCCATAACTAAACCGCATGATGGGCCTCGAACTTCCAGACTTCTTTTTTCCGTAATCGAGGCCACAAAGCGTTGAACTGGATGGCAAGTCACCCTGTCGTGCTTGAAAGGCGTCCTCTTACCTCACCAGAAGCATGAAAAAGAGCACGCAGCCATGTCAAGACCCAGCCAAGGTAAAAATTAAGTGGGTTTTTTCTATGACGTGGCCGGTCCATTAGCCTGTCTCTCTTGTCCTTCGTCTGCCTGTCTGCTTGCTTCCTTCTTTGACCGTGTGATGCCCTCTCCTCTCCTACCTGGACCCCTTTCCTCAGACGCTTTCGGCTCACAAAAGAACTATTATCAAAGGTCAAAAAGGAGATGAGTCTGGTTCTCATGAGTCCTGTTTAAATTCATGGTGCAGAAGCCTTGTCAAACTATAACCAAACTCATCAAACTACCTATGGAGATACTTACACAACATTTACGAAAGCCTCATCACGATATGTTTAAGTATAAGGGCCCTGGGTTAGTATTCTCAGACTCTTCCTCCTTCTCACATCAACTCTTTCCAAAGGCCGAAGAGGAGATCAGTCGGATTCTAATAAGTGTTCTTTTTAGGTTCATGGTACAGAGGAAGGATCAAACTACCACTAGGGTCATAAAATTACTACTGGAAATGCCCAAAACTCCTACGAAAGCCTTGTCAAATATGTGTGGTTGGGTGTCGATAGATTTAAGAATGACTGCCAAAAGCTCGAATTCTTAAAAGTATCTGCACCTCAGTTCGCATGTTTGAAAAGCCTCTCGTAGAAGATGCAGGGATATCCCGTTCATGTGTTTTTTATATTCCTAGTGATAGTTTTACACGACTTCGCACCTTGAACGGAAAAACTCGCCCAAGAGCACTGGGATAATCTTCTCTTCGTCCTTTTAAAATGGTCATAATGAGAGTTCGATGCGTTTGAGAATATGGACCCACCGAGGAATGTGACCTTGCCGGGTGCAGTGCCTATGGGTGGGTGGTGCGGGCGGAAGAGCGTGATGATGCAGCCCTCCCTCGTGCGTGGGCGTCGACCTCAACAACAGCAATTATCAGTCCATCTACCGCCGCGTGCACCCCCATAGATCGCCAAGGCCAGACTTCCATGTTGTAGATTTCAGATTTTAGACTTTGTTTACGGAAAAGGTGAGGGAGTTACAAAGCTGAAGGGGCAAGATGCAGTTACGAAAATACGGAAAATTCGAGAAGAAAAATTAAGTTGCTCTACGGTCCGATTTTGCTCTTTTTTGCACCAAACCAAAGGCGAAAGAAGAGGGAAGGAAGAAGGAAGAGGAAGGGAAAGACGAGAGGTAGTTACTTGGACGGGAAAGAGAGACAGGAAAATGGAGAGAAGAGGAAGGAAGTGTGTGTGCGTGTGTGTGTGTGTGGTGGGAGATAACAATCACCCAACTCACCCGCCTCGCCTCTTCCGATCCCTCCGTTTCCCTCTCCATCCAGGCTTCAGGTGCTTCAAACTTCGCCATGAATCACGTTTCGAGTGGCGTCCATCAGCGCCATCTACTGTCTGGATGCAAAAGTTCAGTAGCCCTCCCCTATTCACCACTTACACCATACACATTAAAGCCTTACTAGAACGGGAGATAGATACATGTTTGGGGATCTGGGCCAAACCACGTGTCCTGTCCATCTCTATCTCTGGTAGTGTATGGGGGCGAAATGTTGAGATCGCATTACTGCCATGACGACTTAATGTTTTGGATGGGCACGTACCGAGCAGCTGTGTGGTGTGAGTTTCGGGCCTCGTGAGCTGCTGTAGGCCAGTAGAGAAGGTGTCTGCAGGGGGGAAGGAAGGATGGCGGGCACGGTAACGAGGACGAATTACCGCGTTGTGGGCGTGACAGACACCAACACAGAGGACAGAACAAAAGGAGCAGAGATGAATGAAGGCAAACACGCCCGTGATAACTTATGTAATCTCGCCAACCACAGGTAAATATATTAAACATTTAACGAGGTAGCTTGGTAGTTGTGGGAGTGACGGACGCCAACACAGAGGACAGAGCAGAAGGGAGCAGAGAAGAATGAAGGCAAACACACCCGTGATAACTTGTGTAATCTCGCCAACCACAGGTAAACATATTATATAAAAACGAGATATCTGTAGTCCACTTCATCTCGGTGTGGATATATTATATAGTCCGTTTCGTTCCGTCTGTCAACTCGCGAACGTGGATGTGGCACCTGCGCATTGTGAGTTCGTGATTGCGTGAAGATCAGCTTTATATTTTCAGTGATATATTTGAGTGTTTGTGTATACAAAAAACCCTCAAGCCCTCTTATATGAACCGCAAACATGCCGTTCTGCATCGATAATCTGCCATACAAGCACACGAAAAAACAACTTGTAGGCCTATATGAAACAGTATAGTCTGATCATACTCGAACGATTCATAGCCTTTCAGATACCCATAATTCATCTCATTCAGGTACATAACATGAAATCTGGCTCTGCAAGTGCCTAAACATAAGGAATTTTGATGCGTTGTATGTAAATGACATGGGTAGCCTAATATTCGAAATGTTTACCATCGCATTCAACAGTTATTATTTACGGTTTCATGTTATTCGATTATTAATCGTTATTTACATGCAGTAAATCATTAAAATGCCCTTTATTTGCACTTGCAGAGCCAGATGTCTTTTAATATACCTGAAATGTGCTATCAATCAATGAATTTGAAAAACCATAGATCGTTCGAGCATGACGTGACTATGTTATTTGATACAAGCTTGTCTTTTCGTGTGATTGTGTGTTAGCTTATCGATGCAAATGACTGAGTTGTTTCTTGTATGCATAAACATTCATATATATATTATTGAAAAATAAGCTTGTCTATCACAACAGTTGATTTTCACATATTCACGAACTAGAAATGCGCAGGTGTCACATCCATCGAAATTTCCGCTTCGTTGGTAGACAGATGAGATGAAACTGACTATAGTGAGCAGCAGAGATGAGCACCGAGGCCACGCGCAGCTATAGCGTATGACCCCAACTTTCCTCTTTATGTTGTTGTCGAGGCTACTGCTAAAGTCTTTCAGTATAATTGCAGGTTAAGACATCACAAGACACGTAGTTGTAACCTTTCTCAACTTGTAAATCTGACCGTTTGCAGTATTTTGCACTCCTACATCAGCCTCTCCTTGAACTAACGACTGACAGTGGAAAGTATATAGTCTATTGTTGACTCGTAGCGATCCTCGGGTATAACATCGCTGAGGAAGATTTACTAATACATCAGTCACCGCGGTTCTCCTGTTCGCACGTTAATAACTAAATGCAATTATGTTATCGATGCCCTTAACTCGAAAATATGCAGAGTAGTGTTCAGGACATGTTCAACTCGGCGTGTTAACTCATAAATGGACTGAATATTAATTGTCTCGTTCCTCTTCTCAACTTAATTATATGGTGAAGAGATATGGATGATATTATTCGTCGTGTGTGTGTGTGTGTGTGTGTGTTTCCTTGCTTGCTTGTTTGTGTGTGTGCGAGCGCTTGTGTGTATGGGCGTGTCCGTTTGCGTCGTGTGTGTGTGTGTGTGTGTGTGTGTGTGTGTGTTTAATTGCTTGCTTGTTTGTGTGTGTGCGAGCGCTTGTGTGTATGGGCGTGTCCGTTTGCGTCGTGTGTGTGTGTGTGTGTGTGTGTGTGTTTAATTGCTTGCTTGTTTGTGTGTGTGCGAGCGCTTGTGTGTATGGGCGTGTGCATTTGCGTCGTGTGTGTGTGTGTGTGTGTGTGTGTGTGTGTGTGTGTCAGTGACCTAAATAACCGGACTGAAGCGGATACTGATACCAAACATTTGCTTCTGGTCCCTTAAAATGTTTAATAATAATATAACCTGTTTCAGTGAGCGAGGAGGCGGTGCACACGTTTAACCCTTCTTTGTAAACATCAGGCGTTAGCAAAAAACATCAGCGATTAAGTTCAATACACGCTGTTGTAATGGCCACGCAAGTCGGATAGTTTACAGTTCTTAATATTAAATCCACTGCACCGAGGCGTAGCAACGAACATAACGATATGTGCAAATTAAAACAAGTATATTTTTACACGCTGTTGCACTGGACACGTAACGCAAGCAAAATCGTTAAGAATTCTGCTCCTATATCCTTTGCACTGAAGCCTAGCACATTACTTTTTTGTGTTTGCTTGTTTGTTTGTTTACGTGTGTATTCTCAGGTATTTTCATCCTCTTAACCTCCACTTATGTAATTCTCAATGTCATCTCACCTTTGTTCTTGTTATAATTCTCTCATCGCCTTCACTCTCATTTTCTCAGGTGTTTGGGAGGTACTAAAAAGTCGGCTAGTAGTCTCCGCACTCCTCCCTCTCTACCTGATTCGTCTCTATAATAGTAATAATAATACATATGCAAACCACAACACAGCACCTGAACACGACTCGCTTCTCATGCCTGCGGGGACTTCAATGCAGTTTGGGCAAGTGCCAGAATGTCCTACGCTTGCCGGCTTGTAAATAAGGCCATGGCTGGGGGCGTCTAGGTGGGCTGGGCGGCGTCCCTCATGACATTAATCCTGTAGTTATTAGCCTTTCTGAAGTGATGGCCCCCTGTGGACATCTGGGGAAGATCCTGAACCTCTACCCGGGATTTGAAGTGATAATAGGCTACGGTAAAGGGGGTTGGGGGATATGTTAAGCCGCGCGTGACCTTGGTGTTCATCTCCGTGTCATTGATCTTTGAGTCTGTGGTGCAGCTGAACGCAGTACCCTGGGACACGGAAGTTACATTGATGGAAGGTTACGCTAAAGTTACAACCTCACACATACACATTTATGTTTTCTGTATAGTCAAGAGATAGGTAGATAGATAGATATAGACACAGATACAGACGGACACACAGACACACAAACAGATAGACAGAAAGACACACACACAGACACAGACAGACAGATAGATAGACAGATAGATAGATAGACAGATATATAGATAGATAGATATACCACTATTATTATATTACGGTATGATAGATAGATTTTTACGTACCCCAGAAACACCCTCACAAGCTCTCGGGCATCCATGGTACTGGGCAGGAAACATTCATTCATAGCTGCTGACAGACACAAATGGAGCATACAGCAACGTGTGAATAAGAGTAGGTGCTAATTAACTACTTTTTTTTTCGCTCAAAACATTAAAAAAATAATAGTCGCAATACTGTCCCATTTAGTCATTCTATTTACTCTTCATCCTTCAAAACAACATAAAAAGTAAACGAGAAAATCAGTAGGGAAAGACTTATCTCATTTGTTCCTCTGATATAAGCTTTTCACTCTTCAGTTCATCATAAGTAAACTAAATCAATGGTGGAAGACTCCCTCCCTTGTTCCCTTTGATAAAACCTTTTCACCGTACAAAACAAGGAGGCGACAGACTCAGGGCCATACTTTTAAACATTTCTGCGCCCAAGAACATGTATTTAACTAGTCTTTCGTGGGAGTTTAGGGCCTTTCCAGGGGTACTTTTATGACCTTGGTGGTAGTCTGAGCCTTCTTCTGTAACATGAACCTAAAAGAACACTCATTAGAACTCGATTAACCTCCTTTTTGGCCTTTGGAAAGAGTGTGTGTGAGGGGTGGGAGCATCTGACAATACCAACCTCACTCTCGCTCCTTCGCTCTCCTTCGGTCACCTCGATTGTACTGTTCACCGCTCAAAACATTATAACAAGTAAACAAAACTGGTGGTGAAAAACTAACTCCTTTGGTCCCTCGACAAAATTCCCTTCACCGTTCAATACATGGTGGTGGCCTCTCCCTCTCTCTCTCTCTCTCTCTCTCTCTCTCCTTTGATCCCTCAGTATTACTCTTCATCATTCAAGACATTATAACAAGTAAACAAAACCAGCGGCGAAAAAATCCCTCCCTCCTGTCCGTCGCAGCTCAAGGATGTGAGGCGCGAGTTGTTTGTCCGGGTCGTGTTTCGCTAAGGAGAGCGTGTGATGGATGGTCAGGGCTGAGTAATGGACACGGAGACGTCTGTGCCCCGTCACGCCACCCTACACGGCTGCGAGACGGGCTAAGGCGTGGAGCTGTCGTGGGCTGGTTGTGTCATGGTGTGGAGTGTTGTGCTGGTGACGGTGGTGCTGGTGGTGATGAGGGTGGGATGTTGTGTTATCATTAACATTACTGTGTAGTAGTATTAGTATCAGCACCACCGTCTAAGAATTTAATCACATATCTGCAACATTTTTTCCGTTCTTCCACGTTTTACCGAGTCCCCCCCACACATGTCCTTACCCCCGCCCTCTCCTGACGTGAGTTTTCCTTGTTGCAGGCAGCCGGGATGGTTGGGTCGGAGGACGAGGCTGGAGCGGTACCTCATCCTGGCGGGGACGACTGTGGTGTTCGTGGTGGTCGCCCTCACCTTCTCCCTCGCGGCCGTCATCTACAGCTACCAGTCGGGCATCTTCCAGCAGAACGGTAGGACTCACGGGGTGGGGTCCGGCCGAGGGGATGACGGTGAGCCTTGGTGGGCGACGAACGTTGTTTTGGGTTCGTTACTTCTCGTGCCAGCAATATTTCTGGTCCGTCATGTTTCTGTCCGTCAAGGTTGGGCGTCACGATTCTGGCTTGTTACATTTTGAGCCACGTCATATTTCCAGCAACTCACTTTGGTCACGTCAGTTTTGGCCGTCACAACACTTTCAGCCCACCATAATCCCGACAAGGCACTTTTCTGCCACGTCGCTTTCTGGCCCATTTTATTTCTGTTCGTCACTTTTGGCCGTCACAACAATTTCAGCTCATCACAGTCCCGACAAAGCGCTCTTCTGTCACGTCGCATTCTGGTCTGCCTTATTTTTGCTCGTCAAATTTGGCCGTCATAACATTTTGGGCCCGTCACATTCCCAGCTTATCACTCATCTGTCACGCTACATTCTGGTCCGTCACGCCCATAGTCTTTTGAGCCTGCCCCGCCACTGAGTCACTAATCTAAGTCACCCTGACCGTGACTTTGAGACCTAGGTGAAGGTAAAGATGGGGGCGTATGCTTAAGCTGCGCGTGGCCTCGGTGCTCATTTTCGTTATATTACCCTTGAACCTGTGGCGGGAAGTAACCCATTACCCCGGGACACAGGGCCAGTGTGACATCCGGGTTACCACAGTTTACCTTCCTGATCTGCCGTAATTCAGTACACGCTTGGGCGGAGAAGTCAACGCCCAGACCACTAACTTGTTCATTCTCCTCCGCGGGTTAGTAGATAAATGGTTACCTTAGGACACCCGGAGAAGGCAAACTGAGGTGACTTCAGCGTTTCTGTAGTTGGTGTGCTCCGAGGTAGGGACTTGGCATCCACGTTAGGCCTAGAGGGCGGGGTGACGAGTTGGATATATCGGCAAAGATCTATTTTCGCCGTGCTTCCTAATCCCTTCATCTTAACATGCACCGTATTTACAAACTTTAGCTTTCCTTTTTTTTCTCTTTTTTTTTACAGCGAAGGAGACAGTTCAAGGGCGTAAAGAAAAATATATATATAAAAAAGCCCGCTACTCACTGCTCCTGAATAGAGGTCAAAGGAGTGTCCAAAAAGAGAGGTCAATTTCGGGAGGAGAGGTGTCCTGATACCCTTACGCTACACTTATGAATCATTTTTTATAGGGATCCTCTAGCGAAATGCAAGTCTACGGGTAAAACTATAACTTTTAGCTTTAGTTATCGTTTTCACCACCGCCAAATTCAGAAACTATGAACTGGGGTGAGAAGCTGACGTGGGTTGTAGACAAGTCCCCACAAAGTCAACCTAAAAAAAAAAAAAGAGAAAAAGAAAATTAAACTCACATGAATCTGAGAGCCACCCCACCAAGAAGCAAAGACTTGAGGCGGGAAAAAGAAACGAATAATAAGGAAAAAATAACTTTCTCAACTCTGGTAAATTGAAGAAGTCGGGGGAGCAGGGATAATACACGCGCGGTAATGTGAAAAGAGACGAGCTGATATAAGAGGCGGAGGGCGCGGGCGAGGCGTGAGGCGGCGGGGAAGGTTGGGAAGCCGAGGAAGTCGTTGACGATTTGCATAAACTAATGATTGCCTGCTCAAGATCACAGCAAGGTGTCAATCTCTCTCTCTCTATCTCTATCTCTATGTCTGTCTTTGTCTGTCTGTCTGCTTATTTCTCATTTTCTTTTTCTGTTTTCTTTTTTTTCTCATTTCTTTTTCTCTTTTTCTCCATCTCTTTTTCTTCCTCTCTCACCTTTCTTTCTTTCTTTCTATCTTTCTCTTTACCTATCTAATATCTGTCTATCCATCTTTTCTTTTCTTTTAATTTTGTCTCCTTTTCTTTTCTTCTTCTTTTTTCTCCTCTCCTCTCCTCTCTACTTCCCTTCCCTTCCCTTCCCTTCCCTTCCCTTCTCCTCTTCCCTTCTCTTCCCTTCTCCCCTTCCCTTCCCTTCTCCCCTTCCCTTCCCTTCTCCCCTTCCCTTCCCTTCTCCCCCCTTCCCATCTCACTCATAAACTCGAGATCAACATATACTCAGGTGAGCTAAGTCAATCAGATTCAGGTGCTCAGCGAAGTCTAGGGCCATTGTCAGCTATCGCCACAAGAGCAGTCACTCAGCCGTCACCTTAATTCTTTTTAATGCGTTGCGATACACTCAACGAACAACAAAAAGTAGCGGCAAAATAGAACCAATAACCTTTACCTTCCGGAGACATTTAAATCATCACTTTCTTCTTTTATTTCTTCTTCTTGCCGTCGTGAAACCAGAAGCACCGTTAATTTGCTTCCTCTCTTATTGAATTACTTTTGGCTCGTATTTAAGCGTTCTGGGAGATCAATCGAGTCGTCCAGAAAAGAAGGAGCGTAAGCTACAGGCCGATTTTCTTTTTCTAGTTCGTACTGGGAAAGGCAAGGAGCAGCGTTACCATATTATCGTACTCAGAACATCGCATTTCTCGGCTCCAGGGTCCACAACTCTCGCACCCAGACAGATAACGAGATTCCAGTTGAAGTTATCGTTAAAAGGGTTACTAATTGGTGTCTGTTTGCGATAGCTCCGAGTCAGAAACCGGAAAATACGATGAGCTGAGTGGCTGAGTACGATAATTTTGTAACGCTGGCACGGAGGCTACACATCTCAGATATAACAGGATATACATAGGGTCACTTTAGGGTGCAAAGGAAAAGCGAGCCTCGGTACACCAAATACAAGGCCACTTTTCCCCTGCTACTTGTTTCCTGTTCTTCCTGGGATACGTGTTTAGGCTGCCTTTCCCAGTGCAGACTAGAAAATTAAATGACTGGTCGATATTCTCAGACGCTTCTGCCTCTCACATCAACAAATTCCACAGACCGAGAAGGAGATTAATCTGGCTCTCCTGAGTGTTTTTATGGGTTCATGGTACAGAAGAATGGTCAGTCTACCACCAGGGTCATAGAAGTACCCCTGGAAATGCCCGGAACTCCTACGAAAGCCTTGCCTATAGTGTGTGAACTTGGGGGTAGAAATGTTTGAGTCTCTCTCTCTCTCTCTCTCTCTCTCTCTCTCTCTCTCTCTCTCTCTCTCTCTCTCGTTCCCCTCTAGACGCTTCAAATATGCACCCAATTTGCATGTAAGTTCAGAATGCACTCACGATAACACTGATTTGAGTAATAGGCAGCCAGGCAGTGCGTTATCGAAAAAGTTTCTGTGTTTTTTTTCTATATAGCGGAGTGCGTCGAGAGATAAGTTGAGTTGTTGCCGGAAAGTCATTACCGGGATTAGCTCGATATATAAAAACTGTTTCCTTACCTCCCCGTCACGTGAGGCTCCGGAAGTTGGCGGCGGCGGTTCAGGATTTCCTCGCTCGTCGATGATGAAATGTTAATAAGTGTGTTTGCCATGGATCAACATACGTAGGAAGGAATGAGGAAGCTCGTGATAGACGCCTGATAATTTACACTCCATAACTGCATCATTCGGAATTGGGTTTAGAGAGAGACTTAGTTATTTTATTAGTAGTTGTAGTAATAGCAGTAGTAGTAGTAGTAGTAGTAGTAGTAGTAGCAATTTTTTTTCTACAACTAAGGAGACAGTTCAAGGGCGTAAAGAAAAAAAAAATCCCGGTACTTACTGCTTCTGAATAGAGGTTAAAGGAGTGGCCAAAAAGAAAGGTCAATTTCGGGAGGAGTAGTAGTAGTAATAGTAGTAGTAGTATTTTCATTGAGATTCATAAAAGGGCATCAAAGGAAAAAGACTAAAAATATATGATATGGTCCCATACAGAGTCCTTTCGATGATCAGAAATGGATATGAAAAGTAAGTAAGAGACAGTGACATTAGAGGAAGGAGAAAAATAAGTAAAGAGGGATAAAAACAATACCTAACGAGATAACAGGGGAGTGCATTTGTCTACATTTACCTGTATTTAATCGTATAACGGTATGAATCAGCAACCAGTCCCGTTTCTACCAATATTTTGCTATAGTTTATTCGTTAATTTATGATCCGATTACACATGTTCAGGAAGCGGAAGTATGACGAGCCTTCCAATAAGTTATAAGTATTTCGTCCTCATAAACTAGTAAGAGAAGGAACCTCACGCATGACATCACCCGGAAATATCCATGCACTGTGAAGGCCGTGGGACCAATGATGCTTTTGAGAAATAAATGTCTTCCGTTCTTTTCAGTGTGAAGGTCTTCGGTTCATATCCTCAAGCGTACCGGGCTCACATTAAGACTATTTTCCAAGCCCACAGAGAAGATTCGCCGGGTTCTTATGGGTCATTTTTACGGCTGGTAATGCAGACGTCCTGTAAAGCTGTCACTAGGCCCGTACCAAGAGTCACGAAGGTCTAGCGACGAAGGTCGAAGAGAAGGACGGTGCGTACCTATGTCATTAGCATTTTTGGAACGAAGGTCTGCGGGAGAGACGAAGGGAAGGCACGGTCTACCTCGTGTCTACCCTCAGACCTTCGAGGAAAAATATTTTTATTTTCCAAATTTGGCGTGGCAAATAGTTGCGGTTCAGTTAAAAAAACCTAAGAAAATATTTTCCCTAATTGGAAAGTCGTATATTATAGTTGCAGCGAATATGTTTGTCTTGTTTACAACAACAGCACGCGCCTTCAAAGCACAGAGAAACCAGCCAGCAGGCGGGAACCTTCGTGGCTCACATTCTCCAACGATCTATGGGTTTTCAACATAGCTGGGCACGATAACAGAAAACCTTATTCCCGATAACCGATAACTGATAATGAAAAACCTTATCGTTGATAACCGATATTCGTTAACTGGAGACACAAATATAGGCGATAACCGATAACCGATACCCGATATAATTCCATAATTCCGATACTACCTAGCGATAAGTCCGATAGGCGAAAACGATATTATATTGATATTTCAGATAGAAAAACAGAGATGAATTAAAATTTTCATTATCTGTATTTTAGAAAACTTACAAAACCTGAGAACCACACGTTGACACGTACCTATGGACGGTTACTAGAAGCGCCTGAGCCTGTGTTGTGTTATTTGGCGTCCCCACCGTCACAGCTGGCGCTTTTGTTTATAAACACTGGTCTCTTGTGAACTGTGCATGCTCAGACCAGCAAGCGTAGACCTGTACACTCTCACAAAGCTTTTTAACCGTAATTAAGAGTTGCTGGAAGGCTGAATCAGACATACAGTACCACTACCACCATCCCCGCTGTTTCTAGAACGACACTCGGTACGAGTTGTATTCATATGTACAGAGTGTCGCTCTTGAAGCAGTGAGGATGGTGGTACTGTATGTCTGATTCAGCCTTCCAGCAACTCTTTGTGTTAAAAAGCTTTGTGAGTCTGTACAGGGCTACGCTTACTGGTCTGAGCATGCGCAGTTAACGAGAGACCAGTGATTGTTAACAAAAGCGCCAGTTTTTGACGATGGAACACCAAATAACACAACACCGGGTACCTTTAGTACCATGGCATGCTCACAAACGAATATGGAATATCAAATTTGAGGCAATGAATAATCATTTTGGGGGCAAAGTTAAATGATTTATCTCTTTGATATATTGATTTTTGAGTAACAAAAAAAAACAAAAATAACCTAGTATTTTAATGTTGATGATCTAAGTATGAAATCTCTTCACCAAAGATATTTCATACCCCGAAGTGTTTTCATACAACACTGGGCCACGCATGCGCAGTAGGGAGACATTTTTTTTTATTTTCTGAGAGGCGGAAAAAAGTAGCGATTATCGCTGGTTTGGTTTCAAAAGTAACGAAGATACCGATATATATTTAAATAAGTAGCGGATGGCCGATAACCCGATTTTGTTATCAGCGATAATGTATCGCGATAACTTATCGCGATAACGCCCAGCTATGGTTTTCAAATTCTTTCTCATTTCAATTAAGACATCTGGCTCTGCAAATACAAACGAAGGGTATCTTAATAATTTACTGCATGAAAATGGAATGGAAAAAAAGACATGAAATAATAAATAATAACTGTTGAATGCGATCCTAGGCTATTTCGAATATTAGGCTACCCATGTTATTTATATATGCAACATAAAAATTCCTTATGTATAGACACTTGCAGAGTCGTATGTCACTTTATATCCCTTAATGAGATGAAATATGAGTATCTGAAAGGCTATAGATCGTTCAAATATGATCAAACTATACTGTTTGATATACAAGTTGTTTCTTCATGTCCTTGTATGGTATATTATCGATGCAAATCTTCTGTTTGCGGTTCATATACGATGGTTTGAGGATCTTTTGTATACACAAACATTCAAATGATCTTCACGCAATCACAAACTCACAATGCGCAGGTGCCACATCAACGTTCACGAGTGGACAGACGGAATGAAACGGACAATATCATGGCTGTATAGCACCATGGAGGTATTATACCTCCATGATTAGCACTGTGTGTTTGTATGTGTGTGCGTGCATTAGATCTGGTAGGTGAAAAGAAGGTTGCAGTGTGCGTATGTGCATTTACCTTCCCGAGCCACTTATGGTAAGGATTGAAGGCACGGTCTGAGGCCGTGCCTACATTGTTGAAGGGAAGGTACGCGGCTCGACCTTCACGACTCTTGCTTGGTACGGGCCTAGGATCACAAAACAGTCCATGAATATCTTAAGATCTTTTACGAGAGGCTTTTCCAACATGCGAGCTGAGGTGCCGAGACGCTTAGGCATTCGGGGGTTAGATCTGACATTCAAGAGGAAGGTATCAGGACACCTTCTCACGTAATTGACTGCTCTTTCGGCCACCTCTTCGGATTCTTTACGGGAGCAGCGAGTAGCAGGCTTTTTTTTATTGTTTCCTTTTTTTGTGTGTCCTTGTGCTGTCTCCTTTGCTGTAAAAAAAATAAATAATAATCCCTAATAGAAAGCCTCACGCCTTCATATAATGCCGTCTAGTTTCCATATTTAGAAAGACGAAACAAATCTTTATAATCGAAATGACGGACAAGTTAGTAGACCAACATTCGTCAGGACCCGATGAAACTATCCTCAAAGAAGACGAAATCAGAAACTTTATTATAATGGAAAGGATGGAAAAGTTTAGTAAAGTAACATCTATCAAAACCCGATAAATCTAACCTCGAATCTTCATTTTTAATCCATACTATTTTTTTATTATCATGGAGCTGTAAAACTTGAACCGAACGAAGGCTCCAACCTCAGAAATATTAAAAAAAAGACGAAACAGACTAGTAAAGCAACATCTATTAAAACCCAAGGAATCTAACCTCAAAATATCTGCAAAATCTCATCAATATAAACGAAAGGTCAGTTAAGTAAGATATATATAGCATTTATTTTTTTCGTCAAGTTCTTGAGGCAACGATGCAAGGAAATACTGCTACTCCCCTTTTTGTATTCCCTTTTTTTGTATGTCATTGCTAATAACGATGATGTCAGCGAATCAATTAGTGTTCCTGAGTCACGCCTTCCGTTACCTGGATGTTTTGCGAGGCAGGTGTGACGAACGGTCGGGGGTAGGGAGTGTCAGGGGTAGGCCGACTAAGGTGTACTCAATCATAGCCTAATATTTGCTCGGTTAGGATTCTCTTTCTCTTACTCTGGTTTTTTCTTTCTCTTTCTTTCTTTCTCTTCTTTCTCTTTCTTTCTTTCTCTTCTTTCTCTTCTCTTCTCTTCTCTTCCCTCTCTCTCTCTCTCTCTCTCTCTCTCTCTCTCTCTCTCTCTCTCTCTCTCTCTCTCTCTCTCTCTCCATAAAAAACCCTTTCCCAACTTTTATTCTTCGCCATTCTATCAAATTTTATCTCCTCATTCCACTGCATTTCTCTTTCGTTTTCTTTCCTTCCTCGTACTTCCTTCTCGTTTTATTTCTTTTTCTTTTCATACCTCCTCCTCCTCCTCCTCCTCCTCCTCCTCCTCTTCCTCCAACATCTTCTCCAGTCCTAATGAGCAAACATGTTGATAGAGAGCTCAGCTGGGAAGACCTGCCAATACTATCATCCACCCTCGATAGCTGGGAGGGGGGGGCGGGGAAGGGCATAGGAGGGGACTAGGAAGGGAGGAAAGGGGCTGGAGGAGGGCGGAGCGGGAGGGCGGGGGAGCTGTCTGGCGAAAGTATAACCGAAGAAGGAAGCTGATGAACTGGCTGGCTGGCTAAGGTGACTGGGTAGGATGACTGACTGGTAGGGAGGTGTAGCGGTAGGGGCTGAGTGACTACCTGGATGACTGTTTACGTGGGTGTCTGGTGACTGGATGACTGTGACTGGGTGGGATAACTAACTGGGGGAGAAAAAGTAGAGAGGTATAGTAAGAGTAACTGGTAAAAAGTATGATTGACTGGCTCTTTAACTTCTGAATGACTGGGTGGAATAACTAACTGGGAGGGAAAGGGAAGAGAGGAATAGTAGGTATGCCTGACAGAAAGGATGACTGACTGACTGGTTGGATAACTTTAAGTAAGGTGACTGTTTGGGTGTAAATAACTGAGGAGGGCTAACTGACTGGCTGGATGACTGTTCCTGTGATATTTGGTGACTGGGTGGAATGACTGAAGTTAACATAAAGATGACTGACAAAGAGGGAGAGAAACTGATAGGGCTGAGTGACTGGTTGAATGACTGTTTTAGTGATATTAAGCAACGCGGTGACTGGATGGGGTTCACTGAAATTGGCAAGGAGAGTAATTGCTGGGTGAGAGGTATTTTCACGACGTATGAAGTGAGAATAGTTGCTTGCCACTCTCTCGCCGCGTAATAGTAGGGAGAAAGTGCATAGAAGAGTTAGGGAGGTGCGGAGTGGGCCAAGGCGACAGGAAGATGACTTGCAGAGGAGGATGTCGTGAGAAGGAGCTGGGAAGGGTCACGTGGCGGAGAGGAGAGGATGGGGAAAGGAGGAAGGGAAGTAAGGAGGGAGGGATGGTAGGTAAAAGTGGCGGTGAGATCGGTAGTAGGAAGAGTGTTACTGGCTGTGTACGTAGTGAGGGAGAATGTCGTGAGAAGTAGCTGGGAAGGGTGACGTGGCTGAGAGAAGAGGACGGAGAAAGGAGTTAGAGAGAGATGGTGGGAGGGGTAAGGTAAATGTGACTGTATGATCGGTGGTGGGGAGACAGTTACTGGCTATACATGTACTGAGGGAAGATGATATGACGCACCTTCTCCTTGAGAGATGCAAGGAAAAAGGGAACTAGCAACGAGAGAAGAAAGTAGGAGGTATGGCAGGTAAATATGAAGGAGGGCAAAGGGGTAGTGAATCTTGCTGGCTGTTTCGGAGAGATGGAAAAAAGGGAACTACCGATGAGAGAAGGAAGGTGAGAGGGAGGGTTGGTAAATATGAGAGGAGAAGGAGAAGGGATAGGAAATCTTGCTGGCGGTTTTGGAGAGATGGAAAAAAGGGAACTACCAATGAGAGAAGGAAGGTGGGGAAGATAGTAGGTTAATATGACAGAGGGAGATGAGATAGGGAGAGAGACAGGTGAGAGGGAGGGTTGGTAAATATGAGAGAGGGAGAAGGGATAGGGAGTCTTGCTGGCTATTTCGGAGAGAGAGATAGAAAAGAAGAAACTAGCAACGAGACGAGAGAAGAAGGTGGGAGGAATGAAGGGTAAATATGACGGAGGGAGCAGTGGTAGGAAGACTTGTTGAATATCTTGGTGACAGATGGAAAAAGAGGGACTAGAGTGTGTTGCATTGGACGACGGTGGATGACTGTCGAGAAGGAGGAGTAGGAGGAGGAGGAGAAGAAGGAGAGGAGTAGAGGTACGGATAAGGTTTGGTGACATGAAAAAGGAAGATGATCTGCAGAACGTGAGTAGGGAAAACCACTTTGAAATCTGTTTTTTAGCCACACTGTTTACTTAGTTATTTGCCTGTTTGTTTATCATTGAGCTGTTGAACTTTGACTGAACGTAGATGGGGGAAAAAAGTTCTGTTTGAGGAAAGAAATATCGTGAATAAGGAAAAAACACACCTTAGAATCTTTTTTTATCTATATTATTAACTTTTTTATTTGTTTACTTGTTTATCATAGAGCTGTTGAACTTTGACTGAACGTAGATGGGGGAAAAAAGTTCTGTTTGAGGAAAGAAATATCGTGAATAAGGAAAAAACACAACTTAGAATCTGTTTTTTTATCTATATTATTAACTTGTTTATTTGTTTACTTGTTTGTCTTGGTGCTGCAGAGATTAGACAGAACGTACTTGAGGAGAAAAAGTTGTGTTCGAGGAAAGAAATATCGTGAATAAGGAAAAAAAAACACCTTAGAATGTTTTTTTTTTTATCTATATTATTAACTTGTTTATTTGTTTACTTGTCTGTCATGGTGTAGAAATTAGACAGAACGTACTTGGTGGAAAAAAAAAAGTTGTGTTCGAGGAAAAATATTGTGAGTAAGGAAAATCAACTTTCGAATTTTTTTTTCTGTTTATAGTGTTTATTCATTTACTTATTTATTTATGGCGCTCTAGAATTATTTTGACATAACGTTATCGTCTGGAAAAAGTTATAGTCCTCGAGGAAATATAAACTGAAGAGCAACGCTTATCGGGCCTTTTTTGCTGTTGCTGTTGTGTTTGCCAAGAGCTGCTTCCTTTACTGTAAAAAAAACAAACAAACAAAAAAACAAGATGGGAGCGGCAAGAAGGTGGGTGGTGTTTGTAAAGAAAACTTGTCATGATGGCTCTCAGATGCGTTAAAAGTCGCCCTCGCTTGAGAAAATACAGCCGGATGTTCCTCAGCTTTTTTTTCTCCTAATGATATGTTCGCACTACTCTGAAATGTCAAAAGATCACCGTGGGGGTTGCGTCGGAAAGGTAGATGGTGCTCGGCGGTGAAGCAGTGACGTAGAGCGTAGGCGAGGAGGAGCTTCACATGTTTTTCTTGGAGTTTTCGAGCCAGCTTCACAGTTCCCCATGACGGGTTAGTAAGCTCCCAAACCAATACTAGACCCCTCCAAATTTCCTTGTATAGTGTCTGGTGTTTATATTTAAGTTCACAAATTTGATGAAACTATTCGGGAAAAGTCTTGTGTATTTAGTGTGGCATCGAAGACCTCCCAATTTGGCTGTATGGGATTCTAGAGTTTGGTTCGGGCTGTTACGAAGACACTGTGTTGGACTGTGAAACTCCGGGCCACGACAACCCAGCGACTCCGGGAACACGAGGTCTTGGGTGTGAAATGTTGACATGAAAGGGTCGCACATAGTCTTTCCGACCTTATGCGACCCTTCCACATCAAGATTTCACACCCAAGACCTGGTATACCCCGAGTCGCTGGGTTGTCGAGGCCCAGACTCGGCACAGTGTGAACGGAGTTAGGTTGGTATTGTCAGATGCTCCCGCCCCTCACACCAACTATTTCCAGAGGCCAAAAAGGAGGTTAATCGAGTTCTAATGAGTGTTCTTTTAGGTTCACGGTACAGAAGAAGGCTCAGACTACCACCAGGGTCATAAAAGTACCCCTGGAAATGCCCTAAACTCCCACGAAAGACTAGTAAATTACGTGTTCTTGGGCGCAGAAATGTTTAAAAATATGGCCCTTAAGCCGGCTAACACATTTACGACGCCAGAAACGGTATCATATCCGACACTGACCTATCGTGTCGCACCGTATCCGAAACCAACCTCTTCTCTGGCCACTCGTGTATACTTTTGTACGTAAGAGGAGCGATTACAGGGCATTATCGCTTTCTTTTTTGTTGATTACCCTGGAGCTGTTACCCATACCGTAAAAAACATTATTACGTCAGCACAGAAAAAGAAAAAACAACAAACGACTGTGTTAAAAAAAATACCTATTGGGATCTACACCTATAACAGTGACAACGGGTTTGGCAGTGTGTTTACGAAGCGGAATCCTAACACTTGCGAAAACAATGCTAATTTCCCTCGACAATTTCAAAACAAAAGAAGAAAAATGTAGCGTCCGGCGTAACCTATCATCAGTATTTTTATTCTTTTCACTAACAGCAAGGAGAAACGTTTTATGTCTAGAGGCTGGTTTGCAGGAACTTGTAAAAAATGGTTATGGAGTTATATACTACTTCTGGTCATTGCTTTTCATTTGCAGGGATTTCTCGTAATGCATAATATAGACTGGTATACTAACATGAGTGAAGTCAATTATCTGGTATTTATAAGATATTTTTGGTAGTATAGAATTAAGAATAACATTACTTTTTTATCAATTTTGCCTTATTTATACTAACCTACTAACATTTGTAAGGTCAAGTAACTGGTATTATAGATTTTTGGTGACATATATAAGTAAAACCAGCTTCATGGATTACCAGTTGTGTCTTATCTATACTAATATTAAGGGATATTTCATGCTAGATTTTAAGAACTTCCCAATACTATTTTACTCCGCTGCTCCTTTGCGCCTAAGCTCCTGCACCGCTTGCTTGTTATCTTGGCACCAATAACACGTGTCAGCCCTTCCTTCTCCCGTCTCCCGCACCTCACTCGTATTAGCAGTCTTGTATGTCGGGTTTTGATTGCATAGTCAGTTTCTCTATCTATTTATCTATCTTATCTATTTCCGTTTCTCTCTCTCCATTTGTCTCCCTTTCTGTCTCTGTCTCTGTCTCTCTCTGTGTCATCTCTCATCTCTTATTTCTCTCTCTCTCTCTCTCTCTCTCTCTCTCTCTCAACGCTTTACTTCCCTTTTTTTCGTTTTTTCCATCTTCGCTAAAAGTCAACGCAGTGTGACCTTAACGGACCCTTTTTCCCCGGCCACTCAGGCACTCGAGATGGGCCGCGGCACGTCTCTTCTCCTCTGCCTTGAACTTATATTGTTCTCTGTTTCTTTCACACTTCCTCAAAACGGGATGAAAGTGAAGTGACGGCTGTTGTTGCTGGTGCTTGTTTTGCTCCTGGTTGATGCTTTCCTACGCCTGCTTGCTTGTCAGATCTTACGTGTTGCTTGCATCTTGTTGTATTCTCTTCCTTGCCCTTAATTACCGTCCCAACACCAAGCCAAGTGTTGCATTATACATGGCTTGCTTCACTGGCCCAAGCTGCATTTTTACCGGCTTTGAATTTGCTTTAACTAGACTGAACTGGACTAAACACCCCCTTGACTATGTAACCAAGGTGACCTACGCACACACGCGCCCCACAAAACCTTCCCTGCTAGACTAGGAAGGAAAGTTAAGTGTGGGACCTAACGAGAGGAGTATCAAGATTAACAGAACATTACACCATAACTGCCATGCTTTTTACTCACCCGCCCAGCCTTCCTTCTCCTTCTCCTTTCCTTCTCCTCCTGCCTTTCTTCCCCTCTTGCCCTTTTTCATCTTCTTTTTGTCCTCATGCATCCTCCTCTTGCCCTTTTTCATCCTCCTAACTCTTTCCTTTCTTCCTCCTTCTCTTCCCCTTCCTCCTCCTTCTCCTCGTCTTCCTATACTCTCTTGATGTTGGTTTTCCGTAACGAAGGCTGTATCATTATTAACAAGACTTGACCCCATAACCGCCCTGCTTTTTACTCTCACGTCCAGCCTCCTAACTCTACTCTCTTCTAACCTAATTCAGCGTCGTGTTGGTTTTCCCTAAGGAGGCTGCATCATGACCCTACCCCATAACTGCTCCTCTTTTTACTCTCACGCCCAGCCTCTTAACTCCACCCTCGCCTCAGCTAATTCACGATGATGTTGGTTTTCCCTGCGTGCGACCACATAATGAGACGTCCCCCCACGAAGCTGCGCCAGCATAAAACACTTGATGACTCCTCACCTCCGACCTTCCTATCCCTGTGACGTAAGGACAGTGTGTGGTAAGGAAGGACCCTGACAACGTGGTGAGCCGAGAGGTGACATCACGGTGCTTAAAAAAAATTAAAAAAAACGCAAAGGACGAAGACTTCATACCGATACGAGACAAAGCAAAAAAAACGTGAATTGGTGTACCTGATCGAACGCACATACACACGCACTCAGTTCAGTTTTTTTTCCTGGTATTGATGGTGGTTTACGGAGCGTAGCGAACCGTGTGTGTGTGTGTGTGTGTGTGTGTGTGTGTGTGTGTGTGTGTGTGTGTGTGTGTTGATTGGCTTCTGGATCGGAAACCCTGACATTGCTGGTTCGTTTTCGTAAGTTAGCCGTCAAATTAGTAAGCGAAGATCAGTATTTGGGACAGCACAGGGACAAAGGATGAGACTTGGGGACAATGACACCTCCTCCTCTTCCTCCTCTTCCTCTTCCTCCTCCTCCTCTTCCTCCTCCTCCTGCCTTTCTTCTCCTCTTGCCTTTTTCATCTTCTTGTCCCTATTCCTCCTCCTTTTGTCCTTTCCTCCTCCTCCTTTCCTTTTTTTCTCCTTCTCTTGCCCTTTTTCCTCCCCCTCTTTCCTTTCTTCCTCCTCTTATCCTTCTTCCTCCTCCTGCCCTTCACACTCTTCCTCCTACTCCCCTCTTTCCTCCACTCTTGCCCCTAATCCTCCTCCACCTCCCTTTTTTTCCTTTTCTTCCCCTTCCTCCTCCTCCTCCTCCTCCTGCTCTTCCTCTATACAGTATACCCACAATATACTCAACACCCACATAGCGACTAGTAACGGAAAATGGGAACAAGACATAACCCTTTCTCATCCTCATCCTCGTCCTCTCCTCCTCTTCCTCTTCTTGTCCTTTTCTCTTTCTTTTCTTCTGGCGCCGCTGTTGCCGAGACGGTTAATTGGCGTGACTAACGAGGACAACAGCTTGCGTGGCGCCCTGGGAGTGTAAACAGGAGGAGGAAATGGCCCAGGAGACAATAGGGAATCTGTAATTAGTGTATTGATGTGTGTGTGTGTGTGTGTGTGTGTGTGTGTGTGTGTGTGTGTGTGTGTGTGTGTGTGTGTGCGGGAGGGGAGTAGTGGGAGGGGGATGGTGTTTTGGGGGGAGGTATGGGAGGGTATGTGTGGGTGGGTAGGGGGTATGGTAGGGGATAAGGTGTGTGTGAGGGTGTGTGTATGGGGGAGGGGTAGGGTATGTGTAGGGGAGGGAGAAGAGAGGGGTGTAGGGTGTGTGGAGGGGAGGGGAGGGTAGAGTGTGTGTGTGTGTGTGTGTGTGTGTGTGTTTAGTTAGACATACAAACATACAGACAGGCTAATGACAAGTAGAAACACATATACAAAAGCAGAAAGACAGACAGACAACAAGATAAACAGACAGATAGGCAAACTAACGGATAGACAGACAGACAGACAGACAGACTAACAGAGAGGCAGGCGAACGGATACATAAACAGGGAGCTTGACAGACAGACTGACAAAAAAAAATAATAGACAGACTGAAAAAAGAACAGACATAAAAGGGATGAGATAGACAGCCTGAGGGGTGAACACTGATCCAGAAACATAACTTCAAACAGACAGACAGACAGGCAAACGTGAAATTAAAGCATGAAGAAAGAAATAACCGAAGGGAAAAAACGAAAAAAAGATGATTTGAATGAGTAAGCGACCGACAGACCGACAGGCAAACGTGAAATGAAAGCATGACGACAAAGAACGTAAGAAAAAAAACGAAAAAAAAAAGTTTGAATGAGTGAGAGAATGAATGGATAAATAGATAAATGAAAACAAGGAAAAGGTGGATGAATGAACTGAGGGGAAAAGAAAGGAAAAGAGGGAAGCAATCATCCACTAATAACCATTTGGATGAGGTAGAAAAAAAGCAGAAAAAGATGGTTTGAATGAATGAGTGAGAATGAATGACTAGACAAATAAATGAAAACAAGAAAAAATGGATGAATAACTGAAGATAAAATAAAGGAAACAAAGGAAAGAAGAATCATCCACTAATTAGCTATGTGCAAGAGGTAGAAAAAAGGAGAAAAAAGCTGATTTGAATGAATGAATGAGAAAATGAACGAACAAATAAGTTAAAAAGAAAATAATGGATGAATGAACGAAAGAGAAAATAAAGGAAAAGAGGGAGAGCATCATCCACTAATCACGATATGGATGAAAACTGAGATGCGGATGACGAGGAAAAAGATATGGATGAGGAGGGCAAGCACGATAAGAAACCAACTCGGACAGACGAACAAGCTGACAAGACCATATATTTCGCGTTTCATACCCCCTCTCGTTATAATTTAGGACAACTACGCAATACTCATTTACTCATTTGTGTTGTGTGTGTGTGTGTTGTACTTGTGATGTGATATTAACGGTATCTGTGTTTGGGCTTATTGTGTGACTTTGAAGGGACAAGTACCTCACCAATGACCAAGGAACATACTGACAGTGAGTGAGTGAGTGAGGAGACTGCAACCAGACAGCAACGAGGACAGAACACGACGGACCGGATGCTCGCTCACAGACAGACACGCATCAGACACGTAACAGACAAACGGGCGGATATTGAACTTTACACCCGGACGGATAGACACTGAGACAGACACACCGCACCACCACCACCACATCCTCACTTAATCACAGGCGACGCGGAAGCAGAATGGGACGATGCACAAAGACAGTGTTGATTGTATAGCTGACATGCGGCGGATTGGAAGGAGGAAGAATGGTAATGTCACGGTATTTTTTTTTTTTATCTTTTTTTAGTAGAAAGTCGGCGTCTCAGATTGTTTTGGGGCGACATGGACAAGCAGCTTTCAGTGTTCGCATACCTCTCTCTCTCTTTCTCTACC
The DNA here is from genome assembly GCF_024679095.1 of Eriocheir sinensis. Lineage (NCBI taxonomy): Eukaryota > Metazoa > Arthropoda > Malacostraca > Decapoda > Varunidae > Eriocheir > Eriocheir sinensis. Next base: position 2,396,543 of record NC_066549.1, read on the forward strand.
TGTTTCGTCTCATAAAAGTAATAATAAAAGCGTAGAGTTTCTTGTGGGGTTTAGAACATAAGAAGGTAATTAAGGAGTCTGCAAGAGGCCGGTAGGATTACACAAGACAGCTCCTGTAAACCTAACCCCACCTAACCTCACTAGAATGTAAACCTAACCCCACCTAACCTCACTAGAACACAAGAACATAAGGAGTCTGCAAGAGGCCGGTAGGATTACACAAGACAGCTCCTGTAAACCTAACCCCACCTAACCTCACTAGAACATAAGGAGTCTGCAAGAGGCTGGTAGGATTACACAAGACAGCTCCTGTAAATCTAACCCCACCTAACCTCACTAACCATAAACTTTTCCGACCTTTTCTTGAACGTATCTATCGCATTAGCTTTATGTAAGACAGTTCGTTACGACAGTCAAGAACTTGGTAGCTCCTATAAACCTAACCCCACTTAGCCTCACTCTCCATAAACTTTCCTAACTTTTTTTTCTTGAACGTATCTATCGTGTTAGTATTAGGTAAGACAGATCACTTATACACGATAGACAAGAGAGGTAATTCAGTGATATCCAGACAGCTTATAGGGGACTCATGATGCTGCACTGACACTCTCGAGAAGGGTTTGTACGCCTCGAGGAAGAGAGCGAACATCTCCTTGATAATAATGTGCGGAGGACCTGGACATCTCAAGGACACCGGCAGCTATTCTCCTTGCGTAGTAGGATGTAAAGAACACCTGCATATCCGGCTTTCTCTTATATGTAGTAGTAGTGGTGGCGATAGTAAATGCACGTTCACTTGTACGATCGCTTAAAGAAGTCACGAACACCCCTGAGCCGATGCCATAGACTTTGAGCGAAATCTACATAAGTTGTTTAGAGTTTGTTAGGTTAGTAGGATGGTAGAGTCTTCCCATTAGTACCAAGCTAACCAAAACACCATGGCTATAGATTTCGCTCAGATTCCATTTCCTCGACTTCCAGGAGTGTGCGATTCTTTTCTAGACGACTGTACGCTGTTTCAATGACCCGGACAGTGCTGGATAATTTGGTAAAGGCTGATTTGGTATAAGGGAGAATGGCCCTAGTGTACAAGGCTGTGATTGTGGTGGAGGAAACGTGTATTTGAGATCCGGTAATAAGACTTGCTTTGTGTCCTGTCGTCGTGGGGTAATAATCAAGTTGTTGCTCTTTCGCCGTGGCCTTCACTGCTTGCTTGGGTGTATTCGTGCCCGGGGGAATCAGGAAGTCAGAAGTGGGTGAATGGATCGAGCCGCGACGCAAGCTCTTTTTATCCATCGCACGGCACTGAGAATACTTATAATGTCCTAATTTTATGGCGCCAGTAAAAGCAAAGCGAGGTGCAGTTTTTTTACATATTCACTTCGGCACAAAAAAGAAGTATTATGCCGGATTACAAAACAAAGTAAAGCCACCATGCCCAGTAAAAAGTAAAGCAAGATATAGTTTATTTTATTTCACTGCGGTACGAAAAAAAAAAAAATAACGTAGTACGATGATAAAACAAAGTAAAGTCTTCATGCCCAGTAAAAAGTAAAGCAAGATATAGTTTATTTTATTTCACTTCGGTAACAAAAAAAGAAAAAAAAATAACTTAGTACGATGATAAAATAAAGTAAAGTCTTCATGTCCAGCAAAAGCAAATCAAGATGCATTTTTTAATCACCTTTTTACCACTGAAAAAAAATATTAACACATCATAAAACTTCCATTAGTACAAAGCCTCCATGTCCAGTAAAACCAAAGCGATATGCAGTTCTATATTCACTCTTTCATACTACTAAAATACCTTACACCACAATTTCAACAAAGTGTAAAGCCTCTATGTCCAGTAAAACCAAAGCGATATGCAGTTTTATCTTCACTCTTCTGCTCTACAAAAAAAAAAAAAATCATATTATATTCGTAACAGTAATGCCTCCTAGTGCTGTCCAGTGTCCTTCAGGGTATAGCATCGGTTCCCCTCTTTAGTACACTGTCTCAGAACTATTTGCCTCGTCTCGTAGTACAAGTCCCTTTCATCTCACAGGAAAGGAATAGTTTGTTTGTTTATTTTCCAGTCATGACATGTTCTTGAGTTACCTGTCTTCCTCCTTCCATCACCGTGACTTGCCAGCTTCTTTCGACACCTGTTGGGAGCACCTGACTTTCTCGGCTCACGTTCCATGCAACACGACCCGCAAACACGTATACAAACCTTGAGAGACCCGCTAACATAACACTCACGCCCTTTGTACACCTTATAAACTACTGTACACACACACACACACACACACACACACACACACACACACACACACACATACACACACACACACATACACACACATACACACACATACACACACATACACACACACACCACATCTTTGACACACCAGACCAGAGCACCCCGCGGCATGTCCCCTCATGAAGACCGCGTTCCTGATGTTGCTCCTCCTCCTCCTCGCTGCATGTGTCTGTGGTCGTCTTCCGCTGCACCGCCTAACAGCACGCCTCCTCTCTCTCCCCTTCCCTTCCCCCCAACCAGCAGCAGATGTCTCATACCTCCCCGCTATCTCAGCAGAGGCTCTCTCAGCACCTCCCCCAGTCTGCCTCAGCAAGGGATGTGTAAAGGCCGGTGAGTACGTCTGTATGTGTGTTTGTTTTTGTGTGTGTGAAGGGAGAGGGGTTGTTGGGTAAGTGTGTGTTTGTGTATTTTGAGGGAGGGGTGTGTGGGGTGAGGTGTATGTGTTGGTCAAAGGTTCCTTTCCCTCCCCTTCTTTTTTTTCTGTAGTCCATGAATGAGGGAGGTCGGTAATTATCGAAAGTCCTCTAATGAATAGGACGCAAAACTTCCCGAGCTGCCCCGTCACGGCTCTCATCACTTAATGCAGAGTTTCTTTAATTTGTAGATCATAGACCCCTTGTTGAATAGCTCTCGGGAGGCCTTTGAATCTGGCGCATACAAAGTTTTTTTCTGCACTAGTTTCTTACTGCAGAATATGAATAGTCTTATCAATATAGGCTGAAAATAAATCTGCATAATAGTATTGGACAGTTCAGGTCAGGTTAGGTAACACAGTGCAATGACATCAGATTATGACCTCTAGACTTTAGCTTCCCGTTAATGAAAATCAAGGAAAGGAATCCGTAGTTTTTTTCCAAATTTTCAAGAGTCTGTCGAGCACTTAAAAAAAGGTTGAACATTACTGACCTAATGTGTGAGAGTGGACGAGGCGAGGCAGCCACTGAGCTCGTCAAAGAGAGTAAAAAGGCCTCGTCAAGGTGGTGTGGGTGTGTCCTTTGCAGTGTGAGTGAGTGAGTGAGTGAGTGCATATGATTGGGTACAGACAGAAAAAAAAATTAATAAGAAGCTTAATTCAATGCGAATAGAGTAAATTAATCAGTTTTGTCCCATTTATACCTGATATACTTATTAACTAATTAGTCTGATACAGAGAAAAGGGTGAAGCCATGTCTATCGAGGCACAGAGAACCTTGACGTTTGTTTGGTAAATGCTAAATATACTAGCGTTAACTAATTAGTCTGATACAGAGAAAAGGGTGAAGCCATGTCTATCGAGCTACAGAGAACCTTGACGTTTGTTTCACTATAGCCACGTAACTCTTAACAACTACTAATACGACGTTTGAAAGAATATGTCGTTAGTTTTACCGTGGCTTTCTAAGTGCTAATCGGTTCACGGATAGAGAAAGTCATAAACATACACAGGTCATTAAGACAAGCACAACACATAGAATAGGTGTTTGTTTGTGTATGCGTTTGTGTGAATGTTGTTTGTGTAGGTTGACATTTAAGTGTTGGTGTATGTGTGGAACAATGTGTAGAAGTGGACAACAAGATGTCACTGAGGAGAAGCACGCAATTTGAGCGGTGACTGCTACAATCTAATCCAATTCCGCCGCAGCCGCCAGCCTGATCGAGTCCATGGATGAGACCGTGGATCCCTGTGACGACTTTTTCAAGTTCGCCTGCGGGGGCTTCCTGAAGAAGACCATCATTCCCGACGACAAAACAACCATTTCACGCTTCAACGAAATCTCCGACGAGCTCCAGCTGAAGCTCCGCGGCCTGGTGGAGGCGGAGGACTCCCCCACCGAGCCCCAGTTCTCCAAGATGGTCAAGAACCTCTATAAGTCGTGCATGGACAAGGGTGAGTTGGGGAGAGGAGTGGACGGAGATGACACACTGATAAACAGATGTGGAAATAGATTGAATGATTGATAGATTGGTATAGACAGACAGATAGATAGATGACTAGATAGTTACATAGATAGATAGATTGATAGATATTTGTAGATAGGTGAGTATTATGTAGATAAAGATATACAGATAAATAGATAAATGAATACAGACGAATGAAAAAAAATTTAACTACCGATCAGTGGATAATGAATGGGCAAATAGATTGACACATACATACATACATACATACATATAGATAACAAGTGCATAAGAAGATATAGATGATGGTGAGGTAGATAAAGCAGACACCGATAATTAGAGATAGCAATATGATCTGTAGATACGTTGGTAAATAAGAAATACAGAGCGTTAGATCAGTTTAGTAGACATACCTTGACAAATAAGTTAGTTACCTATGTATTGGCTTATAGCATGATAATTAATGATATGCGATATGATAAATAGAAAACAATAATTGACTCACTGATAGAAAGATAGCCATGTACTTCTCCGTTCGAAATTGACACTCGTTTTGGCCTCTCCTGTTTTTTTTACAGGAGGAGCGCCTAGCGAACTCTTTTGTTTTTTTGCCCTTGAGTTGCTTTCCTTACAATAAAAATATAATATCACCCTCCAGAAACGATCCAGCAGAAGGGACTGAACCCGCTGAAGGATGTGCTGCGTCAGATGGGCGGCTGGCCGGTGCTGGAGGGAGACACCTGGGACCCCTCCGGCTTCCAGTGGGCCCAGAACGTCTACATCAACAGACAACTCGGCTTCTCCCTCGACTACCTCTTCGACTTCTCCGTCAGCACCAACATCAGGAACTCCACCTGGCGCATTATTGACGTAAGTGCCCCACCATCCATCTCGGGGCCTTTTGTGTGCGTGTGTGTCACCGGTGAATATTTCAGACTCCTCCTGCCAGGGTTGTTTCGGGAGCGTAGGGTCTCAACGTTGACAAATGGCAAATACCTATTACTATGGCCGGTACGGTACAGGATGTCTCTATTGGTGTATTAACTATCCCTGTAGACTCGTATACTGTTTGAGTGTTCTTATTACAGTTAGATAGTTACATAGATATAGAGAGATAGATAGATATAGATAGATAGACATTTGTAGATAGGTGAGTAGCATGTAGATAAATATAGACATAAATAGATAGATGAATACAGATGAATTAAAAAAAAGTGTTTTCCCCGTGGTTTAGATAAAGTGACGAGGACGAGGAACATTGGTTTATGGTACAGTGTATCTTTATAGGGGTGTTAACTTTCCCTTGAGACTCGTATAACGTTTGAGTATGTTATCGTTACGTTGTTAGTTGGGTTGGAAATGAAAAGTGTTCTACCCGTGGTCTGGTTCTAGTGAGGAGGATTATTATAGGAACAGTTTATATTTATAGAGATGTTAACTTTCCCTAGAGACTGGTATATTGTGTGTGGTATTATTATATTGTTAGTTGGGTTGGAGGTGCAAAGTGTTCTACCCATACTCCAGTTATAGTGAGAGGAGACAAGTACAGGAGCATTGGTTTATGGTACAGTATTAGAAATTTGACTTTCCCATGACTCTTGCATTGTTTAAAAGTGTCGTTATTTCATTGTTAGATAGGTTGGAAGTGCACTGATGTACCCAAGCCCTAGCTGTATTGAGAGGAGACAAGTATAGGAACATTGGTTTATGGACGGTACAGTATTAGATATTTAACTTTCCCAAGACTCGTGCATTGTTTAAAAGTGTCGTTATTTCATTGTTAGATAGGTTGGAAGTGCACTGTTTTACCCAAGCCCTAGCTATATTGAGAGAAGACAAGTATAAGAACATTGGTTTATGGTATAGTATTAGAGATTTAACTTTCCCAGGACTCGTGCATAGTTTGTGTCGTTATTTCATTGTTATATAGGTTGGAAATGCAGTGCTGTACCCAAGCCCTAGCTGTATTGAGAGGAGACAAGTATAGGAACATTGGTTTATGGTATAGTATTAGAAATTTAACTTTCCCTAGACTCTTGCATAGTTTAAGTGTTGTCATTTCGCTGTTAGATAGGTTGGAAGTGCAAACGTATTCTACCTAACCTCAAGTAATAGTGAGGACGAGGACCAGTATAGGAAATCGAAGGTGCTGAACGTGTACTGTAGAGCCATTAGCACAGCAGTTAGCGAGTAGAGCGACAAGGCACCCCAAGTACTGGCATTCACGCATCGAACAGGCTACCAATAGTACATGAAGTGTCTCGCAGGGAAGTGTGCACGCCAACCTTCACCACCTCCCACACCCACACACATGACTTCTCTCTAAATAAAAGTGAATGAAAACAAAATAGCAACCTTCACCCCCCCCCCCCACACACACACACACACACACACACACACACACACACACACACACACACACACACACAAACACACCTCTCTAAATAATTTAAATGGAATAAAAACGTTTAAAACAACCCCCCCCCCACACACACACACACTTCTTTAAATAAAAAGATAAAAAATAAAATCAGTTTAAAAAGTAGATAAAAACAAAATCAGTCTAAAAAGTGGATAAAAACAAAATCTAAAGAAATAATGTGTTCAGTTTGGTGATTAAATTGCATTCCCCTGTGCCCCTTCTCCCTTGTTTGCCTTGTTTGTATTCGATAGAGGACTAGAATCAGTACCTTAACTATATTATTGTTAATTTGCGTCCATCAAGGTCGTTGGTGGAGCACATTTTCTCTTAATATCACAACGCGAATTTCTATATTGACCCAAATTACCCTATCCCTTCCTTTTTAGCTACTCATTCTATTTTCTTTACAGGAGCAGGGCATAGGGGCTTCTCTGTTTCTTTATTCATTGCGTCTTTCTTTTTCTGTTGCTTCTTTATCCCATCAGTTTCACTCACCTTTATCCCTTTCCTCTGCACAGATCGACCAGCCGCCCCTTGGAATGCCCTCGCGTAAGTACCTGCTCAAGGGCTTCAACAACAGTGACGTGCAGGCTTACTACAACTACCAGATCAACATGGCCGTGCTGTTGGGTGCCGACCGGGCCAGGGCGGAGCGGGAGCTGAAGGAATCCCTCGAGTTTGAGATTCAGATTGCCAACGTGAGTCCAGAAATCAATAAGGAAAAGAGAATTAGACCTTGACAATTTGCCCCTCCCGCCATTTATTTATATCAACTACATAACTACATCTAACATTTCCATTCCCCTGTGCACCTTTTCCCTTGTTTGCCTTGTTTGTATTCGATAAAGGACAAGAATCAGTATCAGTGAATAAGGAAAAGTGTTCGACAGGGGAAGGCTCACTCATAGAAGGTCTTGTGAATCTAACCGAAGTCAAAGGAAAATGGGTTTAGAGGATGTTGAAATGAGTCCACGTGTGTGTATGTGTGAGGGATATTGGTGCGTGTGTGCGTGTGTATGTGTGTGGGGGGGAGAGGAGAAGAGGGTTGTATGATCTGAAAACCTTGATAACATGTGGAGCGTGCAGAAGAAACATTCCACTAATAATCTAAACCAGCCAGTCAGTCTCAATCTACAACACACTAATGCCTCGTCCCACCTCGGCCTTGTACGCTCACTATCTCATGCTACAGTAACGGCAGCTCTTAAACGCCCTTGAGATATGGAATTCCTCACTAATATATTCAAGGTTCAATCACACGTAGCACTCTGGTATGTTCTGACTTGCTTCTATCTTTTGTTTTCTTTATTTCACTCCTTCACTGCTTGTCTCTCTTTTCCTAATGTCCCCTTTCTCATTTCACTTTTTTTTTCTTCCGCTCCCTGCCTCCTCTCCCTACTCTTAACGTTCCTCTCCTTTTTTTCTGTAAATACCAATCTCTTTCTTCTTATTAATCCTTATATCATCGTCTTCCTCCCTCTCTTAACTTTAATGTATACTCTCATCAACCTCTTCACCCCTTTTTTCTTCCTTCATCTGCTTTACTCTTCCATTAGGCGGTATTTACGAATATACTTTTACACTCCTCCTCCTCCTCCTCCTCCTCTTCCTTTTCCCGGTACTCCATGCCAAAGGAAGAGCTCGTAACATATTCTCTCCAACCTTCTCATCCCTTTTCCCTTCTTCATGTTCTTCCATCGAGCCTCATATACACGAAGATAATGATTTACCTCTCCTCCTCCTCTTCATTCTTCTCCTTCTCCGCCTCCCAGTACTCCATGCCGAAGGAAAATTGTCGTTATATATTCCATCCTTTCTCCCTTTCATTGTGTTTTACTCTTACGTTAAGCGACATACCTTTACACGGGTATACTGATTTACTCATCCTCCTCTTCCTCCCCTCTTCACAGTACTCCATGCCGAAGGAGGAGCGCCGTAACATCTCGAAGCTGTACAACAAGATGACCATCGGGGAGCTGCAGACGATGGTGCCGGAGATCCCGTGGCTGGAGTACATCAACCGCGTGCTGCATCCCTTCTTCACCGTGAGTCTCCTCCTTCGTCTTGTACACCTTCGCCCTCTCATCTTTGTCAGGCGTGCACTTCTGTTCCGAGACAACTTCGCTTCGTTAGTCTCGTCATCTTTCCGAACTCAGTCACTTCTCTACGTAGTCTTAAAAACACACCTTCCCTGCCTACTTATGTCGTCTTGTAATTTATCACCTCTTTTTCATCTTTGTCAAACGTAATTTATCAACTTCACTTTTTCATCTTTGTCACACGTGTACTTCTGTTAGACACGAATTCGAAGCGCTTCCCTAGTCTAGATACCGAAATCAGTCACCTCCCGTCTTAATCAAACCCCGCTCCTTCCCTGCCTACTTCTGTCGTCTTGGAATTTATCAACTTCACTTTTTCATCTTTGTCACACGTGTACTTCTGTTAGACACGAATTCGCTTCACTAGTCTAGATACCGAAATCAGTCACCTCTCCCGTCTTAATCAAACCCCGGCCTTCCCTGCCTACTTCTGTCATCTTGTAATATGACACCTTCACTTTTTCATCTTTGTCCCACTTGCACTTCTGTTTGAGTTGACTTCGCTTCGCTAGTCTAGATCCTGAATTCAGTTACCTTATTACGTAACCTTACTTCACCTACCTCCCCCGCCTACTTCTGCAATGTTCGTTATCTAGCGTTGTCTCCCTCCCCTCCCACAGGTGAACATCGAGGAGCCTGTGGTTGTAGGCGTTCCTGATTACGTCAAGAACCTCGGCAAGCTGCTCAAGAACACTCCCAACAGGTACTGAGTGGCGCGGAGAGAGGCTCTGTAGGGCTGGACCCGGCCGGTATCCTCAGACGTTTTCGGCTCTTATAATTATTTCCAAACCCCAAAAGGAGAATAGTCGGGTTTTCAGGAGTGTTTTATCACATTCATGGCACAGAAGCCTTGTTAAACTATCACTATAGACTCATGGAATAACCCAGCGAACACAAAATACCACGAAGAATTCTTGTATAGTGCTTGGAGTTGATATAGGAAGTAATAAACGTAAGGAAAGCATAAGAACTCTTCAGTATCGAATGCTGAGTAGAAAAATTCGACTTTTGGGTTATAAACGAAGGGGAAAAACGGGTTGAGGGTTAAAAAGGAATAAAAAAGGAGACTATAGTGTGGTTTGGGTACTCACGATGACACGGTGTTGGACTATGGAGCTGACCTTCTTTTCCTCTAACCACTCCAACAGGGTGATCGCCAACTACATGCTGTGGCGCGTGACGTCGGCCTCGGTGGGTTACTTGTCCGAGGACGCGCGCGACATCCAGCTGGAGTACAGCAAGAAGCTCGTGGGGAAGGGAACGCGGGAGCCCAGGTGGAAGGAGTGCATGGGGACCATCTCTCGCAGGTGAGTGCTGGAGGAAGACCCCAAACTGTTTTTTGTTGTTGTTTTTGTTTGTCACAGCAAGGCAGGCATCTCAAGGGCAAAAAAAAAAGGAACAAAGACCCTCTAGAATCTAGAGGGTCTTTTTGTTCCTTTTTTTGAGGACACGTTCTTACAAATACACAGTCTTCCTCGCCCAGTATCATGAGCTAATACCGTGTCTCGTATTACAGTCTGTCTCACGCCGTTGGTTCGATGTACGCACGCAAGTTCTTCAAGGAGGACGCAAAGCAGGCGGCCGACACCATGGTGCATTTCATTCGCAGTGAATTCAGAAAAATCTTAGAAAATCTGGACTGGATGGACCCGATCACACGAGAGAAGGCGCTGACGAAGGCGAGGGCGATTACCCCACACATAGCCTACCCTCCTGAGCTGCTGGATGACCGCAAGCTGGAGGAACTCTACGATGGGGTGAGTTGAAGCGCTCTCGAATGAAGATACAAATTAATGAAACGGACAAACTGTGTATGGTAAAATATCTGGAGGGACATATTTTAACCTTTGAGTGTTAGGAAAAAGGTTATAGGAGTGCAATTAAGTAACATAAGTGTCATGGACCAATATTTTGCCCGCACTTGGCTTTGTATTTAGTTCAATGATGACAGGTGATTAAGTCTTAACACCTACAGTAAAAGCGTAATACTCACCCTACATTAATAACCCTCCTTGCAGCTGACCATCTCGAGCGGTGATTTGTTGGAGAACATGAGGAACATGACCATCTTTGGAACCGACTACTCCTTCAAGAGGTTACGAGAGAAGGTTAACAAGAAGGACTGGAAGAACCATGGCGCTGCGGCCGTCGTCAACGCCTACTACAGCCCCCTCGAGAACTCCATACGTGGGTGTTTTTTGTGTTTTTTTTTTTTTACAACAAAGGAGACAGCTCGAGGGCACAAAAAAAAGGAAACAATAATAAAAAAAACCGCTACTCGCTGCTCCTAAAAAAAAAAAAAAAAAAATCAAAAGAGGTGGCCGAAAAAGAGGTCAATTTCGGGAGGTCAATTTCGTTTGGTCCATTTTTTATCAGGCATAGACCTGCACTAAAAAGAGTGAAAAAATACCAAATCAACAGTAGAATTGCAGAAAAGTTTATGCGATTCAATGGGAGTATACATAAATTTAGCAAAACTTTGTGGTCACCGTAAGAATTGAGTGGGAATACATCAAATAACAGCCTAGATAGGAACTTTGAAGCATATTGCCTTTATTCCATTATCATGAAAAATAGTATCGGTGTGTATTGGATTCCTAGTCTTCCTTCTTTGGCCCTCTATGACTTAGATTCACGCTTTTCCCCGCGCAGCAGCCACCCTGGTGCTTGGGGATGATTGTTATATCGCTTTAGGTTGTGTAGTCACCGCGTTGTAATCTCCCTCCGCAGAATTCCCCGCTGGTATTCTTCAGGGAACGTTCTTCGAGGCTGACCGCCCTAAGTACATGAACTTCGGAGGCATCGGCTACGTCATAGGCCACGAGATCACGCACGGCTTTGACGACACGGTAAGTTTGGCGTACACCGGCTTGAGTCAACACTGGGCGGGACAGAAATGAGTTAAAGGAGATTAAGGGATAGATAAAAACTGAATAAAGGTTGAATTGATATTACACTGAAAGCTAAGCAATCACATTTAGCTAGGCACACAATGGCTGAGTCAACGCAGAACAGGGCAGAAACGTTAAAGGAGAGAACAGTATGAGGAAGGATTGGAAAAAACGTTGAATATGTAGTACACTAAAAGCTAAACGTTCACATTTATGAATGGCTAATCAGTAGGGTTCATAAGCTACAACACAGTTTAATGATACGTCTTCGAAATTAACCTACCCATGAAAAGATCTGTCCAAGGATTTTTTTTCTGGCATAACGACAAAAATAAAGAGGTATGGGAAACTAGCCTATTCATTTCAGTGTGCTTCATTATACAGTGAAGCCTGAAGCTGTAGGATTTATACAATAGCCCGAATCAGTGCTAAAGAAAATTCAAGTGACTTCGTATCTTCAGGGTCGACAGTTCGATGCCAACGGGGACCTGAGGGACTGGTGGGAGAAGGAGACGAAGAAGAAGTTCCTGAAGAAGGCAGAGTGCATCATCCATCAGTACGGGAACTACTCGGTGCCGGAAGTTAACCTCAATGTGAGTGCTGAGCGTCGGTGTAAACTTGTATCTGTGCTCTAAAATCCATTGCATCTTCGAAGGATCTATCACTGATGCTTATTTCTGGTAGGGAGGGATTATTTTTGCAACTTTTACCTTTGATCGTGTTCCTTCAGTTTTTTTCTAATAATAGGTAATCATTTTTCAACTTTTCACCTCCAGTTGTCTTACTTTAGTTCCTTTCCAATAATTGGTGATCATTTTTTCAATTTTTCACCTCTAGTTGTCTTACTTAAGTTCAGTTCTAATAATAGATGCTCATTTTTTTTCAACTTTTCACCTCTAGTTGTCTTACCGAAGTTCAGTTCTAATAATAGATGCTCATTTTTTTTCAACTTTTCACCTCTAGTTGTCTTACCGAAGTTCAGTTCTAATAATAGATGCTCATTTTTTTTTCAACTTTTCACCTCTAGTTGTCTTACCGAAGTTCAGTTCTAATAACAGATGCTCATTTTTTTCAACTTTTCACTTCTAATCGCCCTCCCTAAGTTCCATTCTAAATAACAGGTGCTCATTTTACAACATTTTCACCTCTAGTCGTCTTCTTACACTCCCATTCTAATAATTTCGTTGTGTCGCAGGTCAACGGCATCAACACTCAAGGGGAGAACATTGCCGACAACGGTGGCATCAAGGAAGCCTACTACGCCTACCTCCAATGGACCACGAAGTTCGGAGAGGAGGAGCGGCTTCCTTCCCTTCCCTACAACCCGAAGCAGCTGTTCTGGATCTCTGCCGCTAATGTCTGGTGCAGCAAATACCGCCCGGAGACCCTCAAGTTGCGTATTCTGACCGGAGCTCACTCGCCCGCCAGGTTCAGGGTCAACGGGCCATTCAGCAATAGGCCTGAGTTCGCGGAGGACTGGAAATGCCCCGAAGGAAGCAAACTTAATCCTCTTGCTAGGTGCTCCGTCTGGTAACTTATCACTCACGCCTCCTTCCACCAGCTACAGACCACATAGGTATTCAGCCTTCAACCCAACCAAACAAAACCTCTTCCCAGAAATACCGTCCCACCTCTTCTGTTCGATATTCCATCATTCACTCAGAACATTAAGATGGTTCTTCCTCAGAGGGCAAATACTTTAACTTTTTCATCATAGTGTATGTCTTAGTACATGTAATTTTCATTTTGCTTCAGCGACAAGGTAGTTACAGGTCTCCGTAAAGAAATATGTGAGGTTTGGTGTGCCCAGGAAGCTACTGGTTGTCCTAAGCATATGATAGGAACGCCATCGTTATCACTCCATTACGGGCAGGATGATCAATGTATTCCTCAAATACCAGTGGGCCATCAACACTTAGCCTCCATGGAATTTTCTAATATAATTAAACAGTGCGTTAGGTGCCGCCTGTCTACGGTGAGCCCTCGCCTCTGGTCTGACCTTGAGAGGAAGAACCATCGCCCACATTAGTAAGCCCCAAATGGTGGCCAGCATTTGGAGCACTCCAGGGGTACTGAATATGTGTGTGTGTGTGTGTGTGTGTGTGTGTGTGTGTGTGTGTGTGTGTGTGTGTGTGTGTGTGTGTGTGTGTGTGTGTCAGTCTGTGTGTGTGTGTGTGTGTGTGTGTGTGTGTGTGTGTGTGTGTGTAGACACGATTGCTAGATATTGTAATCTCAGTCTTCGTTCCCATTCAATGATCGCCTTTCATGCATTATCAGTAGTAAACCAGAAGTTCAAATTCTTTATTTTTAACTTTTGCTTTACCTCAACTACTCTCTTTCTCGAGGAAGAGAAGTTCATAAGGGAGAATTTTATTTAATTAAAAAAAATCTCATATTTATCCCACATCCCTCTTATTTAAGTTGATCTGAATAGGTGCTTGACTAAAGCCTGCCTGGCAAACATGTATTTATCAACACTTTTCCTTTCTCATATTTTTATTTTATCCTTTATAGTTAGCCCTCATAATAGGTGAGGTTCCTTTTATAGTAGTTATGCAGTTTTAGTTTTTTATCAAGGTTTTTACGGTGTTATAATTTGGAGCCATCAGTGTCCAATTGTTTAAGTTTTTTTTTTTTTTTTGGCATCTGTCCATTACTTACCGCAATCATCAGGGCTACCTCGTTCAAAGACAAATTTTAAAGTTTTTTACGGCAGGCATGAACATTGCATTGGCCAAAATGTCTAAAATACAAATAAAAAGGCATATACGTAACACTTAAGTGATTGGCTCATTATTTAAGGAAACAGTGCACATGTTCTTTGCCTGCCAGCGGGGCTTCAAGACTCTTGAGGGTATTCCGAAGCTCCGTAATTTTATTTGTTGTTGCTGCGAATCATCCTTTTCCTTGTCATCAGAAACGCACACGCTTTCTCTGGTATGACAACTGTAGCCATGTCATCTTGCATATTTTAATAAGAAGAGTGCTATTTTTGGAAGTGAAACCTAGTATAAGAAAAGTTCTATATTCCACGAGCGTTATTTAGTTAGATGTGACAGTGCGCAGTTCAGATGAAGTTATAATATGATCATTGTGAAGGATTATTACTGTACAGTGTATTGTAATGGATAAAATGTTCGTGAAAATGTTACTGTCTGATTGACCAAAAGAACACATCCTACGGCAGTGTGCCTATTTATAATTGATGCTATTTGCTTTACCGCTTCAAATGCCAATGTGACCTTTCTTTTTAGCACTGAGGCATGCACCTATTACACATCATATATTACATATTACATAGCTGATATTTAAATGAATTACATTACAAACATACATAGTTTGCGGTTTTACTTCATTCACTGATTCATTGGACCGCGTGGCTCATATGGATCTGCGACTCCATGGGATTCCTACACTGATTGTTGGTATACTGACCGGTTTGTACTCTGAGACATTGTATGCTGTGAACACAGGAGAGGCAGGGTTGCGCTCAAGGAGTCCAGAATGTTATAGGCCTACTAAAGTATCTTGTATTTGTCTTTTCTCTAAATCACTTTTCAATACTTGTATGGCAACACTGCTGAGCTCCATGTCAACATTGCTGAGCTGTAAACACCAGTCACCAGCAGGGCTGTTTTCCCTCTCAAGTTTTGGAATGTTTTTACGGTTGTAGACTGTAGAGTGCTCCGACAACCATGGCTCATAAAATGGGTACGTAAATATGCATTGCCAACTGTGGTGGTATTGTAGGTAATGGGTAGTTTTAGACTTAGTCGAAAAATAAGGTAATACTATATCTTTTCATCGGGCCATACTCTTCCTTCCCATCTGATTCCATTTTTTGCGCATGCGCTCTGAACTTGACATCACATGTCAGGACAACGGAGACGCTGTTTCTCTACGGCAACAACAATACTATCCGGACATTGTACACTGATAAAATTACAGCACACTGCTTCGCACGCAACTGTTGCTTTTTTCAAGTAACAACTATACAGTACGATATGAGCCAGTAACAAGTTATGGCAATCTATATGACCTGAGGCTTCAAAAGACATCGATCCGAAGCGCTGATTCACACGCTGAAGCAAAAGCAAAATAAAATAGCCATCGACTTGGTGAGAGTAAATAACAAATTAGCATTTCCTAAGATTGAAATAAATAAGAAATTAGTTAATACATGACCAAATGGACAAACAAGCAGCCATCTCAAAGCAGCAATTGATCGTTGAGGTGGTTAACAGGTGCGAAAAGATGAACAAGGTAGTACCTATATAGTGTTCGGGATGAAAGCGAGTCAGGCTGGTGTCACGCGAGATGAAGATAAGATGGGCAAAATATGGAATGAACTTGGTCAGCAATATTTCAGGGTTTGTTCACACCAAACTCGGGCGTGTTAATTCCCACTGCCGGACGGAAGAGGCCGATTTGGGAGACACTGGCATCCAAGCACGTAACAGGGCGGAATACTGGACAAGGCGAGGAGACTCAAGGACACTGACGCTCCTTAATCTTGACAGTATTATATCAGAGATACCCAAAGGCGAGAAATGAGTTGGAAACACTAAAGACGCTGAAGTTGCAGAAATGAGACCTCACGATGTCGGTTGCGTTATGAGGTAAGTCATGGTTAGGAAATGAAAGCTTGGCCGTGACTTCAGGAATTGTTAGGTCAGTCAGGAAACAAACGGGCAGTGAGAGAACACTTAATATGGAGTCATTCTTAAACTTTTTGGCGCCCAAGCACTAACATTTAACGATCGAGGCTTTCATAGAATTTGTGGGCATTGCCATGGGTAGTTTTGTAACCCTGCTGGTAGTTTGAACTTGAAGAAACACTTATGGGAAAGCGTTTAACCTCTTTTTTGTCCTTTAGAAATGATTGATGTAAGAGAATCGAAGCGTCTATACGAATACTACCCATGCATATATAAGACAGGCGCAAGGACATTCTTAGACTAAGCAGTTATGATAGTTGTTCTGATGCGGTAATAAAGAAGACTACCTTAACCACCATCCACCTGTTGGCTTGTTCATAGTGTCTCCATATGTAGTGTGGGACCCGTAGCGCCCACTGGAAGCACACGTGAGGAAAGAATACGTGCACCGACTAAGTTCCAAAAAATTGCGTTCTTTTTCTTGCAGATTACTTGTTTTGAGTGAGGGGGACAATGTAGAAAACTAGTGATTAGCGCGGAATGTAGTTAGCAGATTAATAAAAAAAATACTCATCAGAAACAATAGCCTATGGTGTTTCCGATTTATTTTTCCTTTTGTGTGTTCCTTATTTCCGTGCTATTTGCTATATTCGGGTGAAATTCATTATAGTGACTTTCTGGGAAAATAAAATACACGAAAAAACCGATATAGGCCTATATCTAGATAAATGCAGTAGTTCTACATTGTTGAAAAATGAGTTTGCGTATAAGAAGAAAACTGGCATTTTAAGGACAAGAAACACAAGTTGAAAATAATTACTCGCATTAACCGATAAAGAAGACAGATATAGGGTTGGGATGGCATGCTCCTCCCTTCTCCTTTGTTGTTTACTTGCAACAATAAACTACCAAGCAATCAATTAGTTATATAGTACTTCAATAGTTGATAGTGCCGATACTGATATGAAAAAATGGTATTGTATAAAAATAATGCGAGTACTCGTGTCTTCCATCCACTAAACTAATGGCCACCGAGACAGTCACCTTGGAGCAGGACTTGGAGGAATTTAAGGGCAACAAGCCAACACTCCAGTGGCCGCTGTTTGTTGTGGGTGCCTCCTTGCCTTGGTGGGTGCGGGTGGCAGTGGCAGCAACGGGGTCACCAAGGAGTAATGGGGCATATTCATCAGTCACCTGTTGCACACACAGGTGGAGTAAGTCACCGTTAAACAACCCATGCCACCTTGGCCCGTGTAAATGCTGATAAAGACCTTCTTCTTGGGTGTTTTAAGGGGTTAGTTAGGCTGTGTCATCAAGACCTTTTGACACCTGTGCGTGATAAGCGGCACCCTTGTTGGACTTTGGAGTGTGTGAGCCGCCGAGGACACCTTGGCCCCGTCCTCCCCAGTCCTCCCCAGCATGGCAGGCGGCGGCCTCTCGTCCCTCGTCACCATGACGGCCAAACACCTCGGCTCAGGTGAGATGACAGCCCAGGCTATATAATGTATTTGATTGATAAGAACAAGGGTGCACCTTTATATTTATCTTTAGTAATTACAGTGAATGTAATTAACAAACAACTACTAGTTACAATCAGAAATCAAAACTTTCAGTAGTAGGACTCCCTCAGGAAGGTTATGAATATGTATTGTTTGTTAGTGACCCTGGAGAAGCCTCACTTTAGTGAAGAGCATGCCTGGTTTATTTAGTAGGTAGGTAGAATTCACCAGTCTATGTTAGAAACAGGCTGTCAATCTCTGGGTAAATTAAGATGCTTTTCCATGTGACAGAGCCATGAAAGTGCTACGACAAATTTATTACCGAAATTTCACTTTGTGGCTTTTAAAAAAAACTCAAAATACTTTAGTGTAGATAGTTGGGTTGTCGTGAGGGCCGTAGTCATAGGGTCTATTTATAAGGGAACAGAACCCTACCTTAATATGACAAATAATAACCTATTACCACTGAAATCGTAATCTCCTGCCACAAAATACTAACCTACTGTAATGGCTCAAGAAGCAGATAAGGCCAGTGAAAGCCTTGAGCCTGGGGGTGCCTTTTGGGTTCACACTAGAGTGTCCACCTCTTGCCTCTAGGATGAGGGTTTAAGGCTCGGGCGGGTTTCCTAAAAACTCCTTGCTCATCGCCTACATGTTCATCAGTTATCTCAATCATCCTCTCATGCAAAACCCTTCCATAAACATTTGGTGCCACACAAAGTAAACAGATTCCACTAAAATGTAACAATCATCCCACAATGATGGCATTTATTCAGTCTCCTGCCACATACATGAATGACATATCAGAATGACTGGTAAGATTTATCACCAAAAAGAATTAAACTCTGCCTCTTGTAATAAAATATTTATTCATTGAGTAATTTATTTTTATATTACAGGGTCAGTTTGCCCACCTCTAGCTGATGGTTTGCTGCGCTGCTATAGCATGAAGTATTGTCCCTATGCTCAACGTGCTCATCTGGTGCTGGCTGCTAAGAAAGTAAAGTAAGTGGCATAGTTTTGATGATCACAATACATACTGATTTGTGAAGTAAAGTCACTGTTCCAGCCGTAGAGGAAGGGGGAGGTAGTCTGCCAAGTGAAGTAGGTAGGCTTCTTGGATCAGTGTCAGGAACATTTAGAGTGAAGCTCCTAGTCACTCCCTGTTACCCTATAGATGCCACAGTTTTATGAGACAACAGGGATTGTACTGGTGTATTGCAGTCATATCTGTGTTGCAGGAATAGGTTGTCCACTGTAAGGTGTCTTCATAGGCATTGGGCTAAGCTTTTGGCAAACCTGCTGCAGAAATAAATGGGAGAAAACATGAGGTTATGAGTAGTCTTGTTACCCATGAGAATGGTTTGGACTGTTTGGCTCATGGGAGGGAACAACATGTGTCTCAAAAGGAACACTTGTGCTTGTTGGACTGTAATGAGTACCAAAAAGGAGTAAACTCTTGGAGTGGCCATGATATGCAGGTTCCCATGGCAAGGCCACTGTATTTCCAGCTAGAGGTAAATAATGTTGGGATTATACACTATAGTTACATGTTATGTTGGCACTCATATATCTGTCACCTAAACCCCCATTTCCCAACCCTGGGGTCGCCAAGACCTCAAAATATCAAACATGGTGTTATTATGTTATAATAGCACATATACAACTAAACTATAGTAAGACTCATCTTAATGTGCAGCTGTAAGGTGCCATGTGAGGAATAATCCCGGAGTACAGCGTTGCCACGTTTTTAACCCCACGTTGGTTGCCTCTCTCTCTCTCTCTCTCTTGTGGCATTACTGCCACGAGGATTTGAATGTATTTTTTTCTTACTGATGTCAGCTTATTTTAACTTACATTCCTTCACAATATAATCTAAATATAATTGTGAAACTACTTACATGTCCCAAAACAAAAGGAAACTCAATAATAAGTATAGCATTTTTTTAGCAACACTGTAAAAAATGTATGCCACGTTTCTTTATATGCTTATAAATATCTTATCCATAATAAATTAACTGAACTTTCATACGTTATAGTACCAAGATTAAATGTGTATGCATATTTGCTGATCATATTTGCCATGGGTTTACTTATATTAGAACATTTCTACATCGCGGGCTAGGAGACACACGGCAATGCTGTACAAGGGGATCCCCTACGCTGAACCCCCCAACAACCACACGTTTAGCCGAGCCAGACTATAGTGGGATCATGGGTGGGGTCGCAGTCATGTCTAGAGGTGCACGATTGGGGTCGCCTGAAAAAAAGGTTGGGAACCACTGACTTAAGCCATTGAGCCAGGGGGGATAAGAACTCTTTACCCTGGGACACATGGCCAGTGTGAAATCCTGGGTACCACAGGTTGCTTTCCTCAGGTATCCCAAGGTACCTATTTACCAGACTGAAAGGAAGGATAAGTGGCTGGTATTTCCTATAGGCTGTTCCAAAAGTGTATGTTGTTGAATTGTAATATATTTTCAGTAGTTTTTCCATTACCCCAAAACCAATGATGCATTCATAAACTGCCTTGTTCTTGAACTTTTCCTATGTTAAATGGCTGGTGTTGTATAACCACTGAAATATTTAGTATTTAGGATGACCATGTCATGTACCATGACATTAATCATATGTCAGTATGGTACCTTTCAGGTAGATGTGTGTTTTATTTACAGACATGATGTTGTGTGGGTAAATTTGAAGAATAAACCCAGTTGGTTGTTCGAGAAGAATCCCCTTGGAAAAGTTCCAATTCTGGAGCAAAATGGCAAGCTGATGTTTGAGTCACTAGCGGTGTGTGACTATTTGGATGAAATGTACCCCAACCCCCCCCTCCACCCATCAGACCCTTGGGAGAAGGGAGTGGACAAAATGTTTGTGGAAGTTTTTACAAAGGTGGGTGTGTTCATTAATCCATCTATCTATGTCTATATCTCTGATGCACTGTTCCTTTATGGGAACTTTCCTCAAAAAGGTGGCCGTTGGAAAACTCTCCTGCTTTCCTTGCTCTTGCACTCTCTCTCAGCACACTCAGTCCCTTCCCTGCCAACTCTCTCTTCACTGCTCTCCCTGCCTACTTAAACATCATAAAACATGATCAGAGTTACACCTTTAGCAATGCTCTTTTTTTATTTTTTTTATTCACTCAAATTTTATATTGTAAACCTGTTTAGCTCTGTGCTATAGCTGTGACATGTATATAATTCTTCCATATGAACTCTCTTGTTATCAATATCTTAATTTTTTTTCTCCTTCCTTTAGGTGTCTGGGCCAATGTTAAAAATATTTTTTAACATGGGAAATGGAGAAGTTCAGGCAAAGTCTTGTGAAGACATGAAAGTGGGAATGGATATCTTTGAGGCAGAGCATATGAAGAGGGGCACCAAATATTTTGGTGGAAATACACCTGGTAGGTATAACTATACAAAAGGTTTTACGATAAAAGTTAAATAGGTTTATTGGAAAAATCAAAACTATTTGTATCTCCCAGTGCCTCAATTGTATTTTAAATAAATATTAACTGGCAGTAGTATAGTATTAAGAACTTGCTACAGGATGAGTTGGCCCCTTAATTCTGTATTGTAGACAGGCTTCATATTGAACAGTAAAAAATGAAAGTAATCTAAAGAACTGAGAGCCCATAAACAAAGATGACTTGCAATTACAGTTCTTCATTACTCTAAAATCCCTTCGAGTTAGCATCCTTTAAGCCAGAATTAGGGATACATTGGCACAAAAATACTTATTTAAAAAATAACATTAAATTTCTAACTACCAGAAAAAAAATGAAAAAAATACATAAGTTGCCAATGTGCCATTTGTTGGAGATCCAAACTCACTTAGGTGACATGCCATTGTAATAGTTGGAAGTAATAGTGGGATGTCTTCTGCTTGCTTCAATCCCATAGATGTCACAGTTGCTTCCTCTTCAGTCCTTTTGTTGAGTGGTTGATCAAAACACCCGTTCCATTTTGCCTTTTGTTTTCTGGTTTGTTTCACATGCATGTCTTAACCTACTTCACCATTCTAATTTCCATTCCCTCCCCTGAATCTTCTGTTTTACTGCTTTCCAAAGCAATTTTCTTTATTACTGTATTCGATATATATATATATATATATATATATATATATATATATATATATATATATATATATATATATATATATATATATATATATATTTTTTTTTTAAATATTCATCTAATCATATGGAAGTTAATTAGATGCACATACCAGGAATGTAGATAATGAATAACTTTCTCAAGAGTAGGTCAAGTGGCCACTTGCAGACTTTTTGTATTCATATATATACATTTGTATATATATCCTAATGCTGTTGGCTACAGCAGGCAAATCATGTATATTTCTGCTCTTTTTTTATATTAAATGCATGGCTTGAAACTGAACTCTTTCACAGCCAACAAAGGAGTAATTCAACCGCTGCATTGTGCTCGATCATGTTTCTTGGCTACCAGGAAATCAGTCATGCTGATACATGTCAGTTGATGCACATGACAACCTGATATCAATTTACAGGAATGCTGGACTACATGATATGGCCCTGGGCTGAGAGGTTAGAGTTGGTGCAGATGATCATGGGTGAAGACTCTGCCCTTTCTCCACAACGTTTTCCCAGAATGGTAACTCTCAGGAGCTGCTTGTTGACCTAATGTAAATGAACCAATCTTAAAACTACTATTTATTTCATGTTTCAGTGTTTTCATCATAAAATTTTCATTTACAGATACAGTGGAAAAAAGATATGCTCATTGATGATGCAGTTATTGCCACTTACCTACCACCAGAGACACATGCAAACTTTTTTACAACATTTGAAACTGATCCCTACAACCTGAGAGCCAAGTTATGAAGATTTCCTGAGGATACTATTTGAAAAAAAAAAAAAAAAAAAAAAAGCCTGCACAAAACATACTATGAATGGCCAGGTCCTTCAGGTGAGTGAGATCAAAGGTGGGTAGAAAATGGACACTAGATATGAAGGACTTGGTAATGCAATCCGCAAAGTACATTTATTGCCAAAATATGTTTTTGTATATCATTTTCTTACTCCACTAGTTATCTAACTATGGAGCTGGTTGAGGGATGAATGTGCCAGAATTCATAAGGTAGAAATTCCCAGTTCCTTACTTTGAATTTTTGTTCTATGTCATGAGAGCATAGAGGGTGATGATCTTTCATGTGTATTTGACACTCTTTGTAACATATTGCCTCAATTGACAAGTCCTTCAGCTTCAATGTAAGCCCAAACTCAGCATAATAAGTTGAAATGTTGAGCAAGAAATAGCATTTTGAAAGACACAGAACTCGTTTGTTTATTATTCATTATAGGTATTCTCTTTGTGTAGTGCCAGTAGACTAGCACCTCTTGAAAAAAAACGCACCAAGACTTTTACCTCAAATCAAGGTGGTGTGGAAATAAAGTCAACACACGAACACACACACAGTACCATACACCCCGTTATACAGTGTCTCCGCCATACGAAGACACACATATACGGTTGAGAGGGCTGATCCTCGATGATGTATGGTTGAATGTCCGCAGTAAGGCTTATATGTGATGATTTCTATACACAAGTAAATATACGTAATGAAAAATGGTTGATTAAAATCCCTTCTGTTTCCGTTGGGATGATTCTTGATGACATATGATTGTATGTCTGCAGTAAGGGTTATACGTGATGATTTCTATATGCAAGTAAATATACGTAACGAAAAATGGTTGATTAAAATGCCTTCTGTTTCCTTAGGGATGATTCTTGATGACATATGATTGTATGTCTGCAGGAAGGGTTATACGTGATGATTTCTATAAACAAACTAATATATATTACAGGAAAATGAATAAGGTTAGTATAAGGTCGAAAGGGCTGGTTCTCTATGATGCATGTCCGTATTGCATTCTTTTATACACCCCATGCTTGCTGGAAGAGCTATATATACGTACTGAAATTTATACACAAGTAATTATATGCAGCAGGAAATGAAGAATGCAATATTTGTATAAGGTCAAAAGGGCTGGTTCTTGACGATGTTTGTCTGTATTGCATTCTCCCATACACTCCATGCTTGCTGGAAGGGTTATACCTTATACGTACTGAAATACAAAAGCAATTATATGTAACAGGAAAATGATGAATGAGATGGTTGTATAAGGTCAAAAGGGCCGAGTCTCGATGATGTGTGTGTGTTGCATTCTTTTATACACTCCATGCTTGCAGGAAGGGTTATATGCAATGACTTCTATACACAAACTAATATTCATAACAGGGAAATGAAGAATGAGATGTTTGTATGAGGTCAAAAGGGCTGATTCTCGACGATGTAAGTTTGTGTTGCATTCTCCCATATATACACTCCATGCTTGCATGAAGGGCTATGATTTTGTTCGCATTGATAGATGTCTGTTAGTTACATATTCCTCATTTTCTAAGATTTGCTTCACATATTCTTAAATTTCCTCGTTTCATCTTTTCTCTCCCGTATAATGTAGCCTACCTGCCCATGTACATACCTAGTATCTCACCCTGCTTAATCAATTATCATTCACTCTCACACTGCACCTTGGGGCTTGTGACTACTTACTACTTCCAACCATCACTTCCATTTTATCCACATTATTGCCAAACCTTTTCTTTACTAAGGGCACACTAATGATCCTGCAACAATAAACTATCAATCAATCAATCAATCAATCTTGCTAAGGATTGCGTAATGTGGCGCCGTTCCCAAAGCTCCGCCAAGCCCCAGACCCAGACCCAGGCCCTCGCCAGAAGCTGGTGAACGTGATGTAAACAAACGTTACCTACTGTGTACATGTCAGTCCAGCCCCCAGACAAACGTTGTAAGATGTCAGCACTGCACGTTGTATGCTCACCCCCTGGAAGGCTGAAGGGTGCTCTCGTGTCGCCGGCAGTACAAGCGTGAGCGGTCATCTTATGCGGTGAGGGAATATGTCAGATGGTAAACGTCCTGTCTTTTTTTGTGATAATTAACCCGTTTGATGAAGAATGACTGTGAATATTATATGTTGCCACGAAGGGAAGTAAGAAGCAATGAATAGTTAGTGGGCGAAAAAAAGAAAGACTTGAAAAAAAGGGAAAAGAAAGGAAGAAAAACAAATTATCGTTGTTCCTTCATGGGCTGCCTTCATTAAGTGTTGATTTCTTGTCTTCAGTTAATTTTGGGTAAATCTGTTGAACGATGTCTTTCTTGTTACCATTCCTCTGCGGAACTAACTTGGGGACTTTGGAGAATGCATGGGCTTTCGGTGGGAGAGTACAAATTACTGAAAAAATCACAAACTAAGTAACTTTTTTCAGCTGTAGCATATTTTATACAGCATTTTCTTAACCTTAAAGGACCCTACTTTAAGCAGGACAACTTTTTACCCCAAACATCTGTAAATCACTTTTTTATCATATTGAACCTGAAATTTATTTGGTAGGTTATTTACCTATTAAAACCTGTCACTGTGGACTTGAACTTTTTCTGATTGATATATGCTATTTATCTTTATAACCATATCCAGCAAAAATAGCTAAATGGGGGGAGAGGGTAAAGTCCCTCCCCTTTAGATGATGATGTTAGATTTATAAAGTTTAATTGTTTTTGATGAGTGCCAATACTCTTTGCCAGGTGCTACTTTAGTATGCAGTCTACCTCAGTATTTGTAGTCTACCCCAGTATGCACCAAGTGTGGTGCTACTTTAATGTGAGGTCTACCAGTCTTGACCTGTCTCCAGAGACCTCTGATGTTATATTGTTACCTGAGTGGTCCTCACCTGACACCTGAAGGACCTGACCTGTCTCTGGAGACCTTAGCTTGACAGAGTAATGACCTGACCACAGTCGGTTCATTACTTCATGTTACCTGAGTGCCCCTGACTGGTTAGGTTAGATTTAGGTCTAGTTTATTTTGGGTTAAGTTTAGGTTAGGCTTGGGTTAAGCTTAGGTTAGGTTTGGGTTAAATTAGGTTAGGGTTAAGTTTGGGCTAGGTGTGGGTTATGTTTAGGTTAAGTAGGGGTTAAGTTTAGGTTAGGTTTGGCTTAGGATTAAGTCAGGTCCAGGTTAGGTTTGGGTTAAGTTTTTGTTAGGTTCAGGTTAGGACTGGGATAAGTTTAAAGTAAGTTTGGGTTACATTTTGGTAAGGTTTGGTCAAGTTTGGAATTTGAGTGAGGTTAAGGTTTGGTTTGGGTTATATATGTGTTAGGTTTAGGTGAGGTTTAAGTTAGGTTTGGGTTAGGTTTAGGCTAGGTTTAGGTTATGTTTGGGATAGGTTTGAGTTAGGTTTAGATCAGATTTAGTTTTGGTACCTACAATACATATTTGCTATTCTTTTTGACAGACACCTACAAATTCATGAAAACATGGAGGAATCAAATGTAGCCGCAGCTTTTATAGAGGCAATCATGAACGAAACAAGCAACAGCACTGAAGATTACAACTCCAATAATATGGATATGAAGAACGGTGACATAGCAATGGTGGATGCAGCTGCTGATCTTAGGAGTATTGAAAGCTTAGCTGAAGATGAGGAAAATTCAGGTGGGATGGTTTTCATCGCTAAAGAATTAAGTGTTGGTTTATCTAGTGACAAAGAAGAAAGCCAAGATGTTACAGCTGATGGCAGTGAAGCCTCATCACTTTCTGGCCCGCTTGATCAAGCTGCCCAATATCTGCAAGCATCATCATTGCCAACCCCAATTGATCAAGCTGCCCAGGATCTGCAAGCCTCATCACTGCCAACCCCAATTGATCAAGCTGCCCAAGATCTGCAAGCCTCATCACTGCCAACCCCAATTGATCAAGCTGCCCAAGATCTGCAAGCCTCATCACTGCCAACCCCAGTTGATCAAGCTGCCCAAGATCTGCAAGCCTCATCACTGCCAACCCCAATTGATCAAACTGCCCAAGATCTGCAAGCCTCATCATTACTTGGCCCTATTGATCAAGCTGCCCGAGATCAGCAGGCCCAGGAGGATGAGCTGCGTGAGCTGGGTATCAATGTGGTGGACCAGTTGTCGCTGGAGCGCAATGTTGAGGCAGCTGTGAGTAGAGGATTATTGCTTTTTTCTGGCATAATTGCACACTTTAATGAAACTTAGATGATTTAGAGTGTGTTAATCTCCTTTGTTTGTTCTCTATTAATACATGAGATATGAATTTTGGATATATTATCAAATTCATATTTAACATTCATTAATTATAGATGGAGTGAACTTTATTTCAAGGTCTCTCAGTTGTTAAATTTTTCCACAGGTTGACAA
Source organism: Eriocheir sinensis (assembly GCF_024679095.1). Lineage (NCBI taxonomy): Eukaryota > Metazoa > Arthropoda > Malacostraca > Decapoda > Varunidae > Eriocheir > Eriocheir sinensis. The sequence goes on from NC_066549.1 coordinate 2,423,586, forward strand.
GGTGGTTACAATGCACACTCGCAAGCAGAGATTTCAAATTCTTAAGAAGGAAATCAAAGATATACAGATGGAGAGGAAGCAGGCAGAAAATAAAATGCAGTCACTGAGGAATAGAGTGACAGGTATTGTTCTATATTTCATTTGTAGTGAAGTAAATCATTATATATTTGTTCCATTTCAGGGGTTGCCTATTTTATTATTACTGACTGAAGAATGGTGGACCAGTATTAACATGTTACTTTTCAGTTTCATACCCCTGAACACTGGCTGAATTAGCATTGGTTATCAACTCTGAATGGATAAAGCACTGAGTGGATGATGAGTTGCATATCACTTTTGGTACTTAAATTAAATCTCCTTAACTTGTATTCACAGTATACAACCTTTACCTGCTTATCCTTGTCCTGTGATATTGGAAATGACATCATGAAATGAATGAATGTTTTACTTCTTATTTAGCTGTTGCTCACCAATATTATGATATTTATTTTACTACATTACCCTGAGTCTTTTGTAAAATGAATGTTTCTGTTTTGCCAGAGGACCCACACGCCATGTATTGCCCAGTGTTATACACCATCAGAATGTAATTTGTATGTTTTGGCCAGGTATGAGGCAGCGTGTTGTAGACCCTCGGATGTTCTTTAAGGTGGAGGAAGAAGTGAAAACCAAAACTGAGCAGCTCAAGACTCTGAGAGCTCGAGAAAACTTCTTACAACAGAAGCTTGCATCTGCTACCACTAATGAAGAAGAGGTATGGAGCAATATTTACAAGTATATTTAGCTTTAAAGTACAACTATTTTTTTTTACTAGCCTTCTTTAGGCAATGTTCCAGCCTTAAATAAAAACTTATTTGGATTTCATAAGTACATGTTGAAAACCTCCAAAATACAAAAGTTGTTTGAATGCTGACATGACCTGTCACATATGGAAAATTCCACAAAATGATAGGAAGGTTCCACCACGTACAACTGTCGTGTGCTGCTGCTTTGCGTTAGTTTGTTGTCTGCAGTCGTCATAGTAACACCTTTGCTCGTTACTCATTGTGATTACCAGGTGTTGTGTGCTCTGTGGTGTAAAGATACTGTTGAAAATGTCAAAAGGGCCTGCATGTTCTGAAATTTGAAATCCAAAAGCCGCAACACTTTTGGTCTGAGGGATTTTGGATAAGGGATTTTCAACCTGTATTGGCTGCAGTCCCAAACATTCAGGGCTATATTTCAATTTTTAGCAGCTACAAGTAATGATCCAAGGACAGAAACATTATTATAGTGTAAGAATTATATTTCAGCTTGATGATTTAGAGCTTGAAGAAGGAGAAATACCAGATACAGATGATGTCTCTGAGCAAGACGTTGTAGATGATAAGGAAAGAGAAAGACTTATTCGTGAAGGCCAAATGACACCGTTTGGAACCATCTCCACCGCCAGCAAGACCGTTTCATTTCCTCGGCCAGCCAAACCTCACTCAAAGGAACCTATTTCAGCGAGGAAGAAGGTTGCTTCCAAGGATGCCGCTAAAGCTGAAATGATCAGCCGCGGGGAAATGACACCCTTTGGCACAATCATACAGCCTTCTAATAGTGACAGGTTTGTGTGCGTTTGCTCAGTCTGTGTCCTTCCACTGCTATCTGTGGTGCTCATTCACATATTTTTTGTCTTTAAGCTATGCAGAGTGCACTGCTATCATGCCAAATGTATCATAGCAGTCAGAAAAAGGAAGTGGTGTTGGGAAGAAATGAGTGAGGCTTAGCTATACCTCTGATGCCATCTTTACTCTGGGAACTCCCTTGGGTAGCTGGACATGGTTGAAATCTCTAGCTCTCACTGTTCATATACTCTATGCAGCACTTACACCTCCTCTCTATTCTTCTCTCTCGCATACACTCCTTGGTCTTGTCAGTCCCTCTTACTGGGTCTCCCTGCCACCCTTCCACCCTCATATATGGTCCTCATACACCTTCTAGATAATTACCTTTCTGCTTCCTTATATGATAGCAATTCCACCTCACTGATTTTGATTTCACCCATTCTACCACTGTCATTTACACCTTTTGCTGTCATATCCATACCACATCTTTGCACATATACCTCTCCTTTCACTAGTATATATATACCTCCATCTTATAATATATTGAACTTTTCTGGAGTACATAGTATAAACGTGCCTTTTTATTAAAATGTAAAGTTTCATTTTTCAAGCCCCAAACTATATAGTACATGTATATGACTCTATCTTCAATACCCTATTCCCTCACAAGAACTTCCCATGGTAAAAGCATCACAACTTTCCTTGTAAATTTAGCCCAGATAATGAGATCGTAATTTTGTGATGGCATTAACTTACAAACGGATGTCTTTAGTATTTCAGGTAAGCAGTCTGGAGCTGCTGGAAAGTTTGAACAATATCTTCAAGATCAAATCAATCGGCAAAAACATCGCAATGTGTCAGGCAAAGACGTTCACCACAAGAAGTCTTCAGGTGACCCCAGCTATGGTATTCCAAAGAAGAAAAGGAAAATGAAGGAGTATGTAGGGATATATGATTCTGATAAAACGGAAAACAGTACTAAAGCGTCACCTCGTAAGAAAAAGGCAAAGGCTGGTGCCACTGGGAAGAAAGACCCTCTCAAGAAACGTATTCTTCATCCCAAGAAGAGAAAGAAAGAAAAAGTCTCTGGTACAATCACAAGCACATCAGAAGCAGATCAGCTGAAGCTTCCTCCGCGTCGGTTGTTGTCAGAGCGTATGAGCCTCGAAGAAAGTGATTATGACAGCAAAGATGAAGGAAGTGGTTCAGAATACGTTCCATCTGACCATGAAAGTCCTGATTTAATGGAAGAGAGTGATGACAATTTTGAAAGTGAAGCTGTTGCTAGTGAGAAAAGGGTACCTACTGCAAAAGGAAGAAAGAGAAAAAAGAAATTAGATGAGGACAGTGATGAAATGCTGTCTGAGGATGATATTCCCAAAACAAAAAGGAAAACTTTAAAATCAAAAGATGATGGAAATTTGGATGATTATCTGTTTAGGATCGAAACTTGGAAAAAAGAGAGGTTGAAAAGGAAACAGAGTAAAATCCTCAGAGGAGAAGATTTAGACTCGGATGAGGAAGAAGAGGAAGGCTATGAGCAGTTTACAGGGGGCTACAAAGTTCCCCTGATGATATGGAACAAGCTCTACAAGTACCAGCAAACATGTGTCCGGTGGCTGTGGGAGCTACAAAGCCAAGGTTGCGGAGGAATTCTGGGGGATGAAATGGGCCTGGGGAAAACCATTCAGATAATATCCTTTCTAGTGGGGCTGTCCTATTCAGGCCTCAACTATAGGAGACAGAGGTGGAAGGGCCTGGGACCAGTGTTGGTGGTGTGCCCGGCAACTGTCCTTCATCAGTGGGTGAAGGAGTTCCACAAGTGGTGGCCTCCCTTCAGGGTGGCTGTCCTGCATGAGTCAGGCTCCTTCGTGGGCAAGAGGCCGGCCCTCATCCACAACATCAACAGGTAAGAAGTATACGTTTTGTAAGATACTATAATAAAAAAACTTCTCGTTCAAAAGCCAGTTAGGTAATGCTGGGTAGTTTGGAATATATTATAAGTTCAGCACATTGTATAATCATTGTATAATCTGTTTATTAGGACAAAGAAAAAATGTAAAGTAAACTAATTTTTTGTCCTTTCATGTGCATTGCAGTTACTGTGGCATACTGGTGACTTCTTATACTGGTGTGCGGGACCAGCTGGAGACACTGCTGCAGTATGACTGGCATTACATCATCCTTGATGAAGGACATAAAATTCGCAATCCAGAAGCTCAGATTACAGTAGCTCTTAAGAGGTTCCAGACTCCACACAGATTAATTCTTTCAGGTGTGTGTTCAGTACTCACCCTCAGGCTACCTTGGCTGTGTGGAAATAATAATGAATTAACAGCAACATGTAGTAGAAAATATATAAAAAAATAAATTTTCAGTTAATTTAAATGTATATATTTTGAATAATGAGCAATGTAATTTTATTTGTGTTGTGTATATATTTATATATCAATTATAGAGATTAGAACTCTGCATGTTATGAAAATGCATCAAAATCTTTTCAGGTTCACCAATACAAAATAGCTTGAAGGAATTATGGTCACTGTTTGACTTTGTGTTCCCCGGCAAGCTGGGGACACTGCCAGTATTTCTGCAGCAGTTTGCAGTGCCCATTACTCAGGGGGGCTACGCTAATGCCACGAAACTGGAGGTAATATATTTTAATTCCACAAGTATTTGGTGTGCGTGAATTAGTTTTAGTACATACCTTTATGCTATGTTCATTCCTGGTTCATGCAGTTAGAGATAGAGAGGCAACATTGCAACAGAATTAAAGAGGTAGGATGCTGTCATTAATAGGATGTTTGCCATTTCAGGTTCAGACTGCCTTCAAGTGTGCTTCCATGCTGCGTGACACCATAAATCCCTTCCTGTTGCGTAGAATGAAGAATGATGTAAGAAGTCACCTCAATTTGCCGGACAAAAATGAGCAGGTAAATGTATATATTTTTTAATTACTTACCAACTTTAGAAGCGTGGTTTAGTATACCGTTGCCAGATTATTGTACTCAGAGCATAGTATTTACTGGTTCTGATGCCTAACTATTGCCAAGAAACATCAGGAGTTAACTATTTTAACGATAATTATAAGTGAATCTCCTTAATAGGGTCCACTAGACAGTTTTTGGGTCGGAAGTCAGTAAATATAAGAGGCTGAGTAAGACAATCTGGCAATGTTGGTTTAGTACATCATTGACCATTGACTAAATACATGAAAAAGACTATATCCACCCAAAATCATGTTTAATTTTCTTGTTTTATTTCAGGTTCTCTTTTGTGGACTGAGTGATGAGCAACGTAAGATTTATCAGGATTATCTGAATGGAGACCAGGTGAAGGCCATTGTGGGTGGGCGAGCAAAGGTCAGTTCAAGAAGTCTGTTCTTATTGGCAAAGTTTTTTTTTTCACACCAGAAATGATCACACTTTTTTATTGGCTATCTCCCTTACCTGAGTGCCCTTGCCTTTTAGATTCTTAACCTTTTCCATCGTCTGTGTTTTCTTCTGTTGTTCTGTAATCTTTCTTAAATTGACCTTCTGTTCCTCCCGATTTATTTTTCCCAAACCTTGTGTTCTTGGATGTTATCAATGTGTTCCTTATATATTTTTTGTTTTCATTTCAGTCTCTTGAAGTTGCCATCTTATCTTTTTACTTCTTCAGCCTTTTATTTTCTTTCTTGAACTGAGTTATTTAATTCTTGGCTGACTCATATCCTATTTTTAGGTCTGTTACTGCCTTCTCTTGCTCAGCACAATAAAACGATACAGCTTTAAATTTGAACTTACCTTCAACTTTCTTTCATGTTCCGTAGATTGATTCTGCAATTATTTTCAAACATAACTATTTCTGTTATGTTTCATTTGTGGGATGTAGCATGTCTGACTCATCACAATATATTAGACACTATCATCCTGTAAAATGTCTTGCTGCTCAAAGATGTCTGACTTATCCTAGGCAGCCATCCAAGTTTTACTATGCACAAGCGAATGAATATTATTTTTCAAGAATGAGGCATAACACGAAGTACTTTTAAGGAGAGGGTTTATTGATAATACATAAAACCAGTAAAGTATCTGAACGGCCTTTTTCACTTGCCACTGTGCCTCTTAATAGATGGATTATCTGTCCATCCTTAAACTTGAAAGTAAAATCTACAGAAAGTTATTGGAAAACGTAAATGGAAAACGAATGAGACCTTGTCATATGACTACCTATGTGTAAAAGTTTCATTTATGCATATGTGAACATTTCAGGTTTTTGTGGGGCTAATCAACCTTCGCAAGATATGTAACCACCCAGACCTGTACACGGGAGGCCCACGCGGCGAAGACGTGGCATGGGACTCCGGACTTCAGGTTGGCATTTCACAAACCTTTTATGTTATTGTTACTTATTTTGTCATGCAAAGCTCAAGATAAAAATCCATAAAGCATATGAATATTGTTTTTTGCAATTGAGAATGCAGTTATACCACTTTTAAACTAGATAGCAACTTTATAAAAAAACATTGTTGGCTAGGACTCTGTCATATATTATTTTACTGTTTTGTGAATTTATTACTTTAAGCTTCAACCTCTTATCTTAGCTCATTGTATGTAATTGCTTCCTTCTTCATTTTACTTTCTTCAAGTGAATGTTTTCCCTTTGACCAACAGCCTGAACTGAGATATGGGTGGTGGTCACGCTCTGGCAAGATGCATGTTCTGCACTCAATTCTGCGCCTCTGGTCTCAACAGAGCCATAGAGTTCTACTCTTCACCCAGTCATGCCAAATGATGTGCATTCTGGAGAAGTTCCTAATGGATGAAGGTTATTCCTACCTCAAAATGGATGGGTTAGTCCAGTATCCTTTATATTTGTCTGTAGGAAAATGGGGTTTGAAGAGATGATACCTTAAGGAGGAGAAAAAGAAAGTTGTTACACAAAATACAGTATATATTCAAATAGAAACAGCCATATAAAAAGAAATTTGATTGAAAAATGGAGCTTGTGCCCAGGCATTGTTGCAACTTGTGGACAATAATGATGATTGTTGTGATGGGAAGGTGTGAAGTTTTAGCTATTAAGAAATTAAGATTTCAACCTTCAAATTTTCAGGCTTTGTGATTGTTACTAAAACATTAGTAACATGATCTTATATTTTCTCTTAGAGTCATGATGTGGTCATAAGCTTAAAAGTGAAAAATACAAGAAAGGCAGTTGTCTGCTGGCACCTCTGCAGTTGGCTAAGCACAAGATTTATCTACTGCAGTATTCTAAATTTTTTTCCTCTTACTCTAAATACATGTTCTGATTATGTAATTGTGCTACCATCTCTTGCAGGGCCACAGCAGTGTCTTCCCGCCAGCCTTTGATCGAGAAGTTCAACACTGACTCATCCTACTTTGTGTTCCTCCTCACCACCCGTGTTGGCGGCCTTGGAGTGAACCTGACTGGTGCTGATCGCGTCATAATTTTTGACCCTGACTGGAACCCCTCCACAGACGCTCAGGCTAGGGAGAGGGCGTGGAGGATTGGCCAGCTGCGCAATGTCACTATTTACAGGTAAGACACAGTAATGTATTCAATATTGTTAAGTATTTCAGAGGATGATAGTTAGTACTGGAGTATGCTAGGAAGAATGTAACTGATTCTTGAATGTTATTTGATACAGCTTTTCTATTGTTTCGGCATACATTGTAATATATGTATTTAGGTATGGGTAATCTGTTCCAGACACACAACCAAGACCAAAGTTACCACCCAACATGGTAAAGAATGGTCATATAACATGCCCATAACTAGTTTCCTACCTTATGAACTACCCATTTATTGTCAAACCTGTTGCCTACTGACCTTGAAGCCCCTTTGATAACTGTAGAAAACAGTGCAAGGCTCAGAACAAGTATGAAAATAGCAAAAAAATATAATGATAAATATTACTATATAGTTTATTTGGTTGAATTGGCAATCAGGCTGAAAATTTACATACAACAGCGACTTATACCAAAGAAACAAAATTAAAGGAGTGGGCTTTTGGATCCAAACAGCAGATGGTTGCCTCGTGTCAGAAGTGGATGGGCAGAAGGCTCATTGGGCCAAGTGCTTAGAGCAGTTGTACACGGGGCGTATGCACTATCGACTCCATTAGCCTCGAGAACACCAAACTCGAGCTGTCACTCACAGAGACAAGATATGACCGCGTCGCTCTTCCCCCACAGGTCCCCTTGGGGCGCTGACCGTCAAGCGTCTCTAAAATAGTTTCCAGGTGTGTGAGAGAGAGGAGTTAATAGTAGTAGTAATATAATAATAATATTATTATGGTCATTATTATAATAATAGGCTAGTAATTATTATTAAAATTAATGATGTCATTATTATTATTACTACTATCTATTATTAGTGTGTGCAAAGAAATTCTGAAATTCCAGATTATATATATATATATATATATATATATATATATATATATATATATATATATATATATATATATATATATATATATATATATATATATATATATATATATATATATATATATATATATATATATATATATATATATATATATATATATATATATATATATATTGATTGATTGATTGATTGATTGATTGATTGATTGATTTCTCAACTCACACTCTCTCTCTCTCTCTCTCACCTGGAGACTATTTAGAGACGTTTGACAGTCAGTGCCCCAAGGGGACCTGGGGGACAAGAGCGATGCTGCCATATCTTGTCTCCGTGAGTGACAGCTCGAGTTTGGTGTTCTCGAGGCCAATGGATTCGATAGTACACATACATGGGATAGACGTGGGCAGGGCAGCTCCCAACTGTGAAGTTGTTAATGATGGATACTGATGCACCCAATGATGAAAGCCCACTCTCTCAATGTTGTCAAAGAGTCTGACAAGGTTGAAAGGGGTAAAGGCACCTGATGTTTGTTAGTAGCAAACACTTAATAACTATCTCCAACAGGCTACTGATGGCTGGTACCATCGAGGAGAAGATCTACCATCGGCAGATCTTCAAACAGTTCCTGACCAATCGTGTCTTGAAAGATCCAAAGCAGCAAAGATTCTTCAAGACTAATGATCTCTATGAACTTTTTTCTCTGACTGAGGGTGAAAAAGAGAAGACAGAATCATCAGCAATATTTGCTGGCACTGGTTCAGAAATTAAACTTGGAGTGAGGAAAAGTCCAAAGAAAATTGAACTGAGTGAAATCTTAGAAGATAGCTATGCACCCAAAAAGAGAGCACCATTAGTGAAAAAAGACACTGGTAAAACCCAGTACAAAAATGGTGAAAAGATTAAGAGGAAGAGCTCAGAACGATTAGATGACAAAGGAAATGACTGCAGTGGACAAATAAAACCTAGTCAAGTGGAAAAGATGAAAGAACTTGCTAAATTCTTGAGCCAAAAAATTGGGACTTCTAAAAAGTCACAAAATGAGTCAACCTCAGGTCTTATGACTATTGGAGAAGCTTCAGGGAGTAAGGGAGGCAAGAGCAACACTGGTGACTCAAATGTTACATCTCAAAGCAATGATGCAGAGATGGAGGTTGATATAAAGAAGACAGAAAATAGTAGTAATGAAGAAAACATAGATAATCATGCATCTGAGAACTTGATACCAGATAAAACCAAGACTTTGCATACAGAGGATGTGACAAATTCAACTGAAAGTACAGTTTCACATGGAGATTCATCTGAAAGCACTGTTAAAAATAATTCTGTTGATGCAGCTGTTAAACCAGAAAATGACAAAAAAGAATCCAAACTAACTGAAAGTATATTATTCAAGGCATTAAGTGTGAGTAATAATACAAATAAAAACAAGGACCCAAAAAGTCAGTCCGACCTCTCAAGAACAAACAGTGAATCAGGTACAGAGGTGATTCGACATAAAGGTAAACATAGGAAAAAGGATAAAGTTAGGGACAAAGAGAAACATAAGGAATCCAAAAAGAAGGGAAAAAAGTTTGAGGGAGAGCGCATTGAATTTTTAGTAAAGAAGAGAAAGTTTCGGAAAACAGAGGAGGAGGAAAAGGAAGAACAGGAACTTTCAAAGTCGCAAGACCAGTACGTCCTTGAGAAGCTCTTCCGTAAATCTGGGATCCATGGTGCCCTCAGCCATGACGCAATAATGAACAGTAATGATGCAGATTATTTACTGGTGGAAGGGGAGGCCGAGAGGGTGGCCAAGGAAGCTCTGAAGGCCGTAAGAGCCTCTAGGTCTCGGTGCTTCAGACCTCAACCAATAGGCGATACAACACCATCGACTGCAAAGAGCACACCTAAATTTGGGAAGAAGAAGAGTCAGGTATTTGATGAAATTCCTTCTGCAAAAGGAAGCAAAAGCAAGGATGACAATTGTAAAGAGAATAAAGTCCCAATGTTTAGTGGAGGGTTTGTTGAAAAGTTGGCTGAGAAGAAAAATACTAGTACCATAAAGGAAGATGATGGGCACAAATCAGCCATCCCTCTTAGCGACCAAGGTGAGGGGTCAAGTGGGATGCTGTCTTCCTCCCAACTGCTTTCCCGAATGAGGCAGAGAAACAGCGGTATTGCTCTCGATTCAGAGGATGAGGATGGAGAAGGTTACAACCCTGACTATCCATCAACAGCTACAGTTGATGAAGAGAGTTTAGAACCTGAGGTGCAAGAAAACATTGACTTACTAGCAGACATCAGGAACTTTGTGGCATTCCAAGCAGAAGTTGATGGGCAAGCCAGTACTCAGGAAATATTAGCTAGGTTCAAGGAACGCTTGCCCCCCAGCCAGACACCCTTCTTCAAGGCTCTCCTCACCCAGATCTGTGACTTTCACAGGGAGAGCAGTGGCAAAGGCATCTGGTCACTGAAAGGAGAATTTAGATAGTGAAAAAATGTGATAGACTGCTGGAAACTTAATCAGTATTGATATATATCTAATGTATGCTTATATTCATATGCATAAATATTATGAATTGGTCAAATTGGTTTACATATATTTTTTTAAAACTACTTTCAAAGATGAAGTCCTGGAAACTCTTTTCATATGTCCCAGTAAAGTGGAGGAAACAATCCTACCTCAAGCACATGATGAGAAAACAGGGAATTCTTTCCCTCCCACGAAAATATCCCAAGAGAAGGCGACGGGACAAACAAGGGGGAGTAACGGTAAACTCTGTGTGCTGAGGTGCTGGTGCACAATCACCACTTAGTAATTTGGTTTCAGGATTTGCTTTAAACCTTGATTTATACATTCTACTACTTAATAATATACAAAGTAATTTATTAAAGATTGTATATATGTATTCACATATTTCAAATTGTTATTTAGTTCTGTTGTAAAAATAGTATTTTTAATGTGCTATACATTAACCCACTGTAAAAAATGCATATGTATATTTTTTTTACTGAAAATGTATTAATTATTGAATACATGGGCATACCCAAGGGTTGGGTGATGTAGCTGTATATTCTTCATGAAGGGAAATTAGTTTTCATTTTTATTATATCATTAATTAATTTATTAATTATTTTTCAAGATGCATTGTTAGAAATTTGAAAAGTAAAATCCACTTAATAAACTTCTGAAATGGCCCTGTCAGTGCTAAAAAAAATAATTCCATCATTTTCCGATGTCATATCTTTCACAATAAAGGATACTGTTCAAGAGAGTGAACAGAAGAGACTTCAGAACACTGCTTCCATGAACAGAGGACTGGGAGAGTTCCCCAAAATAGTCAGATTAGGTCCTGATACTCTACTTTTGAAAGAATTAATTAAAAATACAAAAAAGGAATACACTAAGCCCTCAATTAACAGCGTTTCATTCAAGGTTGGTTCATTATTATGGTGATGGGAAATTGAATACAAATTCTATAATAATAGTGTGTAAAATGTACAGCAACCATTCAAAAATGTCAATGTACCAGCTGACCATCTGCTCTTAGAGTGAAACCAGATTGGCGAGATAATTTTTGCATTGGTTCCCACAGATGCTTTCCTACCCCTTGCTCTACCACACAGTCTCAACACTTGTCTTTTCCTCTCATATGTTGGCTACAGGTAACTTATGAGAGAAATAAATAGGTGTTGGGGCTGTGTGGCAGAGCTGTGGGAAGGAAAAGACCCGCAGGATCTAGAGCAAGAATGATCTCGTCACTCTGGCTTCACTGTAGTAATGTTCTAATTTCATTAACTTGCTAATGTTGTTACCTGACTTTTTATAAACAGAAACATACATCAATAAATACTTTTCAATAGTATGATATGTTTGGATTCCCCGAGTTTAAAAAGAAAACGGTTAATGTTTTGTCGGCGCTGCCGTCGCAATGTACGGTATGCTTAGTTGACATGCTTCAGCTCGTTTGATGTCTTTATTACCTGATTCTTGTAGAAAGAGACTTGCAAGAACTGAGTGAACATCAACTGGGGTGGGGTAATTCTTTCTAAAATCTGCCCTATTCGTTTGTTATAAAGCCATCTCTTGATGTTTGCGATGTACTGGAGCCGAAACAGGACAAGTAAACGATAGCGGTGAGTGAAATACAGAAAAAGTAAGCAAGTTGGACCTCTCATTGAGAGCCATGTTGCGACTCCGAGCTAATTCCTACAACATCGGTTCGGTGTCGGAGCTCGGAGTCTCACTCTTCTCGCTCGAGCCGCGTCAATACAAACTCTGAGAACAAGTGAGGCGCCCGTTGCGCAATACTTTGTAGAAGAGTTCCTTGATAGAGATTATTTGCCTTTTTAGACAAAGAAAGCTTATGATGAAGTAAAGGCGAGAAAAGGTGTACCTTATATCAGAGAGGATATGGTTAGAGTGAGCTAATAAACTTTAAAACAATGTACCTAACGATGGCCTTTTGGCCTGCCATCCTGCGTTTGTAAGAAGCTGTTCATGATGACAATTTTGATTAAGACCATTGTCTATGAAGTACTCTTTCGCACGTCCATGCTCCCGTGTCAACTAAGCATCTTAATTTCTTTTTTTTTTATGCTAAAATGGCTTATAATCTAAATCTTCCTGGTGCTTGGTCGTTGTCTGATTTACATAAAAAAATACACCAATGTCGCTGACGCGCTAACAAAACTGCCTGATTAATTTGACAGAGGAGCGGTAGCCGTAACTGACACATGAAGTATCTTCTGCACTAAGGGAGAACGGAGTCTAAAACTCGAGACGGGCTGCCACACTCGGGTGGCTAGACACTCGTCCATGGATCAACTGCTGTCGTAAAGCTAAATTATCACTAATCTCTCGCCCTCCTTGTTAAACCTTCAAATACCTATTCAGGGTCCACGCTACTCCAACTAATAACAATGCGTGGGCGGCGGCTGGTCACAGGGGCAGCGGGACAGCTCCACGCCTCGACACACACGCCCGCACGCCCACCCGGTAGCGAACACTCTCCCTTCACGGCGACCCAGTGCCGCGGCGTCACGTGCGTCGGGCAAACAGTGTGAGCGAACAACCGTATTCTTGCGCGGGACGTTCATCACCGCACACCTGCATACCGTAATGAGAAAATGGCCTCGGGCGCCCTCAAGTAAGGCCTCTCCTGCCTGAGTGAAGTTTCTCGAGTCACGACGTTGCGTGTCGGGGCCGCTGAGCTTAGTAGTTGAGACCACAGAGAATGGCATGATGTATCGGCTCCTTGCTTGAAACAGTAGTACGGGGATGCGCTTACGAAACGATGCACTGCTGAATTTTCAAGCTACCTGTTTTTTTTATTTATTTTTATTTATGCAGCGTGTTTGTTTAGAATTTATACGGTAAAATAAAAGAATGCAGTACTCCCACTTCCTTTATCAGATATCTTTCCTTCCCTCTGAAAAGTAAATGCAAAATGTTAGATCAAGCAATAAAAAAAAAAAAAATAAGTGAACTGTTGCTGAATAATATGAAACTACTCCAGTGAAACATAGACAGGCCCGGAAGTTACCCGTGAAATTTAGACATCCCAGGGATCAAAACAAGGGAAAAAATCTCAATAAAATGTGTGACTGTCGTGAACTGTGGAACGGATTTGGCTGCTGTGAGAGAATTTTGTGTTATTTCCCCGCCTACGGTAACGCGGGTTCGTATAATTCATTACAATTTTGACACGATTTGATCACCGCACTCTCGCCTATGGTTCTTCCAGAGGTTAAGTTTCGGGTTCGTATAATTCATTACTATTTTGACGCGATTTGATCACCGCACTGTCGCCTATGGTTCTCCCAGAGGTTTGAAATTTAATAGTAGAAGTTTGGAAAGTTTCGTTTAGTCGGCGCAACATCTGTGGTCATATGCCGGAGAGAAACAGAAGGGGAAGGAATTATAGGAGAATAAAACAGATCCTAGGAGACGGGACACAACCCCCGATTAATATTTGGTACCCATTCACTGTTGGGTGGACAGCGGCGGAGGGTATCGGAAAAGCCGTCCAAATTTTTCCACTCCGCCCGGGAATACTTAATAGTAGACAAACGTGACAACATCGTAGTAGTTTATGCGATGGGAAACGAGAGACGGGAACGAGAATAAAGCAAATTTTTACCATGACGTTCTAGATGAAATAACTTAAGTCTCAGGATAACGGACTGCATATCTATCTATCTATCCATCAGTGTCTACCTATCCGTCTATCTATATGTAAACAGTCACTTCCTTGTTTAAATATCTAACATTTTGCCGCTAGCTGTATAAATAAGATAAAAAAATACTTACAAGAGCTGAAATTGGTGAGCAAATTTTTTAGACCCCTCCTCCAGCCCCCCAATAGAATACAGCGTAGCGAGCCTCGAACTGAAGGCGTGAGGGTTGTGAAGCGTGAAGTCAATCTGTCAAGTGTTTCTGCAGGGCCGCCGTGAACATAAACATCATCCTGTCCGCTTAATAAACATAATAAAAAAAAAAAAAACCCGTAGTAGCAGCGGCATATTAGAAAACGGAATTCGTTGCCACTCACAAGGTTTTCACTCAGTCACGTAGTTTTGATTTGCACGTTTGTTTTCGACCCGTACTAGATAACACGAAGGAGCGAAGGAGCGCGCTGCCACCCACGTCGAGTTCGGCTAATTTTTCTCACGGTCGGGCATCGCCGGGGCCGCCAGGTGATGAATGGGCCTGCGCGCTGCCCGCCGCTCTCTCGGCCACGCACTCAAACATTCCATAAATATTCACACCGAGAAATCAATTACCTGAGTGATAATGACAGTCTGAGGGTAAGGCTGAGGAAGAACCATCACTTAGCCCAGTTAGCGTGGTGATGAGGTCGTATGTATGCGTGCGGCGGCGTGGTGGCGGTGTAGGGGTGAAGGTGGGGCACAGGGGCGCGGGGCTACCTAGACGACGTACAGACACTTAGGGCTGTATTTTAAGACACCATCGCTTCTCATATCAACTATTTCAAAAGGTCAAAGAGGGGATCAATCGGGCTTTCATGAGTGTTTTTTAAGGTTCATGGCACAGAAGAAGGGTCAAACTACCACCAGGGTCATAAAACTACCCCTGGAAAGGCCTACAGCTCCTACGAAAGCCATGTCAAATATGTGAACTTGGGCGACGAAATGTTTTAAAATACGACCCTTAAATCTGTAGCAGCCTCGGCGCCCAAGGTCAGAGCGATTTCCATATGCGGAGTCTTATGAATGGTGTTACATGAATTACTCGACTCGTAATTTATCTTTATTTTATTTACTACCACGGTCATACTTTCCTTTCTCAACAGGGCTTGAAGGAACAGCACGAGGAGAAAAAAAAATCACAGACGCCGCACTAAACGGAGCGAAAAGAAGTATTCAAGCAATGATCACTGACTACACAGCCCCTACTCAGTAAACTATTTCCTTGGTGATTATTGACTTAACGAATTACTCTTTGCATCCGAGTATCTGTTCCATTTCGTCCCTACCTTGGCGTGGAGACCATTGCAGCTTCCTTGGGGTAGAGGTGGTGAAGAAACAAAACGCACTTTCCTCTGCTTCAGCTATACTTTTTTTTTTTTAGCTGCTGGCAATCTAATCCAACCCAGCTGAAAGAAGGCGACGAACGGCACGAGTGAGAATCACTTCCAACGCTGCAGCGCAATGAGCTCAATGAAGAAATGTTCAGTGAGACAATGTATGCACCTTGCCCTAACATTGCACTGCTTGCCAAAATGCCAAGTCCAGCTTGATATCCCACGGGATGCTTCAGCAACCTCATCAGATAACTGCAGGTCACCCACAAGATACACGTCTTGGTTATGTCTATGAATAACGCAGTAAGGTAGTTCGAATCGCAGACTGCAGTGAGCGCGGCCTCGAACACATTTGCGATAAAGTTATACACTTGGAGATTGGTGCAAGTTATGGAGACCAGGAAGCTGCTGTCACTGAGGACAGACTATATACAGGACACACCGCTACCGGTCAGCTTGGAAAACACAAGTATTGCCAGCACGCCTGTGCACAGCTAAAAGCACATACGCATTACGCACATATCAGAACGTTCCTGCATGGGATGTGAATTTTAAATCAGAGAGCTCTTCTCAGACATTAATGCATCATAATTACTGTTGCAGGACCTGTGAGGTGAAATGGCCCTGGGTGAAGCAACGTCTAGGAAGCCTAGATTCAGTGGGATTTACTGTGTGCTGTGGGTACATTAAAAGTTTGGTCTGCATGAAGCATTACCAAAGTTGACAGACAAGTGACAGAGAGAGAGGGGGATGAGGGGAGGGGGGAACACAGCCTTACCGTTTCACCAACTGTGTCAGTCGCCCCGTCACCCCGTGCCTGCGTCTGGACAGTGTTGCCGGTGAGCGCCGCGGTGCTTCGACAGGGCCTGAAGTGCAACAGGACATGAGATAATGAAACAGGGAGATCACCGAGTCTTTAGTAGTCATCCTCAACACTAATTAAATGTACTGTGTAGATATAACAGCGAGTATCAAGACGGAACGGGTTTTCATCTTTTTAGGACTGTGGTTATAGGTCACGGCTGTGTCTTACCACGGCAACGCTTGTAAGGTCGTGACGCCGCGCCGGCCTGAAGCACCCTTGTTAAAGCTTATCCTTGTCGGGGAGCGGCGGTACAAGATGACCCGCGCACGCATAACAGAACGCTAAACTCGAGAGCGACTCCTCGAATGGTGTTTCACAGCGGTATTTGTGTTCACTTCATTTGTTTGGTGCTGCTTCAAAGTCATGTGTCTGAGCATCTCCCGAAACAAACAAGCATAATCAATAAGGAATTCTAGAGGCATATTTGAAACTGAATTATATGGCTTTTCCTGGATTTTATTTAAACACTAAATGACCCTTCATTTTCCCTTTTTTTTTGTCGTTCGTTTTGCATGAGTTACGAAAGAAAGGACACGCAGATCTCAAGGTCCAAACAAGAAGAGTTACGAAAATAAGCTTTATATAACCATGCCATGAGAAGGGGGATTTATGGTGAGGGGAGGGACACACACACACACACACACACACACACACACACCCGCCCCCTCCCCCCCCACACACACACACGCATGCACACGCCTCCACTTGGCCCGGTGATGGAAGAGCGCGTTAAATATTCATAGGGACAGACGAGTTAGCGTTTTACATGTGATTATTGAGCCAAGTGCCTGTCTATTGTCCCTCTGTATTCAAATCGTCGGCCGGGCTGGCAATCACCGTGTTCCCGCGTGCTAGAGACAAAAGCTGCTTACATCCGAAGCACCGCGTTGCCTGCCAATTACTGAGGCTGTGGCTGGCTCGCTCGCTCTTCCGTGTGCAAATTCTCTTTTTCGTTTTTTTCCCTTTACTGTAGCCTCTGTCTTGTTCGTTGGCTGTTTTCATGTTTAATCTGTGTTGGTGGTGCTTCTTTATAGCGCACACATACACACACAAAGGATAAAGAAATGAAGAGGTAAATAAAAGGGATAAATCTTCACACTACCCTCGTTTCATGGCAAGTATTTGAAGAGAGGGAAGCGCCGTCAACTTCTAACTGCGACACACAATTCTGTATTTGCTAAGTGCCACAAATAAACAGACAAATAAAAGGGATAAACCTCCACACTACCCTCGTTTTAAAGCAGCTATTTGACGAGAGGGAAGCGCCTCCAGCATAACTATAACACACCCAACCGATCTCTTGCAGACTCCTTACGTTTTTATGTTATGTTTTTAATTCTCTCTCTATTTGCTCTCTGTTAACAGCAACATACAAAACACACACACATACACATACAAATAACACCACGTGGTATAGAATCTGTATCACGCAAGCTGGTGTTATTAGTGAAAGCATTTCCATCTTGTGTGAGGGAGTTCCGAAGCGTGGTGAACAAGACAGTCTCACCCTCGGACTGAACCCCAACTACTCCAGTGTTTGTACCTCCTAGTGGCTCCGTGACTGACGAAAGCCAATGACGCCATAAACTTTGAGAAATATAACTTTTGTATTACTAAGTGCCGAGTGGCGAATATAGTGAGAAATTCGCTAGTTTGTACAATCTGAAATTTCGTCGATTTGCTAAACTTTGAAGGCAACGAGCGAGGCGAAGAAAAATGTATGTCTATCTAGCTATTCCTCACATCTGTTTCTCACTTTCCTGTAGTTTTATTTATTTTATTTACTTTCATATTTATTTTTACGCTCTGGCCTATACACTGGTAGGCTTTCTTTAGGGAACTGGGTGATCGGCCGAAGCTGGTCATGGCGCAGGCAAGTGTTTATAGTGGCGCCATCTATTATTCCTCACGATCTTGCAGCTGTGTATACCAAACGGTGCATGCACATCCTCGCGTAAATCAAGAAAAAAAAAGGCGAGAGCTATTTAATTTGCTCCTTTGGTTCCTTGTTTTCATTTTCCTCCTTTTTTTTTCCCCTACAGCAAAGAAGGCAGGTCAATGAGGCAAAAAAAAAGGAAAAAAAAACTGCATTGGCGTTGTTTACGCATCCTCGGTGTTTTTTTTTTTATTCATTTCTACTTTTTCTTTTTCTTTTCTTTTCCTTCATTTTTTCTTTTTCTTCTCATTCTTCATATTCTTCATCTTTTTTTCTTCTTTCTTTTATATCTTCCCATCCTTCATATTATTATTGTCATTATCGTTATTATTATCATTATTAATATCATTCTCATCGTAACTTTCCTTTCAATCCAATCACAAAACCATACATAACTCCCATTACCATTACCTTTCTTGTTACTCTTGTTATCGGTCTCTTCTCTCACCGTCAATCTCTCCTCGTACTCCTCTACCTAGCATCATTCCTTCCCTCAAGAGTCAGTTTTACCACCTATGTTCCCCGTCACTCCCCTCCCTCTCTCAGGCGTGTCCAGGGAGGCGGGTGGGGTGGACCGAGGTGGGCTGGACGGCTCCTCACCTCTGCTCTCTGCACCTCCGCCGTGAGTTATACCGCCATCACTCACACTCAACGAGAAATATATCTGACTTTACCGCTAAATTCGCCAAAATCAAGCGACGTTAATCCTCTTCTGAAACTGCTAAACTTTGGAGAGAGGCGAAGAAAAATGTATGTCTATATAGCGAGACAGTTTAAGGTGCTTGGGTGTGTGTGTTCTTTTATCTGCCTGAGTTTGGTTGTGGCTGTAAGGGAGGGAGAGCGAGGCAGCGGGCGAGGGGGAGTGACAAGCAAAATGGAACCGTAGTCTCATACATTTTAGGGCTTATACACACCTATATTTGATAAGGCTTTCGTAGAGGTTGTGAGCATTTCCATGGCTTGTTTTATGAGCCTAGTGATAGTTTGACGAGGCTTCTGTACTATGGATGTTAAAAATACTCATGAAAACTCGTCTAATCTCTCTTGTGGCCTTTGAAAATATTTGTTGAGAGAGGCAAAAGCGTCGGTAAGGTTGTGTTGCAGTCCGCTACCTAGCAAATACTTTCTTTTTATGGGTGAAGTGCTGTCATACATACATTTTTCTCTCTCTTTATCTCTCTCCGCGCGTGCGAGGCTACACACACACACACACACACACACACACACACACACACACACACACTTTTGCAATCTTACGTAATTTTCCTCATCGCATTTATAACCACCCCCAAAAGTGTTAATGGGTATACTCTCCTGTGCTTATTTCGTGGTTCCTAAATATAAAAAATGTGTGTGTGTGTGTGTGTGTGTGTGTGTGTGTATAAACGACTACTCCTCATCGGTTAAGAGCCGAGCATCGCCTGTTTAAGTGTTACAAAAATGCAGATGCGGCGATCGGGCGAGGCGGCGGCGGATGAGCGATGCGCTGGGTCGTTCATTGCCTTCCCGAGATACTGGAAAGCGAGAGACTGATTCGTGCTCATGTCGGGCCATTGTCGGCTTTCCCGCGGCACATGAGCAGCTCCTCCCCTCCTCCCTGCAGCACGTGGCGAGGGTTCGGGGGAGAGAAAATGAAAAATCAAATGTGCTTGGCCCTCAGCGCGGAGATTGGTATCGCGCCAGGAACATGACCATTAAAATACGAGGAACAAGGACCTCGTGAATGGGGTTAAAGAGGACGACCCTGACGGAGGTGTTGGTCGTTATAGGTGGAGGTTCAGGGTCGTCTCAGAAGCGCTAAGAGAGGTGAGAGCCACTTCTATTTCATTTGATTCCCTCTGATCATTACAAGTAAATAGGAAAACAAATTTTTATCTTATCCAAAGGCAGGACGTAAAGAGATATTGTTTCGTCTGTAATCTGAGAATACTACCGCCAAGTTATCAGCTGTGGCCGATATGTAAGTTAAATATCGTATTAAAAAAAAAAGTCCCGATGAAAATAAATTATAGTAATACAGAAATATATTAGCTGACTATTAATAAACGTTACAGCTTATGAAAATGACGATTAGGTGTTCCTGATATTTAAACATTACCGAAGATTTAAAATGGCTAGCTAGATAAAAAAAATAAAAATTGACATTTAAATTCACACTAAAAAAAAAGAGTATAGAAAGCCCCAATATCATAACTCGCAACACACTAATCAAATAAGTCTAACGTAAGCGTAATTCATAGATGTATAAAAACTTGCGTAACACACACACACACACACACACACACACACCAACGATGTCAGATTGTCTTACTCAGCCTCTTATATTTACCGACTTCCGACCCCAAAACTGTCTCGTGGACCCCAATAAGGAGATTCACTTATAATTATCGTTACAATAGTTAATTCCTGATGTTTCTCGGCAATAGTTAGACGTCAGAAACCGGTAAATACTATACTCTGAGTACGACAATCTGGCAACGGTGACACACACACACACACACACACACACCTGAGGGCTCCGTGTGAGTGGCGGGAGGCAGGTGTCAAGCACATTATCGGCTGGTTCTTGCACTGTGGGAGGGACTCTTGAGAAAACAAGGGTGGGAGAGGATTACAGACACAAGGAAAAGAAGAATAAGAGAAAATGATGTTTATACGAAGAGGACGTTGGGGAAATGAGGAGTTGATGAAGAAAACTGAAGATAGGCAACTGTGGGAGTGGATGACGAGTAGAAGAGGATGGGAAGTAAGGTTGGTTGATGAAAATAAACCGGAGAGACAAGAAAGCTGAAAAAAAGGATATTTAGATCGACAAGGACGGAAGATAGAGAATGGAAAACGGACAGGGAAAAATGGAGGATGAATTAGATTAGAAAACAGAGGAGTAAGGAACAGAAAGAATACATAAGAGAGGAGATAAAACAGGAGATAACAGAAAAAAACATACATTTTGACACAGGAGAAAGTAATATAGTGAGGAAAGTGAAAAGCTACTGCAAGAAAAAATTGAAAAAGCATAAATGGATTGTAGGAAAAGTATGGTAAAAGAGACATAAGAGAAGGATAAGGGTGATGAAAGCAGTGACTGAAGCAAATAGAATAAAACGAGGGAGATAAGAGAAGGGAAACAAGTATGGCGGGTGAGCAAACTGGACGTGAAGCAAAAGAGGAAAAGAAGAAGGAAGAGAGAAAAGGTGAGAGAAGGAGAGAGAGAGACAGGGAAATGGGGGGTGAGGAAAGGAAGGAAAAGGGGGGAGGGTGCGAGAGGTTCGTGTGGCCACCTTGGGTCGTGTTTGCATACTGAGTTATGACGCACTCCGGCTTGGCGTCTGTGTTTGTGTATCGAGCAAATGATCCAGGCTCGGTATGTAGATGGCGGGCTGCCCTCTCACCCCGCCTCATCCCCTTCCCCCTTCACACACACACACACACACACACACACACACGTAAAAGGCTTTATGAATATCCAGGCAAATTGTTTCTCTTTTATGACACCTGAACCTCAAACAACAGACTTATAATACCAAGACTTTACAGGCAGCCTCTGGACCGTATCGAGTTCTCTTTTGATTATGATGTCGCAGAAGGGGTAACGTTACACTTCGCCCTGTGTAAGGTAACAACGAATACATTTAGAAGTATACTTGACCACTATACCCTCTAACTAGTCATAAGCTTATCCAGTTTATAGACTACGTTAATCAAGATTGCGTATATACTTGAGATTTATGGATGGTCTCTTGCTTTGGTGTAGTGATTAGCGCGTCTAGCAAAGAATTAGCGGGCAGGGTTCGATTTCGGCCCGGAGGGGGGGGGGGGGGGTCGGTTTCCAGCTCACCCAGGTATTGATCATCTCTTTTAGGGTGGTCGATAAATGGGTACCTGAGGAAGCCTGAGGAAGGTAAACTGTGGTACCCCGGATATCACACTTGTCCTCTGACCGTGGGAAGGAGGCGGAGATAAGCACTAAGGCCACGCGCACCTTAGTGTATGCTCCGACCTTTACTTTTGTACGAACTGTAATTTTAGTCCTATGTGAATTGTATTTCTCTCTCTCTCTCTCTGTCTCTGTCTCTGTCTCTGTCTGTCTCTCTCTCTCAAGCAATGCCGCCCTGCCTGTCTCCACCTGGGCATCGGGTGCAGTCACGCCCGACCCCTGCTCGTCGCCCTTGCCCCCGGGAGAGAAGAACAAAAATCCAGACGAAAAAAGATATATTCATGACTTACGATAAAAGCATTCTCCTCTGACACACACACACACACACAAAAAAAAAAACTAACTAACCCCCCCCCCCTCCTACACGCAAGAGGAAAACCGGCAGTCTCCTATTAATTTGATTAGTATATGAAGCCGAACTCACCTCCAGACCGAACTTGGCTGAACCGTCAACAGCGGCTCCCTCACACCGAGTCCGCGGGTCGGGGAGTATGCAAATGATATGATAATGCTGTGATCTGACCCTCGACCCCCGGAACGCACTTTCGCGCTTGAAGTTGGACTCGGCTCGCCTCGGGGAGTGAGTTACGAGAGGGGAGGGCGGCGCGGAGGGATTTCTGGGAGATTTCGGCAGCATACAAATTCGCCAGCCTTTTACGTGGAGGTCCGAGTCTGGCTAATGATAATGGGTACACTTTCTCACACACGCAGGTGGCAATTTACTAACCAGACCTTACCTTAAGCGATTGAAGAGGTAAATAGACATGGCCTATCTTGACATGCGGCCTCCCCGGAGTGGTTAGCGAAACACATGTCTGTTCGCGTGATTAGTTGCGTCGTGTAAACAGCCGGAAACTTTGAGGATGCCTCGCGGCGACCCGTCTCTGTGGCCCGAGCTGGGAGGTCGCGGGGTGGTTGTGGGGACACTTGGAAGGCTCGCGCGCAAATATGTAAATAAATAAGTAAAAACGTAAAAAGTAAACTAAAATAACACGAGAAAGCGAAAAAATAAACGCAGTGAGATAAAAAACTACCTTATTTACATATAGCTGAAAAAAAGAAAATGGAGAGAAAATAAGCGATATGACAAGACGAAAAAGAAGGAAAAGTAGACAGTTGAATCTATTTATCTATCCACCTATCTATCTATCTATTTATCTATCTGTATCTATCTGTCTACCTATAAAAACTGCTTTCATCTTCTAAAAACTACTTTAATTGCATTTTAGAGCTAACCTTCTGACAAGGAGGAGAAGAAAAACAAAAGAATAGTTAGAATCGCAGACATAAAACTCTTCCCCCACTCTGTATCAGCGCATCACACTCACCAATATTGTCTCAGTAAAGTCCTACACACCACATGCCATCAGTTACTCGAGACCCGTGCGGCCTGTCTGTAAAGGGAACGAATGAAAGGTCAGCAGCCTGGAATGACACAGTGCAACACGTTTCCCCAGAAGAGGCACTCATTTAGCCCCCGAAGAGAGAGCGAAAGACCTGCTGATACCGAGCCACCCGATCCTCCGCCTCTCACTCACTCAGCCCAGCGTAGGACCTCCCGAGTCAACAGAGAAGGACTCCACAGGTATACCAAAGACACGGTGGCCATACAGAGGGGCGGATACGTTAGATGGAAAGCCGCTTCTCTCCTTTGTTGTCTTAAGCCGTCATCGTGAAGGCCCGGAGATAGTTTGTGCTGGAGTCCGGGGTTCGTTTAGCGGGTTTAAGATGATGGCCAAGATAAGCGTGAAGGATTCTTAGTCTTGAAGCAGCGTTGTCTTGTGTTCTGAATGGTGGTTTGCGTGAGGGATTGCCAGGTTAGGAAAGGCTGAGGGATGACTGTAGAAGGTAAGAAGTATCAGTGATTGGATGCGTAGTTAGGAGATCCTCAGTCTTGAAGCAACTTTGCGTGTTCTGAATGGTGGTTTGCGTGAGGGATTAGGGGGTTAGGGGAAGGCTGAGAGGTGACTGTAGATAATAAAGAGTATAGAGGATTGAGAGGTTAGTTAGAGGATTGGATTCTTTTGGACTTGCAAATATATGAGTTTGAACTTTGGTGTTGTGTGGGATTGAGTTCTAATACACAAGTGTCAGGCCGATTTGTGTAGATGGAGGAAAAGAAACTAAACAAAGAAGGGAAAATAAGTGAATGGGTGAAAAGCAAAAACGTAAGGTAATAAAGTAAAAAGTAAAGTAAAATAGACACAAGAAATAACAAAGAAAAAAAAAAGACACAGTGAGATATATAAATACATAACCTTACATACATCTCAAAGCGAAAAACAACAACAAAAACATAACAAGATCGAAAAGAAAACATATAGTGAAATCCATATATTAAAAAAACCCACTATCCTACAGTTCAGAGCTATACAATAACTTTCTAATGTGTGAAAAAAAGACAAAAAACAGTTGGAATAGAGGGGGAGCCTGGCAAAGGAAAGTGCATAAAAGCCTGTCATCAACGGAAAATAAAACAAATAATGAAGTCTATATAAAAGCTACTTAAAATTCATAGCTACAGTAACTTTTTAATGAGGATGAGAGACAAAAACAGTTGGAATATAGGAGGTTGGAGAAAGGGAGTGCAAATAAGCCTGTCCTCAGCAGAAAATAAAACAAATAATGGTCTGTATAAAAACTACTTAAAATTCATAGCTACAGTAACTTTCCAATGAGTGAAAAACAAAAGTTGGAACAGGGCGGAAGGTTGGCGAAGGGAAGTACATATATAAGCCTGTCTTCAGCGGATAATAAAACAAATAATGAAGTCTATATAAAAACTACTTAAAATTCACAGCTTCAACAACTTTCTAATGAGTGAAAAAAGAGAAAAAGAAAAAGCTGGGATAGAGGAGGTTGGAAAAAGGAAGTTCATACATAAGCCTGTCCTCAGCGGAAAATAAAACAAATAATGAAATCTAAAAAAAAAACTTAAAATTTACAGCTAAAGCAACTTTCTAATGAGTGAAAAAAAGACAAAACCAGTTGGAATAGAGGGGGAGGTTGGCGAAGGGAAGAACATACATGAGCCTGTCCTCAGCGGAAAATAAAACAAATAATGAAATCTCTATAAAAAAAACACTTAAAATTTACAGCTAAAGCAACTTTCTAATGAGTGAAAAAAAGACAAAAACAGTTGGAATAGAGGGGGAGGTTGGCGAAGGGAAGTACATACATAAGCCTGTCCTCACTTCTTTTACAAAACTTCCGCTCCCTGTTTGTTCCTCGGGCCTCTGTCTTACCTCCACACCCGTCTAAGTCTGCCTCTCATATTCACGTCACGTAATGCCTGTCTATCCATCTCCCCTTGTTTGCAATGCGTCCGGATGTCTCAGGTACGCGTCAACCACTGTTTGGGGAGCGTCTACCTGTGTTTGTCTGTATGTACGAGTATTTGTATCCTGGACGTTAATGAAGTGTGTGTGTCTGCTAACGTGTTTCGGAATAGTACGGGCTGACGAGGGTTAGGTGGTGAAGTGTAGCGTCTCTATTCGGTAACAAGGGCTGAGTGCTTAGTTTAATTTCTTTTCCATTTTTTTATTGTTTTTATTTTATTTTTATTTTTACCTTGTTCTAGATGTTCTTTTCATCTTCAATGGGCAGGTGAAGTGTATCGTTTCTCTTCGGTAACAAGGGCTGAGTGCTTAGTTTAATTTCTTTTCCATTTTTTTATTGTTTTTATTTTATTTTATTTTTATTTTTACCTTGTTCTAGATGTTCTTTTTCTCTTCAATGGGCAGGTGAAGTGTATCGTCTCTATTCGGTAACAAGGGCTGAGTGCTTAGTTTAATTTCTTTTCCATTTTTTTATCCACTTTTTTTTATTTATTTTTATTTTTACCTTGTTCTAGATGTTCTTTTCATCTTCAGTGGACAGGTGAAATGTATCGTCTCTATTCGGTAACAAGGGCTGAGTGCTTAGTTTAATTTCTTTTCCATTTTTTTATTGTTTTTATTTTATTTTATTTTTATTTTTACCTTGTTCTAGATGTTCTTTTCATCTTCAATGGGCAGGTGAAGTGTATCGTCTCTCTTCGGTAACAAGGGCTGAGTGCTTAGTTTAATTTATTTTCCATTTTTTATCCACTTTTTTTATTTATTTTTATTTTTACCTTGTTCTAGATGTTATTTTTCTCTTCAAGGGGCAGATGAAGTGTATCGTCTCTCTTCGGTAACAAGGCTGAATGGTTAGTTTAATTTCTTTTCCATTTTCTTATCCTCTTACATTTTATTTATTTATTCTCTTTTATTTTTACCCTGTTCTGGATCATCTCTTTTCAGTAACAAGAGCTGAGTATCTTTCTCTTAATGCGTTTCAGAAGAAAGGAACGGAAAATGGACCGTCTTTTTTTCTATAACAAGAGCCTAGTATTTGTCTCTTAATGTGTTTCAGGAGAGGAGGTAAACTGAATCGTCTCTTTTTTTGGTTACAAGAGCTGAATGTCTCTCTTTTAATGTATTTCGGAAGGAGAGGAGAAAAATAGAACTCTCTCTCTCCGGTAACAAGGGGTGAGTGTCTCTCTTAATGTGTTTCAGAAGGAGAGGAGGTAAATCGAACTGTCTCTCTTCGGTAACAAGACCCGAGTATCTTTCTCTTAATGTGTTTCAGAAGGAGAGAACGTAAACTGAATCGTCCTTTTTCAGTAACAAGGGCCAATTGTCTGACAGTTAATGTGTTTTGAAATGAGAGGAGGCAAACTGGACTGTCTCCTCGGTAGCAAGGACTAAGTATATTCTTTTTTCGGTAACAGCTGCTGAGTGTCTGTGTTCACCTGTCCGTGTGTTAACTGTGTGTCCCTTTCGAAATACGGCTGACGAAGAGGAGGCAAACTGGAGCGTCCCTTTTCGGTAACAAGGTATTTAACACTCATTATTACCTGGGCTCTGTGTCATGTTCTCGTAGCAGGTGGGCGGCGAGCGGCGGTGGGTGGGCGGCAGCTTAGGGCACGGAGGGGTGACGGGAGGGGGAAAATCACACCGTTGGAACCAGCATTTGTCAGGCAATTAGTGGAATGGCTGTCATTTTCTGCCGTGCTAAGTGACGGGAGGGAGGGCTGGTTAGGGCGAGCGAGGGCCGTGTGTGGCGGTGGCGGGTGTGGGTGTCAGGTGAAGGGAGCTTGACGGATGTGTGGGGAGGTTCGTTGAGGTGATGGACTGATGGAGAAAGTGCAGAGTGGGATCAGAAAAGGATGTTAAGGATGATGGTAATGGGAGAGGGGGAATTCATATGTTGTATCTTATGCCTGAAAATGATCGATGGGACGGATGCATAGGATAACAAATATGAGAAAGTGCAGAGTGTAATTAGAATAGCATGTTAAGGATGACGATAATATTGCGTTATGAGAAAGTGGGGAATTCATATGTTGTGTCTCATGCCTGAAAATGATCGATGGGACGGATGCATAGGATAACAAATATGAGAAAGTGTAGAGTGTAATTAGAATAGCATGTTAAGGATGACGATAATATTGCGTTATGAGAGGGTGGGGAATTCATATGTTGTGTCTCATGCCTGAAAATGATCGATGGGACGGATGCATAGGATGACAAATATAAGAAGGAGCAAAGCGAGATCAAGACAGCGTATAAGGATGACGAATATTATGATGACAAGAGTTGGTGTCAGATTAAAAACTCGTCCCATACGTGAATTCGCTACCCAAAATATCGACTCCTGTACGAACGATAATACAGAGAAAGAGCGAAAACTTAACAAAAATAAACCATTCTAATAAAAAAATGGCTTTAATTTGTCACGTTTCATATAATTTCATGCCCTGGGTCTGAATTTACTTATTTCACTAAACGTAAAACTGTAAAGACGACTGACCTGAGATAATTGAACTTACCTTACCTTTCTATCCTTACCTAGGAGCAAAGCGTGATCAAGATAGCGTATAAGGATGACGATTATATGATGGCAGGAGTTGGTGGGAGATTTACATGTTGTCCCATATGTGAAGTCCCTCCCCATAATATCGACTCCTGTACGAACGATGATACAGACAAAGAGCGAAAACTTAACGAAAATCAACCTTGCTAATAAAAAAAAAGGCTTTAATTTGTCAGGTTTCATAAATTGTCAAGCCCTGGGTCTGAATTTACTTATTTCACTAAACGTAAAACTGTAAAGAAGACTGATCTGAGACAACCAAACTTACCTTAGCTTTTTATCCTTACCTAAATAAAAAGTCAATAAAAGTAAAAAAACATCAATAACCTTAACCAAACTCGAGCTCAACCTAAACAACCAAAATCTAACCTAAACAACCTTTCTCATCGTTATCTAACCCACCCACGTGACCTAAACTAAACAAAACTTACCACAAACATATAACTCAAAACCAAAATTGAGATCAACCAAAACAACCACTTCTAACCTAAACAACCTTTCTCATCGTAATCTAACCCACCCACGTGACCTAAAATTAACAAAACTTACCACAAACATAAACACCTTAAAACCAAAACCGAGCTCAACCAAAACAACCTTAAACTAACCTAACCTTTCTCCTCGTAATCTAACCCGCCTGACCTCCCCACTTAAAGAAACGAAACTAACCTTCTGCTTATATAACCGAATATGGAACTGACATTTTCACAAAGAGGCAACATTACAAGACAGGAAACGTGATAAGCGTGTGTGTATAGTCGGTCCAGTGAGGGGCGAAGAGTGTTATGGTTGACGCGCGTATTATTCCAAATGACAAATGCAGTGAGTGGAGGCTTGGAAGGGAGGTAGGGTGAGGAGGGGTGCAAAGAGAGAGAGAGAGAGAGAGAGAGAGGTGAAGGGTGAGGGTGGCCGGCTGAAGAGGAGTCATGTATGAACGAAGGGTGAAAGTCTGTCGAAGAGGAAAGGAGAATTCGGTGACGCTTCTCTCTCTCTCTCTGTCTGTTACGGTCTGTCTCTGTTTGTCTCTCTCTCTCTGGCTATGTCTTTCTGTCTTTCTGTTTGTCTGTTTCCGTCTCGGTCACTGTCTGTCTGTCTGTCTGTCTGTGTCTGTCTCTATCCCTATCTCTCTTTCTGTCCCCGTCTTTCTATTTCTGTTTTTCTGTCTGTCTTTCTGTCTGTCTATGTCTGTGTCTCTGTTTTTCTGTCTGTCTTTGTCTGTCTTTCTGTCTCTGTCCCCGTCTCTGTCTCTGTCTCTGTCTTTATTTATCTCTATCTGTCTATCAATCTATCTATCTCTCCTTCGACCGCTAATTCACCTTAATATTCGTTTGATGTAATTATGTTTAAGTTCAAGGACACAACCTAATCTTTCTCATAGGGTCTGTGTGATGTGAACCTCTATGTAAACTTATGTAAAACCTTTCTTTTCTGCTCTTCTTTCCTGGGTAAGGGTTCAGTGATATATTGAACCCTTTTACTGATTAACACTGCACGATAGTCTGGTTTCTGTTTCCTTTCAGTCTCAACGTGGAGGAGATTAATACGTATTCTGTCCCTCTGCCTCACGTAAGAGTTAACTGATATTCTCACCCCCTTTCGTTCTTTCCTTTCCTTATTGGCGCTGTCCCCTGTCTCCTTTCAGCTTAACCCCTTGACTCGGATTTCCTACAGTCAAACCTCACCAAGCTATAGCAGGAATGGAACAAAAAGTGGCTGCTACAATTCAGTGAAAAAAAATATAAAGTCCTGCACCTTGGGAGGGGATATCCAGCACACCAACACCACATGGGAAACACTCCACTATCCACCACAGAGGCAGAGAAAGACCTGGGAGTATATGTTTCCAGACTACCAGTAAAGGCTACATCTGTGCCAATCGCAGCGGATGGGTTAAGAGTCTGCGAGGGATTCATGATGATTCAATCCCATTTCTGTTACGTACGAGTTAACTAAGTTGTTTATATCCCCTTACTGGCGCTGTTTTCTGTTCTTTTTCGTTGTCTCTAGCGGTGTCTTGAGTTTTCTTCATGTTTAGAGTATGAATTGATTGATTACTGGGGCGTGTTTTCTTATGGAATATGGAATGAGTTCGTGTTTGTTCGGTCCACTTTTGTCACGTACGAGTTGAGCAGAGTTGTTTACGTCCTTGACCTCCATTGCTGTCGTACCCTGCAAAGGTGTTACCATGAAGGGCATTAGAAGGGTCTCACAGTCACATTAGCAACTATCCCTCTCTAAGTTTTGGTTCGTTTTCTTGATGCAATACTTAAATAACAATGTGCTTTTTTGTTACCTATCGTTTTTACCTTCATTTGATTATTTACACTAACTAGTTCTTATTTCGTGTTTACTGAAGGGCATTAGAAGGGTCTCACAGTCACATTAGCAACTATCCCTCTCTAAGTCTTGGTTCGTTTTCTTGATGCAATACTTAGATAACAATGTGCTTTTTTGTTACCTATCGTTTTTACCTTCATTTGTTTATTTACACTAACTAGTTCTTAATTCGTGTTTACCCATTATATTTTATCTCCGATTTGATACTTAATGGAGAAAACCTAATGTTCCTTTGTTATCTAACGCTTCTAACCCTATTTTCTGCCCTTCTTTCAATCTTTGGGTACTTATAGGAGAAAACTTAATGCTCTTTAATCATCTATCGCTTCTATCCTGCACTTGTGTCGACGAACCTTAATCAGTAACTTAACACACACTCACTAGTACAACGAATGGCAGACATGACAACGTTGCTGTACATATATGTGTCTGGAGGAAGGAGGAAAGGAGAAGGAGAAGAAGGAGGAGGAAGGAACACTATACCGCACGAATTCTAATTGATGCTGATGACCTCGTGATGATATACTCCTTTAATTAACAGGAACACACACAGGGAGGCGGGCGGGTGGGCGGGTGGGTGGGTTGGGTGGACGCGTGAGCCTTCCTTCCATCCTTCCCTCGACCTCCTTGTGACCCCGAGATTGACACGGGCGCGTATTAATGCAGGGAATTAATGTGACCCGGGGGCGTGTTGGGTCAGGGGAGGCAGAGGCACGATTCATCTCATCTGACGTGGCGGGAGAACGAGAGAAACGAGAGATAGAGAGAAGGGGAGAGATGCAAATGAGTAACAAAGTGAGGCTAATGGGGAGGCGTATACATGACCAGAGGAGGGAGAGAGAGAGGGAGAGAGAGAGAGAGAGAGAGAGAGAGACAGTGGCATAGCGAGAGAATGGGAGCGAGGACATAGGTCAATAAAGAAACGGAATATGGTGAGGAAAGACATATTTGCTCTGGGGGAACGCCGGGCGAACGGTGATTTATAAGGGAGGACTGGAGGGTTGGTATAGGGGGGATGGATGGATAGATGAAGGAGGAGGAGGAGGAGGAGGAGGAGCGGGTATCACCATCACCATCAGCATCACCAAGGGGAGAAAGCGAGGGAGGCTCAGGATGTTTGGACAAGAATCAAAAGGAGAGAGAGAGAGAAACAGCTTGTAGGTAGGTAGGTAGGTGGGCGCAAAAGACGAGTGATTGACTGATAAAGAGGCAGAGATTTACATAGATTTACATAGAGAGAAAGACAGCTCGTAGGTAGGTTAGGTAGGTGGGCGGAAAAGACGAGTGATTGACTGATAAAGAGAGAGAGAGAGAGAGAGAGAGAGAGAGAGAGAGAGAGAGAGAGAGAGAGAGAGAGAGAGAGAGAGAGAGAGAGAGAGAGAGAGAGAGAGAGAGAGAGAGAGAGAGAGAGAGAGAGAGAGAGAGAGAGAGAGAGAGAGAGAGAGAGAGAGAGAGAGAGAGAGAGAGAGAGAGAGAGAGAGAGAGAGAGAGAGAGAGAGAGAGAGAGAGAGAGAGAGAGAGAGAGAGAGAATGGGGAAAAAATGCTGGAAATAAGGAGAGAAAGGCGTGGGGAATGAGTTGTTTTTTGAGGGAGGAAGAAAAAGATGGTTAGGAGAGGGAGAAGAAAGGAAGGGAGAAAGAAAGTAAATGAGAAAAGGAAAGGAGAAAGGAGAGGAAGATGGGTAAGATAAGAGGGAAAAAGGGAAGAGGGTGGGAGAGAAAAGGAAAAGATACGTTGCACAGCGAGAGAGTGAGAGAGAGAGAGAGAAGTTAACGTGATAGAAGAGAGAAAGGGATCGAATCAAAGGTAGAAGTGAGGAGAAAGAAGGAAAAAGAAGTCAGAAGATGGAAGCTAATTGGGAAGAAACGAGCTGGAGGAGAAGTTGAAGGAGGAGGAGGACGAGGAGGAGGAGGAGGAGAAGGAGAAAAGGGTGTATGGAGAGACTAAAAGAGATGGATTGGGAAAGGGAAAGGAGCCAGCGGGTAGAGGTGAACTGGAAAGAAAGAAAGAAAGAAAAAAAGAAAGAAAGGACGGAAGGAAGGAAGGACGGAAGGAAGGAAGGAAGGACAAGTGGAGGGAGGGAAGGAAGAAGGAATGGATAGCAAGGAATATAATAGATGGAGATGGATTGGAAAAGGGAAAAGGAACTAGATGAGGAAGGCGAACAGAGAAGAAAGGAAGAAAGGAAGTAAGGAAGGGAGGGAAGGAAGACAGCAGAGAAGAGGAGGAAGAGGA
This sequence comes from Eriocheir sinensis, assembly GCF_024679095.1. Taxonomy (NCBI): domain Eukaryota; kingdom Metazoa; phylum Arthropoda; class Malacostraca; order Decapoda; family Varunidae; genus Eriocheir; species Eriocheir sinensis. The sequence continues at coordinate 2,456,309 of NC_066549.1, forward strand.
GGAGGAAGAGGAGGGGTGTTGGGACAGGAGCAACGGGGGGCCCATTCCTCAAGTGTGTGTGTGTGTGTGTGTGTGTGTGTGTGTGTGTGTGTGTGTGTGTGTGTGTGTGTGTGTGTGTGTACGTAAGGTGAAGGCGCAATTACTCTCGGCTCACCTGACACCTCGCTGGACGGCTGGAGGTCAGGTCAAGTACATTATCCTGGGTCAATTTGGGTCTTGTTCGACGTCACGGGGATTTAATTGATTATTTTTTCGTGTTTAAACTCATTGGAGAAATTATTTATGCCTCGGTTTTTTTTTTTGTTCTTTATTTATATTATTTTTTTTACTTCGTTTTATTTTCCGTCAGTACCAAAATTACAACCACCACCACAACCACCACCACCAACAACAAGAACAACAAAAGTATACACCACCATCATCACTAACACCACTTCCACCACCACCACGATCACTACCCTCACCACGATTACCACCAATACTTCAACCACCCAATCTACCACATTCAACATCTCCCATACCAACCAACCAACATCACCACCACCACCAACAACAACAACACCAACATCACCACCACAACCTTCATCACCACCACCCTCACCATCACCACTATCATCACCACCAACCAACATCACCAGCACCACTACCAACATCACATTATTCAACCGCACACACACACAACCTCCTCTCGACTTTCCGTGTTCCTGGTCGCCCGCAGTTTTGATATATTAAAGGCATGACACGGACAAACGAGAGTGTTAATCAAGTATTCCGACCGTGTCTCCCTCAGGTAAGTACATCACCTGGGCGGGAAGGAGGAGGAGGAAGAAGAGGAGGAGGAGGAGAACAAGGAGGGTCGGGGAAAGGCTGAGGCATGGGCGAGGAGTGAGGGATGCTGGCATGAGACGACAGCCCGATTGATAAATAGGTTGATGGCGAGATAAGAAAATAGATAGATGGATGGATAGATGCAGATACCTTAGATAGACAGGCAGATAGAGACCGTGCAACATTAGGCAGATAGATGGAGGGACAGGTGTTATAATAGATGAATGGGCAGGTGAAAGAAATGGCGGGAGGCTTGCGAATCAGAGGTATGTGCGAACGCGTTGTGTGTGGAGGGGAGAGAAGAAGGAGGAGAGGAGAGAGGGAAAGAGGAAGGAAAGGGAGGGAAAAAAAGGGAAGTTAGAGAGCAGAGGAGGAGGGAAGGGGAGAAGGAAGGAGGAAATAAGAGAGAGGAGAGGGAGGGAAGGAAAGGTTAAAGAGGAGGAGAGGAGAAAGAGAAGGAAGCGAAAGAAGGAAAGAAAGTTAGGAGAGGAGGAGGAGAAAAGGGAAGGAAGGAAAAGAGGAGGAGGGAGGTGGAAAGAAGAGAGGGAAGGAAGAAGGGAAAGGATGAAAGGAAAGGAAGTTAGGGAGAAGGAGGAGAGAAGAGAGGGAAGAAGGATGTGAGAGAGAAAGAAAGGGAGGTTAGAGAGAGGAGGAAAGGAGGAAGGAGGAAGAGAGAGACAGGCAAAGGGAAGGAAGAAAATGATGTTAAGGAGAGGAGAGAGGGAAGGAGGAAAGGGAGGGAAGGAAGGTACACGGGCAACCTTCAAACGCCACGCCATTATGAAACTCAAGCACAAAATTAAAACTTGTGGAGAGGCGAATCACGCACTGTCTCTATGAATCTAAATGACCTGCGAGGCGAGGAGAGGCGGCGGTGGGGAGGGAGGGAGAGGAGGCACTACCACTCCCATAAACTTTTAATGCAATTGTATCAAGGCGTTCCTGGGTCCGGTAACGCGCCTCCAACAACCATCCCACGAACCAGCCTCCCTAAAAGTTACGGCCGCCATAAACCACAATACGATGAGCACTTTAACGTTGCCGGATGAGTCTCGTTGTTTACGCTCGAGTTAGCAGATTTATGTTAATGCCGAGGGGAGAGGAGTGGCCCGGCGGTGGCATCGGGGCGCTAAACCTTGGGTCAACGCAGCCCCGCCGTTTATGGGTGTGTCGGGGACCTCGTGATGGGTGCGGGAGGCGAGGCTTCACGCGGCGCCGGTCCCGCTACTTAGCATCGGGATCACGTCTTCGCGGCACACCAAATCTTGACTATCCTGAGGGTCCAGAAAAAAGACTTGTGATGTAGTTTTATTCTTATTCCTATTCTCATTCTTCTTTTTCCTTTTGTTCTTCTAGTTCTTGTTCTTGTTTTTCTAGTTCTTCCAATTCTTGTTTTTCTTGTCCTTCTCCTTCGTTTTCCTTTTCGTCTTCCTCTTCTTCGTCTTTTTCTTCCGTTTCTTATCAGTAAAAGTAGTAGTAGATAAGTATTGGTAGTCGCAGTATCACAATCATCATTATTATCACTATCATAATCCCTTTATTTATAGACAGTTTTTAACATCACAGGTTTATCTGTAATGGTTGCTCTGAAATACAAAGTCGCCTCCTCTGTGCCTAACGGATCAAACGAGTCATAATATTCCACCTCCGCGCCGCCTCCAAGAGTTTCCTCGTGGCCGGTGAACAAGATTGCCTGAGATTAAGATGTCCTTCAGGCCTGTGGGTGGCGGCGTGTCGCGGCGCGGGTGGCGGAGCGCGGGCGTGGGCTCACCTTAAGAATGCAAATTTTAAAGAACAATACCGGTACATATATAGCAGATGAGCCTCAGGAGAGAAAGCCCCTACTCGCCATGTGTCTTATAGGGTGTCTTTAACCGCCTAGACACACGGGAACTCAACCTTACGGCCCTCGCTACGGGTGGACTGTCTTGCCGCCCCTCCACCAATTGGCAACATTGTGAGGGTGACGAGAAAGTGACGCACCCCGAAGATAAATTACCGGACACAATTACCATAAGAATATCACGGGGACGTTCGCCGGTCCTCCGAGGCAGCTGACGGACGGCCGGGCGTATAGGGCACCCCCGCCTCGACCGTCTCCCGCCCCCTCGCCCTCAGCCTCGGCCGCCCTCTCACGCTACCCGAAGTCGAAGGGACGCGGATCGAAGTCTTTCACCTAGAGTATTTGCTTAGGGTCTTGAGAGAGAGAGAGAGAGAGAGAGAGAGAGAGAGAGAGAGAGAGAGAGAGAGAGAGAGAGAGAGAGAGAGAGAGAGAGAGAGAGAGAGAGAGAGAGAGAGAGAGAGAGAGAAACACACACACACACACACACACACACACACACACAATCAACCCCCCCCCCACATACCCCGTCTCCCCCTCCACATCCCCTACCTACCCACACAACGCAGCAATTTACCCACACGACGTAATGGCGATCTAGCGAATGGTTATTTTCTAAGACCATTAAAACAGCGCGAATCATGAACCGTCGTCAGCGGCTCCAAGAAACAAGGGGGGAGAGGAAACACACGGGGGGTTGATAAAGTGGAGGTTAGGGAAGAGGAGGAGGAGGAGGGGGAGGAGGAGGAGGAGGAGGAGGAGGAACGTTGAAATCAAGTTGATGGAGAAGAGGAGGAAGTAGAGAAAGAAGAGGTGGAAGAGGGGAAAAAGGAGAAGCATGGGAGTAGAAGTGGAGGGAAGACGGATGACGAATGATAGCAGGGAACGAAAGGGGGATTGAAATTGAAGGACGGAAAGAGGAAAATAAGAGAAAGAGGAGGACGAGGAGCATGGGGAAATGTAGCAGTGGAAAGAAAGGAAGAAGAGGGCTGAAGGATGATGATTGCAAGGAACGAAAGGGGGATTGAAACTGAAGGACAGGAAGAGGAAAATAGGAGAAAGAGGAGGAGGACGAGGAGCATATTGAAATGTATTAGTGGAAAGAAAGGAAGAAGGAGGCTGAAGGATAATGATAGCAAGGAACGTAAGCGGAAAATGAATGAAGAAAGGAAGAGATAAAAGCAATCTACATAGCGTTTCTTTTCGTTCCTTCGTCCTCTATAATATTACATTGATTGTATGTATAATTAATATTGCATTTGTCTTTTTTTTTTGCAGTTTTATTGATAATTTTAAAAAGTTTTGTCTGCTGGTTTGACTTTGCTTTGGTATCATGTGTTTGTATCTACTGAACAATCTCTCGCTCTCGCTCTCTCCGTCTCCGTCTCCGTCTCCGTCTCTCTCTCTCTCTCTCTCTCTCTCTCCCCAACCCTACCGTCCGCCATAGGTCTAATGAAGCTATATAACGTACGATCATGTACCGGAGTGACGTCAACTTAGGCTCACGGTCTTCACAAGGGACACAGAGCGGACATCGGAGCGTGAATAGCCGGGAACAGATTGAGAATATGTGAATGACCGCGTGGCAGGAGGCTCGTCAATCATATCTTCGGCCGCACCGTTGATTCGCCCCCCCTACACATCCTTCTCTCATCCCCTCTCTTCGTCCCTTCGTCTATCTTCCACTCCCCTTCCTCCTCTCCTGATGCATTTCTTCCCTCTATATCTTCTTTCTCTATCTCCCACTCCTCTTCCTCACCTGGTTTCCATTTACAACCTCTAACGTCTCACCCACACGCCTTCCTCATCTCTCGTCTCCCTCAACGTGTCTGGAAGGAGTACGCAGTAGCCACCACTTTCATCCACATAGCAAGATTTATCGTTATTTGCTTAGCGCTCCTTTTTCCTCGCGGCCGCCGGCAATGGAGGAGACAAGTGTTCCTCCCTGCACTGTGACGTCTCGGTCCTTGTTTTGTGGTTTTCATGCTTCCTCTCACAGCGACGGTTTACCAGCGCTCGGGGCGTTCCACTGAGGGCATGCGTGAGGCTGCTCGGGGTGGACATCGCTCGGGGGTAGTCGGGGATGAACAGTTCTCCCACGGGTGTCGCTCCTGCCTATCTCGGGGCCTGGTGGGGGAAGAACGCGGCTTTTGTACGTGTTTGCCAGTCACTCAGGCGGGTGGGTGTTAGTGGCGGTGGTAATGAGGGAGGGAGACGCCGCGGAGGTGGTGGGTAATGGCGCGGCTGATGGGGGCTGCTCACGGAAGGCAGGGAGGAAGGGAGGTCACGTGGAGGGGGATGGAGAGGTGCTGAGGCAATAGTCACTCATACTCTTTATACATGCGACAGAAACGAGGACAGGAACATAAACAACAGCAGCTGCAGAAACAACAGCGTCAATAACAAAGGCAATATAAGTAATCAAAAGTTAGAATGGAAATTTTATGATGCTATGTTAAACTCATGGACGGATAATAAATGGAATCCCACCTCTTCATAGCCTTCTGTCTACGTCTGTCTACCTATATCTATCTACCTACCTACCTATCTGTCTTTACACACGCACTATTATATTCATAACCGATGTGTTACACTCTCATGGGTGTCGCGCGCACAGTGTGACCAATAACCTACGATTGTGTTATTCCGTTGGGACGCCGAGATGACTTGAGAAAATGATAAACAGCATCGTCATGTCCATACCACCCGTGACAACGCATCACGTAGGTTTTAATGATTATGGTTTGTAGGGATGAAATGCAACTATTTTGTATATTTCAGCGCACACATACTTTGTTTTGTGTGCCAACCGTTTTGTAATGAGTCAAGTTTCCTAAAAAAAGTAGCATTTAGAATGTATCACCTAATCTTGCTTCACGAAAGTAAGCTATAACGACTAATCTTAAAAGAAGTTCGGCTCAGCCGCAAGTGAACAACGGCTGCAAAGTTTACGCTGAAGCAGCACGGAAAGCTTCGGGAGATTTTTATTAAGCAACCAAACCGCTTAAGTGGCCTCTACGGCTGCCTCGCCATTATTAATAACACTACTATTTATAATAACAAGAAGTTTTGATGGAAATAATAATGACAACAAAATGATAACAATAATAATAATAAAAATAAAACAACAACAACAACAACAACAACAACAACAACAACAACAACAACAATAATAATAATAATAATAATAATAAAATAATGCGCAGAGACAAATCTTCAGTGACTTTGAAGGCTAAGGTTAGGGACTAGGCCTTTCCGAAACCGATTTTCCTTGACTATCCTTTCTTATCTATGTTGAAAATATTCCCTGCTGTTGATGACGATTAAAGTGAAAATGATAAAAATGATAATGATGACTATAATCGTGTATAACCTTTTATTCCATATACTAGTTTTTCAACTTACTACGATGAAAATGCAGTGGCTGTCATGTATTCACGATCATAAACACTAAACTCTCAACTGAAGTATATTTCCTTCAAAACATGGCATCGTACCTCCTAAGACTGCTGCGGGGAAGTTCCTGGAAAGCGATGGTTCTGAATCAAATCACTTCGATGTTTCCTCTTCCACCACACTGCCGGCACCTCGAGAGCCTTGCCATAGAAGAAGTATCAGGAGGGCAAAGATGACAGTAAATATTTCTGCGACATATACATGAACTCTCGTGTATTAGCTCATGGGACGCATTCAGTTGAACTTCTAATTTGATTTCTTCTTATTTTTTTTTTAAAGCAGAGGAGTCAGTTCAAGGGCATAAAAAAGGTAACAAATGTGAAAAAAAAGCCCGCTACTCACTGCTCCTATAAAGAGTTAGAGGAGTGGCCGAAATATAGGTCAATTTCGGGAGGAGAGGTGTCCTGATACCCTAAGGATGATAATGATAATGACGAATGAATGCATAAATGAATGGATTAGTTACTGAAATTTGTCTATATAACTTTTCATTAACCTATATGTAACCTTGCTATCTTTGCAACTCAACAAACATCAAAGATAAAAATCGACGTCAGAACGAGCGCTAAACAGCATTCACCACTCCACTGACCAAACGACTCACCCGTGTCTCCGCCCAGATAATCTTCCTCTTATGTTCTATTGTTTTCCTGTATCCAAGCACGCTGATCTCCCTCTTCTGTGTAGGGAATGTTCAACGGTGGAGTTCAATATAGGTCGTTTGTACCTTTATGGCCTGAGCACGTTAGCGGGAAATAACTAACTGAACATGGACTCTACACGCCCTTCTACAAAGCCGATAAACGCGCTAAGCTGAAGTTTTGTTCCTTCTTCTCAGTTACCGACGAGTGCGGTGATCCAGGCCGGCGTATTTCATCTTTAATGACCCGTAACACCCACGTGGCGCCGTGCCTCCGCCTCCTCTCGGACCTCCCTCCACTTCGCAAGCTTTTTCTTCCTGTAATCCGTTTCTCAGTTTATGTCGTTCTGCCGCACACAATGATAGGTGCGCTGCTAACAAGTGTGGTGTTAGAAGGTGTTGCCTGATCGGAGGACGAGGTGCGGTGTTGCCTTAAGATCATACGAAATGACTAACGCGTCCAAGTTCGATGCTTCCCTGTTCGTGCCAAAAACAATTACGAAAGTGATTTGTCTCTGGCCGGGAGGAGTTCGTGCCACGCGCTCTCTTCAGGGATGGACCCGAAAAAGTCTGTCTCGTTTCTTCTGCTGGTTCTAATGTTTGCCGGGATGCTGCTAAGATGTTTGACGTGAGGGTTAATAGTCCTTCAACATGGTCTTCCCTCTTGCTCATCTGCTTAAATCTCTGAGAAATTTGCCTTCTTAAAGTTTAGGGTTTAGGTGAAAAATCTCGAAAATGGACTTGATAGCTTTACAGTTTTAATTTAACTTTTATACAAGGACTATCATAAGAAAATCGTTGCAGTATTTCGTAATCCTTTGGTTCATAATCTATTCAAGTATATACATATTTGTTTATTGCTCCCCCAAAATACTAATAATACTGTAAATTTTCTTAAGTGATTCATTTTTCTTTCATAATTTTGCATCCCTTCATTCATTGCCCATCAGTGCCTGTTAACCTTCATCGTGTGCGGGGCGGCGCTCATTTTAAAGGCCTGTGCGATATTACGGGCCGACAGGAACGAAGGGGAGAGCGTCTAGTAACAACCCGGGCTGACGGTGGACTCGCTTGGCCGTCAATAACTCTTGGTGGCGCGGCTTTAGATGTGTTGCTCAGCTCGGGAGGCCCACGGTGCGTTATGATGGAAACGATGCCGTAAAGTCGCCTCGAATTACTTTTACTGCTCGCCCCTTCATGCTTTACGGCCCTCCGTCAAATGATCATGACGCGATGTATATTTTCAATTACTGTAGTTCAAAATTCCTGACCTTGCGGGGATATTTCACGCGCCCCAGTGACAACAGGGTGTGGAAAATGAGACGAGTAAGTTAGGTTTAAGAGGAGTCGATGGTGGGCCGGGTCCTGAGAGGGTGTGCGTTCCCTGTGGGTCAGATTCAAGCACACCTTTCTTATCAAGTGAGGGTATAAATGTGACCGTTCTGCGCGCAAACCGTGTGTTGGCTGAAGCTGCTTTTTGGCTTACCTAAATGTTACTGCTTTGATGAGGGACCGTATCTGTTAGCTGGTGCGGCAGGGTAGAGAGCGTGATCAGACTATGGGAAACGACACACACATAAATAAATAAATTAGATAAATAGATGAATAAATAAAAGAGGTTGGACAAATGTAGAAATGGGGACATATAGACACAGACACAGACACACACACACACACACACACACACACACACACACACACACACACACACACACACACACACACACACACACACACACACACACACACACACACACACACAAACAAACACACAAAAAAAAACACACACACACACACACACACACACACACACACACACACACACACACACACACACACACACACTCACAAAATAGGACACTGCTTCCCGGAACGTGGTTACCGCAGGGCCCGGGGCGTGTGGCCGAGGCGTGCTGCATGTTAAGTTACAGCCATCACGCGCGTCGCCTGGTTTGTGTGGGTGACGCGCTGCTCCGTCATCGTCGCCAAGGCCCGCACACAGGTGAAAGGCGACTGGACAAAGCAAGAAACCACATGTCAACAAAGTATTACTCCTGTCAGGTAAAAATCAACTCCGGATACTGACCCGAGGTATAAAAATTAAGTGTTGACATTTTTTTCTTCAAGTAAGGGAGGCAGTCAAGGGGAAAATGTAATTAACAAAAAAAAAAAAAAAAAAAAAAAAAAGAACACACAAAAAAAACCATAGTTCATTAAAAGTGAACAGAAGATCCCACAGAACTGAGATTGAGTGTTATAAACAGTGGGCGAGGTGAAAATCCACAAAAGGCTGTTCCTGAGTCAACCAACAACTTATATTTTGATGATAGATATATAGATAAGCACCAACACAAGCTTATACACGCACACACATCCATGCATATACACACACACACACACACACACAAACCTCTCTGGTTCACTGAAGAGGCGCAGTGCCATTAATTCTGCTGTAAGGAACGCTCTCCATTTCACCCTGTCACTCGTCAGTTTCTTTGCTTCCCTCGCTCCTGCGCCACGCCTTTGAAGCACCCTTTCTGCCATGTACCGCCATCGTTTTGGTTGTCCCTGCCTACCTTCACCTTCATCATTATCGTCCGTCACTCCTGTTTCCTCCCTTCTTGCCGCATAATCACAGCACAACAGCACTCTTTTTCCCATTTGTCTCTTCCCAAGACCATCAGTGACAGAAGGGTCTGGGCCATGTATATAGAAATGCAGCACGAGAGGGAGTTTCATTATTAGAGATAATAACACATGAGAATTAGGCACCAGTTGTTCCTTCAATTAAACTCTCCCTCTGATGAGCGGAGGCCGCCGCCGCAGCCCCGCACCTAGCCATCTGGAGCACCGCTCCGACACATGTTCGCCACGTGTGTTTCGACACATTTGCGCGGCAGGTGGTCATGTCAAGACCCGGGCGGGCAGGTGAAAGGCTCCCCAACACCGCAACGATGTTTTCCACGAGGTTATTGGAGTCTGCAGAGCGGCGTCGAGTGCCACCTGAACAGGTATGTACTAAAATTAGATAAAAATCCTCAGTACAACGTATGATTCCACTGAACACATTTAGTACACGTGCTCAGAAGTTAAGAGTTAAGAGGGAAAAGCAGATATGCAAAACTTTCTCCTGCAGCTTGCCACACACTAAATAAGGAACACCACGTACAGGGTAACCGTTCCTACTTCTCACTGCCACCAGAAGACAGCATCATATTTACGGCAGCAAGGAAGCCTCCACTGTCGATCTTTAGTTCGTCCCCGGCAGCTGTTATTCACGGTAGTTTTAAATTTGTAGCTGGAGGCATATGATAAGCTGTGCATAGCGTCAGCGCTCATCTCCGTCTCTTTGGCACGAGCCTGTGGTGGGTGAGAACACATTGCTCCGGGATACAGGACAGGTCTGATATTGGGTTCGCCACAGCTTGCCTTCCTAGGCTACTCCAGGTGACTATCAAGGGTGGCAGGACGGTGTGGCGTGTGGTCTGTTCGTGATCACGGCGCGCAGGTAACGGGATGACTCTAGCGGCAGCGTTATGCCTCGTTAACGCTGAGATTGATACGTAACCAGGCGACGTGACGCGATCGGTAGCTTGATAGCGTTGAGGTTCTTGCTCATATCACATTCAATTTGACCGCTGATCAACTTTTATGGTTAAAATGAAAGTAACGTTAAGCCTTTCCCTACCTATCTCTTATAAAGACGCCTGCTGTGTCTTCTAATGATAAAAACACGGTAATTTGGTGCCCTACGTCCTGGGGCTGAGGCAGCAGGTGATCACTAAACAGGTGAGTCACAGCCTCACAGGTAGGCAGACCCACCACTGGGCCGCCACGCCCCGCGGCCACCGCCTCCTGCCCTCTCCCTTCCTCCTCGTCCTGTCTTGCGGGTTACTTTCGTGTTAGATTATGTAAATAGTTGCTCAAAATCATTTTGGAATGAAAGAGTGGCAAAATTTATAGCAAATTCCCTCGTCTTGCCTTATCTCCCTGAACAAATGGGTGAGGCAGCGCACGTGTGCGGTGTGGCACTCTGCTTGTGTCGCACGCCAGGGCTGAGACTCGAGGCGGATCTCACACACAAGTCTCTTACGTACAGGCGGACGGATACACCACAGATTTAAACGCAAAATGAGACAGAACTTCAATAATTACAATGATAATTAAAGTAATGCAATTAGTAGTGTGTAATTCACCTCTTGGTCTGCTGCGGGTCTCTCTCGAGACAGCCAGCCGTTCATCTACGGAAGGACCTCAAAGCTCGGTGTGTGTGTGTGTGTGTGTGTGTGTGTGTGTGTGTGTGTGTGTGTGTGTGTGTGTGTGTGTGTGTGTGTGTGTGTGTGTGTACAAGCAATAATTTGGTGGCCTCAGTTTTTATTGATTAATTTCCTTCTGTGCCATTTGTGTATGCATGATTGTCTCGATGTATATATCTTTTTCTTCCCGGTAATTGTTGCACAGATAAACAAAAGAGAATCGACTCAGGAAAGGCCACTAGTTGCATAGATGCTGGTGAAGGGGAGAGGAGGAGGTGGAAGAGGAGGAGGAGGAGAAGGAGGAGGAGGAGGAAGAGATGATTAGCTGTCTCGGCGGAGGAGACCATATTAATGACCTGATTGGAAGGGAGGAGGTGTGCGACAAGTGCTGTGGGCCGCCCGAGACGCCATTAGCGGAGACGAGATTCTTGTCATGTGTGGCGTCCTACTGGGGCAGAGGCTTGGCGGCGGGTGGCTGGTCGGAGTCATTACCATCAATGTCCAATCAGGAAATTATGGCCAGAAGTACTAAGTGGACTGCTCTGGACATCTGAACTAATTTGCTCCTGCCGGGATGACCTGAGACGTGAACTAAATTTATCCATCAGACGTAAACATACAGACCAGATTCGTTTCCTATGTAAAGTAGTGAGTCGGTCTCCTTGTCTTATGCATGATGCTTGAAGGTGATTTGATTAGCTTGTGGAGCGCCGATTGTACGAGACGTGGATTGGGTTCCAACAAATCACCGCAAGACTCAATATATAAATAATAAGAGAATAAAACTAACCAATTGGAAACACGTAATAGAGGTTCAAAAAAGCATCCTGTAGCAACGATGAGAGTTTGGCTCGGCTGGAAGAGTTAATATTTGGTTCGTATTAAAACTAAGGTCTATGGTGGATTAGAGGGGCAAGGTTAAAAATGTAAGACCTTGCGTGTGGACTAAGCGCTCTGAGGAAACAAAACACTAATTGGGGTCCCCTGAAAGCATGGGAAATAGTTAATGTTTGATTCTTGTTAAAACTAAAGTCTATGAAGCAAATATATTCAGGCGGCAAGGTTAAACACGTGAGCCCCTGTGTGTGGAATATACTTTCTGAAGGGCTAAAACGCTGATTGGGACCACCTCAAACCATGGCTGATACTGGGCCTTGGTGACACGAGGATTTGGTGTACTAGCAACGGAGGCTCGGACACAGAGAGGGAAACACAGGGGAAGGAGTTTGCTCTATAAAGGTAAGTTTTGCACCAACGCCAAGAGTCTTTTGCATTTGAAGGCACCGATTCGTATAGAAGTAAGGCAGCACAGGATCGCCGACTGAACACGGTTTCACTTACGGAGGCATAGAATCTGCTACGCTAATCCTGTTTACAATGCCTCCGTAAATTAATTGTTTCTTCCATTCTAAGACTTCCCACCCTCGCCTGCTTTTTATTCAGTGGATCGCGATTTCCCTGCTCTGTAACTTAAGCTAATCTATAATGGGGCTGCCACGCGCGTCCCATAACAAAACGCGGGGCGAGTCTTGCTTACGGCGGCCCGATCTGATACCATATGGGCCACCTGGCGACCCGCTCGGCACTGCGGGTCACACACTCAACGGGAACTAGTCCGCGGAAAGGAGAAGGTTGGTTGCGTTTGTTTTTATGCAAGGTGACACGGTGCTCTTGTGTGTGTGTGTGTGTGTGTGTGTGTGTGTGTGTGTGCATTATGGTCAAGGATCCGCTGTCGAGTAGTGGCCCTGGCGTTGGATGTCATCGTTGGAGAGAGTTTTTGGAGTATCCCAAAACGCAGGAAATAGAGTGCAGCCTTTGGGAGCTGTTCTCGGGGTGTGTTTTGGATGTAGCATACAGGAATATGGTCCAACACCTCAATTTTCAAGCAGTTTCGTTATATATATTAGATTATGTTGTGTAGTACTGCATAATGAACCGCGTTTTACTTTATTTTCACCGACTTCCGACATTTTAATAAATTTTATATATATTTTTTTATGAAAGTGTCTTGATTCATTTATGAGAAACAATCCTAAATGAAGACCTCAGCCTCCATCAATATGAAGGAGAGACTGGGCGGCAGACATCAATATTTATAGAGGCCATTTGCAGCGGTCTGCTCTGACGTATGGCATGGCTGATGCAGGCTGACGGCAGAACATGGGCGGGAAATGCATGGCGCTGCAGACAAGACAGTTTCCTTTATGTGGATATTACAGTTACTCGTTTTCTTCCCTTCCTGGATCACGTGTTTCTGTATATATTCATATTCGGGGTCGCCAAACAATAAACTGGAGGTGGTCCAGTGCAGACAATGAGTGCTTACTGATCTTAAATCCCGAAAGGGTTGTCCGGTCCCTTTTCGATGAAATCCGGTAGGAAAAGAAAATGAGTTATCTTCATAAATATGTTTTGACAAATATGGCGGGCGATAAGTTTGCTTTAGAATAAGCAGTTTCTTTCAAACAGATTATAAATATAATTCGCCGTTACAGACTGAGCATTAATCTTATTTTTTCCAAAATCAGACAGCTTCAGATATTTACCTTAGGATGTGCTCATATGAATTGGGTGACCATCGGGCTTATGTCAGTCCTTTATTCAGATAGCTTGGTAGGAGGTAATCAGACAGCATAACAGACTAACCTTTCTCTTTTGATGAAACTTCCCCTTAGAGCCCCCTTTCCCAACCCTGGGGGTCGCGACCACAAGTGGGGTCGCCAAGAGCTTTTCCTGGGGTCGCCAAGACTTCAAAATATTGAACATGGTGTTATTATGTTATATTAACACATATACAACTAAACTAGTGGGGTCGCGGTCATGTCTAGAGGTGCATGATTGGGGTCGCCTGAAAAAAAGGTTGGGAACCACTGCTTTATTAGAGTTTAGGCTGTCCGAGTTACGGGGAAAATTAAATTAAAGAATGCATGTAAGTTGATTACAGACAGAGGAAATTTTTTAGGCTTTTTTCTTCGTATCCTCCCGCTTCTAATACATTGCCTAACCCTTCCTATTCATCTCACTCAATGTTTACCCGCGCCGCCGCTCCGTGCCGCGCCGGGCCGTAGCTGGATAATCGTAACTCCAGGCCCCAGCAGCACCTCGCCTTACTCATCACGCATTCCGGCCACGACCGTGCGTGTGTTCATGCCCACTCTGTTTACTGAAGGTTATTTCAATTAAATTAATCTTGTCTTGTTTGTTAACGGAGCGTTGGCGTTGATTACACTGCGAGATAATGAGATTCTAATTAGACTTAAGGAAGAGTTACCATCACGCCACTGCCTGCGGGGACCTCCTCCTCCAGGTCCCGTCCTTTGCTTGTCCAGGAACGCTAAGAGACAGTCGTCGTCTCTTTAGAGCTCCAGAGTCTTGTCGTAAATCCGAATTGTCTTGTCGTAAATCCGAATTCACCCTCCCGAGAATTGTTTTCCCGCGTCGACCATCACCGTAAACACTGCAGGTTAGTGGGACCATAGCGTGGGTGTTTAACGGTGCGTCGGGTGGCGAGGGGAGGAGCGGCAAGCAGGAGGAGATAAGGGAGGATGCTTTGAGGCGCGAGATGAGACTAGATGCTGGTGGAAGGGGGAGAGGACGAAAGTACAGGAATAAACAACGATTTTAATGTCCACACTAGTTGTTTTGATTGTTTTGAGAGAGAGAGAGAGAGAGAGAGAGAGAGAGAGAGAGAGAGAGAGAGAGAGAGAGAGAGAGAGAGAAAGCATATCATTCAGTTTCAACCAATATCTTTAACGGTCACGATTCATATGATCTTCCCTGCCCCGGTTATGTACTAAAGCAATGTTCATGATACACAAAGGTCGGTATTCCCAGACCCTTCTACCATTCACATCAACTATTTCCAAAGTCCAAAAAGAAGATCAATCGGATTTTAATGAGTGTTTCTTCACGTTGATGGTACAGAAGAGGGGTCAGTCTACTATCAGGGTCATAAAACTACTCCTGGAAATGCCTACAGCTCCTACGAAAGCCGTGTCAAATGTGTGTGCTTGGGCGGCAAAATGATTAAAATGAGTGACCAGCTTACTACCAGGGCCATAAAACTACCCCTGGAAATGCCTACAGCTCCTACGAAAGCCTTGTCAAATGTCTGTGCTAGGGCGGCGATATGTTTAAGAAGAATGGCCAACTTACTACCAGGGCCATAAAACTACCCCTGGAAATGCCTACAGCTCCTACGAAAGCCTTGTCAAATGTTTGTGCTAGGGCGGCGATATGTTTAAGAAGAATGGCCAACTTACTACCAGGGCCATAAAACTACCCCTGGAAATGCCTACAGCTCCTACGAAAGCCTTGTCAAACGTGTGTGCAAGGGAGGCGAAATGTTTAAAGGATACGGCTAATGATATTCTTCACTAGCAGAGGAGAACACGATTACTCAGCTCGGTTACATAAAGCGAAATCATGCACACTACACCTGCACGCCCTGACGACCCATGCAGCCACTAACCAACGAAGATGAATGCCAATGAAAAAATTATCTCCCGGGATGTGTTTGCATAAATCACGCGTGGTTGGTTCACGAGACCACTTACATTCATCCGTGGGAGGAAAAGAAAAAGTGCAGCGTGAGAGGTAAATGTTTAATAGGAGATAACTGAAAGAAGAGCGTACAGTGCTGAGAGTTATGTGGTTGAAATAAAAAAAAAAGTGAATTCGTGTGTAGGAAAGGCAATGGAAGTGACGAAAAATATACGTAGTGGAAGTAGTTAGATTAGTAAGAGGAAGGTATAGTGTTGAGAGTTAAGTGGTTGAAGTAAAAAGAAATTAATAAATGTTTTGGAAAAGCAATAAAAGTGACGAAAAATATTACCTTGTGGAAGTAATTAGGT